>NW_021703772.1:112866242-113032931 GCF_005190385.1 Monodon monoceros | reverse complement strand
CCAGTTGCTCCGCGGCATGTGGGATCTTCCCGGACCGGGGCACGAACCCGTGTCCCCTGCATCGGCGGGCGGACTCTCAACCACTGCGCCACCAGGGAAGCCCTCAACCTTTTTTTTTTTTAATTTATTTATTTTATTTATTTTTGGCTGCATTGGGTCTTCATTGCTGCACGCGGGTTTTCTCTAGTTGCAGAGAGCAGGGGCTACTCTTCGTTGTGGTACACGGGCTTCTCATTGCAGTGGCTTCCCTTGTTGCGGAGCACAGGCTCTAGGTGCGTGGGCTTCAGTAGTTGTGGCACACGGGCTCAGTAGTTGTGGCTTGCGGACTCTAGATCACAGGCTCACTAGTTGTGGTGCACGGGCTTAGTTGCTCCGCAGCACGTGGGATCTTCCTGGACCAGGGCTCGAACCCGTATCCCCTGCATTGGCAGACAGATTCTTAACCACTGCGCCACCAAGGAAGCCCTCTCATCCCTTTTCCACCCATCACTCCCTCCAACAGACCCTGAACGGGAGTTATCTTCAGGGAGCAGGTCAAGAATAGGTGGAGGCAGGGTCAGACACCATATCCTTGCCTACAGATGGGCAAGGGTTGGTGGGATGAGAAGAGGTATGTGCATATTTGCTGGGAATTCCCTCTTTTCCACAAAAGAGGGAAAAGCCTAACTGTAAGAAAAAAAATAACCTGAGAAATGAAGTTGGCCCAAACCCAAAAGGAGGAAAATGAAAGGGCAAAGGTGATAATCACTTTGTTGCACATCAGATCCCAAATGTTCCAGTCCCAGAAAGAACCTGAGTCCCCTGCATGTTTATACCTCATGTCCTGGATGAAGATAAACCACGGCTGACAATAAGTTGGTGGAGCCATCCTTGGGATCAAAAAGCCACCCCCTCAAAGCATCCCAGGCTCTCATAAAGGGCCCCTCTGTATCCTGCTGGGTCCCCACCCTACACTTCATCCTCCAAGTGACACTGGCCTCTTATAGGAAGCCTTCCCGGACTTACTCAGGCACAACTGTTTGGTTAAATAAATGAGCCACCGCCAATGGCCCCCACCCCTGGGCTTTTCACTATTAGGACCCAGGACTCTATGATCCCTGACTAGCCAGGAAGAGCCGGTACAAAATTCATTGTTAAGTAGGAAACTTAGCCTGAAGCCAGGAAAGCAGACAGGTTCTCTCAGATGACAGCAGTATCTGCTCCTGGTTCATATTCCTAGGTAACTGCCTTTGAGGTCACACCAGCCAATTCCTGGCTCTCCTAAAGTAGCCTCCTGCTAGACATGGAGGATACAGGAGGAGGATAGATGCACACTGGAGAAATCTGCTGGGATTTCGATGGCCGCCAGCTCCTAACCAAGTTAGCAAGGTGTGAGCCTACAGCAGTGAGCTTAACACATGCCAGGCCCGTAACAGATGCTCCAGTAAGTGCTAGCTGATTGACTGATGGATTGCACAAGGAACTCCTCTTGATGGCAACTGCCACACTGTTTCTAATTCAGGGCACAGAAAAGAAGGTTGAAGATTTCTAGCCTGGTGAGAGAGTGAGGTATGAAAAAGCACCGCTGCCTGCTCCGAAGCCCCGGCTGCAGCATCCTGCTGTGTCAGCCAAGGAGGGGAACACTACAGCAGGCCTTGCTGGTGACCTCCACCCAGGGTCACTCAGTCGCAGCATCGGCACATTTGGGCTGGACCATCCTGTGTCACGGGGGATGCCCTGTGCCTTGCGGGCCGCTATGCAGCATCCCTGGCCTCCACCCACTAGATCTCAGGAGCAACCCCCCCCACCAGTTATGACAGCAAAAACCGTCTCCAGACATGGGCGAATATCCCCTGAGGAACAACAGCCATGGTTGAGAATCAGTGCTGTAGCATTTGCACAGGGTGGGTCAGGGCAGCACTCAGAAGCCAGCTCTGGGAGAGGGTCCTGGTCGGGGCACCAGCCTCTGCCCAGGGCTCTTCCTCCCACTGTTCAGGGAACGCAGGGATTATCCAATGTCTCTGAGACTCAGTTCACCCATCTGCAGAATGAGGCCATATTTTGCAAGTCACTGGGCAGGCAGAAGGCACGCAACTAATTGCTCTACGTTGATTTGTACATAGCTGTTCTGAGAACCTCAATCTAACATCTCACATCTCTCCCCAAAAGCTAGAAAACTACTAATGGAAATCCTCTAAACCCTACTGAGGGCCTCAAGAACAGCTGTCCAAATACTTCTACCAAGTTATTCCACTTTTAAGAATCTATCCTAGGGACTTCCCTGGTGGTCCAGTGGGTAAGACTCCACACTCCCAATGCAGGGGGCCCGGGTTCCATCCCTGGTCGGGGAACTAGATCCCGCATGCATGCCGCAACCAAGAGCCCGCCTGCCGCACTAAGACCCGACGCAACCAAAATAAATTTTAAAATAAATATTTTTTAAAAAATCTATTCTAGGGAAATGATTAGAATCTCAGGTAAACATTTACACACAAAGATGTCTATTCCAGTGCTATCTACAATAACAAAAACTAGAAAAAAACCTAAATGCCCAACAACGTAATAAAGAGAATAAAATAAGACCCTTGAGGAGATAGGGTCTTCCGTGGTGGCACAGTGCTTGGGAGTCCACCTGCCAATGCAAGGGCACAGGTTCGAGCCCTGGTCCAGGAAGATCCCACATGCCGCGGAGCAACTGGGCCTGTGCACCACAATTACCAAGGCTGCACTCTAGAGCCCGCGAGCCACAACTACTGAGCCCGCGTGCCACAACTACTGAAGCCGCGCAGCTAGAGCCCGTGCTCCGCAACAAGAGAAGCCACCGCAATGAGAAGCTCGCGCACCGCAACGAAGAGCAGCCCCCGCTCGCCGCAACTAGAGAAAGCCCTGTGCAGCAACGAAGACCCAACGCAGCCAGAAGTAAATAAGTAAATAAATAAAATTTATTTTTTAAAAAGAGATTCCAAAGGGGCCCTCAGCCTGATGGCACCTCCATCTTTCCTGCCCACCAGCGACCGCCTGCTCAACGGGGGTCCCTGGAGGATGGGAAGAGGGTGTCAATGAAGGAGCACCGCCCTAGAGCGTGGGGCCTTAGCTGTTCTTGGTAAAACAGCTAGGCTGGGCCCTGGGGGCCCGAGGGTCCCGGGACTGAGGGCCCGATCTGGCACCCAGATGCTGGACACCAGAGATTCAGGGGAGATGGAAATGCCACCAGCCTTCATTGCACTTCCCACTGGGCTCCTAGTGCCAGGGGTGCCGCCGGGCAGTGTGCCCTCAATCTGCCCTTGGGGGTCTAGACCGAGCAGAGGAACTGAGCTAACGTGGAAAGAAGACCGCACTTCCCCATCAGCCCAATGCCTCCAAGCGGCCACAGTCGGAACCCAGGGCAGAGTGGACGGGGTGAGTCCACAAGGCCCAGCTTCAATTGTGTGGAAGTGGTCCTTTTCCAGTCCCTCCTGAAGTCCTTGCCCGCATGCACTTGAAATATTAACAGAAAGCCAACAGTGTGCAGGCCAGGACAGTACACATCGCAATGCTCCCCCAAGAGCCCAAGTCTCCAAGGCCAGTTGGACCTCAGGGACAGGAAAGGCCACCACCCCCAAGACCCTGCCCTTGAGCGAGGGCCACGCCAGGCTCCCACTCAGAGCCCCGTCTCACACTAAGACACACCTGGAAGGCAGCTGTCAGGACACCCACTCTAAGCTGAGAAGCCACGCCCTCCCTGATGACCCAGCTGCCCTGTACTCGTCAAAGACTCCTTCTGGAATCTCTCTTGCCTTCTCACTCTGAAGGAGACTCAAGTCCTAGTGAGGAGACGGGATGTTCTCGAAATATGCTGATGCCAAGGCCAGGATGCAGGCAGCGGATGCCGTGAGCTGGGGGCGAGATGCCAGCCACCACCGCGGATCACCTCAGCCACAAGCTTCCCTCACGGTGGACCTGGGCAAAGGAGAGGCCAGGCCACTCCACCAGCCCCTCTTCCTCAAGGCAGACTTCCTGCAGCTCCAGGCCTGAGGCCATCACGGCTGGGAGGCATGACAGTCCACACCAGCCCCTCATTCATCCTTCCTGTCCTTCTCAGGAACCATAAAGACACCACAGGTAAGCCTTTCGGTCAAACCTCAGTGGGGGTCACACTTCCCAAAGATCTGAAAAAACTCTGCAACACAGAACTGGACCCAAAGAGGGACTGACTTCTGGTCACTGAAGCAGTGAGACAGCCATCACGATGCACAGGTAGTTTCCTATACAGGAAAAAACAAAGGAGCGATCCTAGGGACCCTCCGGCCAAGAACCCACAGCACAGAAACGAAGGTGCTGATTTAATAAGCTCGCTGCTCTGTGGTTTCTCCTGGGGTCTTC
This sequence comes from Monodon monoceros, assembly GCF_005190385.1. Lineage (NCBI taxonomy): Eukaryota > Metazoa > Chordata > Mammalia > Artiodactyla > Monodontidae > Monodon > Monodon monoceros. The sequence continues at coordinate 113,028,590 of NW_021703772.1, read as the reverse complement.
AGGTATCTTTCACAGCAAACCAGGGGACTGCCAGAGCCACCTGACAGTCTCAGAAAGAGAGCCCACTTCTCTGTGCTGTTCTGGAGGAGAAGCAGCTCAATTCTCAGCTAGTTTGTGTGCCCCAACCTCCAGTCCAGCAAATAGCTGGAAAGTCTAAATCCTGAGTTATCCATCCAGGCTTAAAGAAGCAAACGTTCTCCCTTTGTTAATGCAAAAATCACAGGAAGTGAAGGACATCACAGAAAGAAATCACTAAATTCCCATCACCACACCCTAAAAAGCCTTGACAAAAGGCGGATGTCAGGGTCCCCTCCATAAGAATTCACATTCAATAGGGTCTCCGTGGGGGCCCGAGAATCTGCATATTTTCCCAGCTTTCCATCTGAATCCCTGGCTGGAAGCCCGCTGGAGGCTTTCTTAGATTTGCCGCTATAGCTCATTTCCAGTTCTGACTTCACTCTCTTATGCTATTTCTCTTTTTATTTAAGTGCATCTTAGGAGAAAAATATCTAATTCATAAAGAGACCTGGTAGTTAAAAGACTTCCTGGTATATACGTACATCAGCATAAACAGAGATATCACACACACCACATTCACACTTAACCGGAAGGGCAGCCTAACATACTACATCACGCGTGTGAGTAACATATGACATCACGTGTGTGACATCTTCTAAAGATGAAGACATCTGAGTTACATTCAAAGCCTGCCATCCTACCATCAGCACACCTGACAGTTCCTGAGTAACTGCTGAGTCAGATTCCTTCTTTCCCTACAGAAGCGAGCGCCAGTGACATCCCCTCACCTTGATCTCCGCAGACGGCGAGGGCCAGCCCTAAATACGCTGTCGCTGCCTGGACACACAATGTATCAACCACACACAACCCACTGCCGTCTGCAGAAACGGCTGAGTGATGAACCTTCGACCCATCGTCCGATCACGATGACCTCAATTTTTGGAGACAGCAAGTCAAAACCCGACCCTTATCAATAGTCAGAGATCCGAGACATATTTCAGGAGAGTCTGAAAAGGCACTGCCGAGTGTCTCCCCCACCTCCACCAACGTCCCCTAGTCCACTCTATCCCCGCTCTCCCTGTGACCACATCCAGGACCTGCTCCGAGCACTACAGCTGACTAGGCAGGGTGACAGGCAGGGGGAGATGGGAAGCGGGGGCAGATTCCTTGAGAGGGCCTCACTTCACTCTCCCCAGAAGCAGAAGCAAAGACCCAGAACCCCCACTTTGCCCAGACCCTGGTCCCTCCACCCCGCCTGGCCTGACGTCTTGAGAGGCCGGGTGTGCTGGCTCCCAGGCTGGTGAAGCCGGAGGATCTGAGAGATCACATCTGCCTAGCTCCCTCCCCCTCCACAGAGAGGCCAACCGACTGGCACAGGGTCACCCAGCTCTTGAGTGATGGGTGTCACTCTCCCAGATGTAACCCCAAGGGCCTCGGCTCATTACTTATCACAGGGCATGTATTCATCCCTTTTACTCTCTTCCTCAACTTTTTCCAGAAGAAAGCATCCTGGAAAGATGACACACATAAGAAAGTCTTCCTAGCATTTCGGGGTCAGGGAGTGGCAGTCCTCTGCCCAACTCTTTATATCTCTGCTACCTTCATGGGCAGGCATTAAAGACTTGCTCTTAAGATGGTCTCAACCAGCAAATGACAAAGATGAGGGCAGGGGGCATTGGAGCCCCTTCACCCTTCACCACCCGGCTCAGTCAAGACCAGTTCAAAAGCGAAGCCCTTCTTAGTTCCCAGAGCAGAGCATGTTCAGTCCTGGGGGTATATCACCGTGATGGTCACCGTGGATTTATTTCAATGCCTTTGTGTCATCCCACCCACAGGCGGCACTTGTTAAGACTTCTATCCCCTGCTTCTTAAGCCACCGCGTGGTGAACTATAGGTTCTCCAAGAAAGAATCAACACATGAAGAGCTATTTTCTGGCCTTCAAGGCCTGCCTACACTGCAAATACTTGCATAGCAATCTCCCCCAACGCAGGTTTAAAAATATGGACTTGTTTTTTTTTAAACTCCCAACATAATGAATGAGTTTAAATATTAGAAGTTGAAATTATTAAGTAAATCATTTCACCTGCAAAGCTTCTATTTGCATAACATTAATTCATGATGGCAGCTAAAACAAATTCATCATATTTGGTATATGAGAAGCTGATTTACGTAGGAATTGAAAAAAAATCATGAGCACAAAATTATGTTGAAATGATGTACGAACTCAATGCAGAAAGATTTTTCTTTCCTTCTTTTCCTTTGCTGTTTTTAAAAAATCATCTGAACAACTGAATTATGGTGAGAAGGAAAAGGATTTCAGGAGAGGAAGGAGGCAAAGGACTGGCACCTCCGGAAATGAATAATGCTACCGCCTCACGTGTGTGGCAGGCTCCCGGTGCGGGTACACACACACTGTTATTAATGTCAAGTATGCCAAAGATACGCTGGGAAATCATTACCATTCATCGCCACTAACCGCCATTAAATTTCAATCAATTCAACTTAGCACAAGTGTACTTGAGCGGCCCTTACAGTTCCTTATAAACGTGGCTCAAAAGTCGGGCTGACTTATTGCATTGTCCAGCACACAAAGGAGCATTGCTAAGCGTCTGCTCGGACGCAGGGACGGATGCTCTTTTAACATCCTAAGCATTCAAAGATCCTTCTTTTTCTAAGCGCTAAGAGGTCTTGAATCCCTACAGGTCAAGGCGAATGTGTTGAGGGGGGGATACTGTTCTGAGAGACCACCATTCCTTTCCTGCCTCGGTGGGGAAGGTGGGGGTCAGGGCAAAAGGGGGCCTTCGGCAACCAGCGCAGATGCCTTACAGAAAAAGTTTCGGATGCCGCCAAAAGTTCGGTAACGTGGCCCCTCTTCTCCTGGCTCTAGCGAAATGCTCTCAATTCACTCTGCAAACTGTCACCTAAAGTCGAATGAATCCCTTCTCGGAGAAGGGGGAGGGGAGCCACGGGGAAGGGGCAGGGAGGACCAGCGGCCGAGGGCAGGGAGGGCGCCCTTTGGAGAAGCGCCTTCCCCAGGTGGGCGCCGGCTCCCCCGGGCGCTGCGGTCTCCCACCCGGCGACAAAGGCGGCCGATCTGGATCTGGGCCGCTGGCTTTCTTCCCGAGCCGCCACGAGCAGGGTCCCGCCTGCCGCCACTCGCCGGGGCGGCCGGTGCGCGGCCGGGACAATGTGGCCATTGTTCGCGCGCCACAAACCGGGCGGGCGGGCAGGTGGGAGGGACGCGGCGCGGCCGGCGCGCGGGCTCTCGGAGCGCAGAGGGGTCCCCGGACGCGGACACGGTCCCCACGGCCTGGGCACGCCGCGTCCCGGAGGCCTCCCGGCCAGCCCTCCGCGGGGCAGAAACTGGAGGGGGGCTGGGAGAGGAAGGGGGGGAGGAGGGGGAGCGAAAGAAAAAGATGCCCAAGGAAAGAGGAGATGGGCGGGGAGGAGAGGGAGGGAAAGAGCGAAAAGACAGGAGGGAGGAGAGAAGGAAGACCCAGGGCGGGGAGGGGAGGAGCGGGAGAGAGAGGGGGCAAGAGAGAAGAAAGGGGGAAAGAAAGAAGGGAAGAAGGGAAGAAGACAAAGCGGGCAGAGAAGAAGGGAGATGGGGGAGTAGGGGAGACAGACAGACAGACAGATGTGCAGTCTGCCCAGGAAGCCTCTGCAAAGAGCTAAAGTTCACCCTGTTCCGTGGAGGGAAGTGGCTCCAAACCCAGCAGAGTCAGCAAAGCATAATCACACCAGGGGCTTTGCTTAATTACAGGTCTGAGAGTCGGGGCTGGAGGAAGGGCCATACTTAACTGTGTCCCCGGGAAGGCCCAGGCACTCGAGAGGTTTGTCAGGGTGGGGAAGACAAGTATCCCCCGCCTCCACCCGCCCCCAAGCCCAGGGAGCCCCGATCGCGGAGGAGCCCGGCCCCCGAGCTCGAGGCCGGCGTCTGCAGCGGCAGCGGCTGGGGCTGGCCCGGAACACCCATCAGGAAGCTTCTGATGTTCGCCGGGGCCGGTCTGCGGGGAAGCCCCGCCTCAGCCCGGAGCAGGGCCACCGCCTCCTCCCATCCCCTCCACTCACTTGCTGGCGGCCAGGGGGCCCTCGGCCCAAGGGGGGAAATCAATCCCTTGCTAATGAATAAAAAGCCCCCTTTATCTCACTGCTGTGTTTGGTTCATTAAATTTTCCACAGATTTGCAGAGAAGAAAACATAATCAATAAACCTTGACAAAAAGTGAACGTGTGAAAAAGGCTGGAGAATGGAAAAGTGAGATAAAAGTGCTATCCGATCACAGATTTCAGGGGCAGATGACGAGCCCGGGCTGCCGAAGAATCTCAATGCACCATCACCCTTTTGCTGCTTCCCCTCCCTTTGCTGAAACTCTTCATTCAAGACAATAGGAAATGCACTAAAACTTTTTTCTTATGCTAATGCATGAAACAGGGCACTCACAGTTAAAACACACTTCCCAGCAACCTTTTTTTTTTTTAGACGACACACATAAAACCACATTAACTTTTTCACTTGAAACCAAAAATCTCAGCAACAGTTTAATATGAACTCTTTGGTCACATCTTAAGTGAGTTATTTTCCCCCATGTGTGTTTTTTTTAAGAAGCCAGAATCAAAGCACAAACCACTATATTGAGGATGCTTTTGTTGATGAAGGAATTGGGGAAAATAATATACTAAACATGCAGAAAGTCTGCTGGTATCGCTGCTGCATTTTCCCAGGGGTTTAAACATAGTTTTGTAGGTTAAGGATGTTTTGGTCACCCTCAAAATCTAACAACAATGATCAATGATTTTTTTTTTAATCCTTTACAGTCCACAGCAAACACTCAAATTCATTTTGGAATACTAATAGTATTGAATCTGGTGGCAAGTATTTATTTAAAACCCACGAAGCTGTTGCTCTTTACCAAAAGACACTGCCTAACAACAAACAGGACCCCTTCCCAAAGCGTCTTTTAAACAAGCCTAAGGCTACAATTACAGAGAAGCCTCCCTTCCCGGGAGCCTTCTTTAGAAGCCAGCGAGCCTTGTTCACTGAAATTGCTGCCTATTCCGGTGGCTAGTACAATCACCTATGCAGCCTCTCTGTATTTTCTGGAATCTGAGAATACAGTTTCTCTCTCTGGCATTCTTCACGTGTTTCACGTGTGCGAGCCTCTGACACTTACTGAAAAGAAGAAGGGGGACGGGGAGCTGCTTCCCCGGGGTTCCATTTCAAAGGGTCCAGCAGGAACAGCTGCAGTGGTCCACAGCTAGGTCCACCTGGCCTGGCCTGGCTGTCCCCGTGTACCGGGAAACAGGCCCAGGCACAGGTAGAACCCGTCCCCATCCTAAAGAAGCAGGGCAGGTGGCTCCACCTCCCCGGAGCCAGCGTCACCAGCAGGAGCGAGCGTCATTCAGATGAAAGGAAACCCGGCTGAACACACACTTGCCCAAGGAAAAGGCAGGCTGCCCTACCCCTTGAGTCCACAAGGATGTGGGACTTGGGTTTTGTGCTTGAACAAGCCAGCTGGGTGTGTAGGGGTCACACAGCCTTTCAAAGTGTGCATGACAACCTCTTGGTCCCAGTTGGAGGGAATCGCTGGCATCTGTGGGGTGACGGTCCCCCCGCCCTTCCCCGGGTGGTCAAGAGAGGCCCTGCTGGAAGAAGGGTGTTTATTAGGCAAATATTCAATTTTGTCAGTCTGCCTGCTGAATCTCCGGGTTGGCTAATCCAGCCCTAGGCGCTGCACTGTGTACAGGGCACGTGTGGGAGTACACAAAGCATGAAGTATTTGTGTATCTTTCAGTCTGCAGTGCAAACAAGCCAGCTACAGTACACAGCCCCCAAGGCCCCTGCAGCCCGGCAAGGAGTCGCTGACCAGCGGCCCTGCGGCCCCTCTTCCAACCAGGCAACTCAAAGGATTTTCTCTGTTCCCCACAGGTGGGTTGGAGCATCCCTGAGAGCATGGACGGGCCCGCCTTTCTAAGGCCGCCCGGGCAGAAGGGCCTCTCTAACCCCACACACCCTTCAAGGTGGGCCAAGCCAAGAGTCCCCTCCAAGGCCACGGGCAGGGTCAGTGTGAATTTGGAAGCAGCCTGGGAGGCCCTGCTGAAGTAGTCTGAACCCTGTGCAAATTCCCCTCCAAACAATCCCCACAGAAGATAAAAAAACATCCCTAACAGCCAGTCCAGCCTTGTTCCGGTGAGCTCAGCCCTGCTTTGGAAGTATTTCTCTCCCTCCCATTGGTATCCTCGCCCACTGACTTTGAAAACAGACTGCTCTGACTATAATCTGTCCCTCAGGTGCCAAAGCAAGAGACCGCCGGGTCACCTGAGGGCTATTTCCTGGCCAAGTGGGCCCCTCACCTCCACTGCCTTAGTTTAAATCCCCCTAGAATCACTAACTAACCTCATGAAATGAGCGTATTTCTCCCAGCAAAGGGCAAATACAAACCACCCTAAATATCACAAACTTGAACTAACTCTGAAACGCTCTGACAAGTGACAACTCTCCATACGTCTAGGTTTGAGTGGGACCTAAAATCTGGGGGAGAACATCTCCATGATTTCCTGTAACCCTCAGCTGTAAGGGGGAAGCACGAAGTCTGGGAAAACGAAAGCAAGAACGATGAAGGAAGAAAGGGGACCAGGGAGGTTCCGCAGGGATGTGGCTGCAGTGGCCTAGAGGCTATAGTCTAGAAATCCTGCCCCAGGGCAGACCAGAAGTTGGGGAGAGCCTAAAGGGCACCAAAACTCAAAGCAGCCAGGCATAGTCAGGGTGCCCTCCCTGGCTCTGGGGAGACCAGCCCAGGGAGCCACACAATGACTTCTTTCCCGGCAGAGCCAAGTGCAAAGCCGCTCCCAGGCGCCCACACAGGGAAGCCACCGAGGGAAGGAAACCCCCAGGCAAGGTAAGGAAATGGGCGGGGAGGGGTCTCGCAGGCGAGGTGGCTAGAGCAAACAGGTCTCACGGGGGCACCGGTGGCGAGCCCGCCTATTCCGTGGCTTTCCACGGCTGTACATTTTGGATTTCACCGTTTATTTACTTTCCTTTCTGGCACCGAGCCCCCTGAGCACTCCAATACAATATTTGCTTAAACACTATTTTATGCCGCTTGCGAGAGAAACGTTTACTTTCAAATTCTCCAACATCCCCCTGAGCCTCGTCAGCAAACAGCATATGAGCGTTTTACAACTGCTCCTTTATCTGGAGCTGTAGGGATTAAACCTTCACACGCCCGGCGGGGGCGGCGGGGCGGGGGCCAGGACGCGGACGCGGCCATTGGGCTGCAAAGTCCGCGCTGCAGGCCGAGCACCGCCCGGGATGCCCGGGCCAGAGGGCAGAGGAGCGCAGGAAGGACCCCCGGGGCCCGGCACCAGACTCCAGGGAAAGGTCTACTTTTCCAGCCGGGATCAACTCGGAAAACCACATCAAAATGACACAAAAGAGAGGAGAGTGGAGGAAGGCCCCCTGGGGGAGACCCAAAGCCTACGAGCGTCCCTGCGGCTGGTCACCCGGGGTGAAGCGCGCGGGCTCCATCCCGAGCTCCCCGCGCAGAAAAAGTCGGGTTTCCTAGGAAATGACAGCAATTACTGCTGGGCTGAAACGGCGCCGAGATGGGTGGACTTCCAGCTCCCCGACGCGGCGGGCGCGCTCACACTCACACACACAAGCACGCGCCCCTTCCTCCTCCCCCCTCTACACGCCCCCCCGCCCCCGTCCGGGTAAAACGCTCCCCTTTCTAAACCTTTAATAGGATTGGCGCCCAACTCTCTCCGCGCCTCTCCCCATCCATCACACACAGATCAAGTTGCAGTAGTGGATTTTTCAAATTCCTCAGCAAATATACTTGTTGAGAGATTGCCGGGGGGGGGGGGGGAACGATGAGTGGGGGCGGGGAAGAAAGTGCGGGGTTGGGGGGACCCGAGGAAAGGGCGAGGGATTACGCGCGGATCCCTTCGGGAAGTCAAGCGGCTCTCGGGGCGGAGGGCAATAGAGGCGGAGGAGAGAAGCGAGGAGGGAGGCCGGAGGGAAGAGCCTGACCGAGGGGGAGGGGGCAACAGGGCCTGACGAGGGGGAGGAAGGAGCGAGAAAGAAAGAAAGGCAGGGCTCGGGACGGGCTGCGCCGAGAAGTGCAGTTAGAAGTTCGCAGCGGCTGTGGCTGCAGCCCCTCCACCCCCGGCACACTACCCGGAGACACATTCCCACCGCCCACCTCTGGAGCTTCGCAGCACCCCAGCCTCCGGCGCTACCCCCACCTCCCGAGAAAACAGCCCCGGGCTCGGGCGAGGTGGAGACGGGGTGGAGGCCGGCTGGCTGCGCACCCCAAGAAGACTGGCTCTTTCCCCCAGGTGGGAAGGGAGATGCAAAATCGCCCCCCGGCCACGAGTTCCCCGGACCCCCCTTACGTCCCCGCCCGGCTTGGCCGGAACCCGTACCCGGGCCGCCCGCTAGCCCGGTGCCCGGATCCCCATGCCGTGGCGCGGGTACCCGGCCGAGGGACCCTCCGAGACGGCGCAGCATCCCCTCGGCCCGGGGTCGGCCGGAGTAGGGGGCACTTCGCGGCGAAAAGCAAGCAAAAGAAGGCCAAAGCCACTTTACCGAGGGAGACAAAAGTTTGCCTCTAGCACGCAGGTGGCCTCCGGGGCGCCGAGCGGTGCCTGCGGGCCCCCATCCCAACTTGGCTGGCGCGGCAAGCCGCCGCGGGCTGCCGTGTGCCGGGACTCAGTCCGGCCGGGGCGGGGCGGGCCAGGCAGGGGAGGGGACCGAGAGGCGGGCGGGGGCCGGGCCACCCTACCGCCGGCGAGCGAGCAGCTCCCCGAGGCCCCGGCGCGTCACGCGGCCCGCGCTCCTTCCTCCCGCTCCTCCGGCTCTTCCTCGCCTTCCTTCGCGTCCGCCGCCGCCGCCGCCACCGCCTCCCGCTCCTCCTCGAAGACTCATTGATGGGAGTTTGAAAAAAAGTCCGCGGAGCCTTGCTGCCTCGGCTGGCGAGCTGCGGCACTCCCGCGCTCCAGCCCGCCGCGCGCCCGCACGGCGCAGCGCCCCCGCGCGCACGGCTGCAGCACACAGGGCGCCGGGCCCCCGCCCGCGCCGCGCGCCCCCGCCCGGAGGGAACCCGAGGGACCCGGAGGGGAGGGGCGGCCGAGGACCCTCCTCCCCAGCGCCTGGGAGAGAGAGCACACCTACGAAGAAAGTTCGAGCGGAGAACGAAGGAGCGCGCCAGTCTCCAAGACTTTTTTTAAGGCGCTGGGGGCGGGGGCGGGGGCGGGGGGGTTGCGTCGCTAACTCAAGTCAGATGAGCTCCGGAGCCGAGGCGCAGGGAAGGCTCTGTTTTCAATCTCTGAAATCCCCCGCCCTCCCCGCCTCCCTCTTCCCCTCCGCCGGGAGATGCCCGGGTCGCCGTTCCCAGTGCGCCCGCTTCTCCGGGCGCCGGGGCGGAAGCGGGGGACGGGAGGGCGGCGGGGAGGGAGGCTGGCTCTAGGGGGGCTGGTTCTGCGCCGACCCTCTGGCGGTCAGCGGCGAGCGCAGGTGCCGGGGTGCGGCCTGCGCACGCCCCGCCGCGACTTGCGCGAGTCGCCCTCTGGGCGCCTGCTGGTGAGAAGCGAAGCAGCCTTCTAGGTTCGGTGCCTGTGTGTTTGGTAGGAAGGGTTTTTGTTTGTTTTGTTTTGTTTTTAGAGACTCCAGTCAAGCTGCCGCAACCAGATGGAAGTAATCAGAACCCAACAACAACAGAGGAAGAAGGAAGAAAAAACCTCACTGAATTTTCGGGCCAAAGTGTGTATGGGTGTGTGTGTGAAAGAACTTGCTTAAGCAAACTAGGTGACGAGCCCTGGGGCCCTGAGGCCGCACCGCAGCCCAGCACCGAGCTGCCCCGCTTGGAAGAAGCGCGGCGGGGGGCAGCTGGTTGAAGTATCCCCCAGCCCATCGCTGGCCCCCAGCCTCTCTAGGGCTGAGGGTCCTCCCCCAAAGAGTGCCTCACTGAGGGAGGTTTTTTGTTTTTCTCTCTAACGTCTGTGGAGCACTTACGATGTGCTGGGTGACGCGTTATATTTCTTTTACATTATTTAACCTACAAAGCTCTGTGAAGTAGGTTTTCTTCTCCCCCATTTTACAGGTGAGAAGGATGAGGCTTAAAGAAGTGAAGTAACTTGTCCAAGGCCAGAGCACTGAACTGCCATCTTGCACGAGTTCAGTAGGTTTAGTTGAACCATTAGCTCAACTAAATTCACCCTGTAGGGGGTGGGGGTGAGAGCAGCTCTATCCCTTCAGCCCTTCTTCCTACAGTTAGATCTTGTCTAGAACTAGCTAGAACTAGCAGGGGGACCAAGTTCTCAGAGGCCCAATTCTACCCTCCGTTCACCAGCCTATCTTACTGATGTAATCCCTTTTTCTCAGTAGCTCTCTCCATCTGCCATTAACCCTCCTCTAACTTTATTTTTCACTTTTTAATCAAAGAGGGAGCATTATCTTCCCTATTACCTACCTTCCTTTTATTCTCCTTACATTCATTTACATGACAGAACAATTTCTTCTTGATCTAGAAAAATATATATATGCAGAACACTATCACAACAATTTGATGCAATTTCTCAAATAGGCTTTCCAGATTTGGGGGAAAAAAAACCTGCAGTGCTTTTAAAAAAGCAAAACTTGCAGAACTCAATGTATTTATTAAAGGGAAGAGAAGTTTGGAACGGACTTTCTCTTTAAATCTGATCAGATTCACCATTCCTCCATGCTATTTGTTTAAATTCCTGCTGAGCTTTCAGACACAGACTAAGGAGACAGAAAAAGTAAACTCTCCCTCCCTTCCTTGGCCATATTTTAATGACCCCATTCATATCTACCCCATGAAATGTGCAGAATCATTTCATGTTACTGGAATATTAGCAGCGTTGGCTGATTACTTCATTACAAGCTTGTCTCTGTTGGTTTCCTTGTGTTGTTAAGTTGGCGAAGAAGTTTAAACAAATCGACATTTTGAGATAGTTCCTTTTCTCTGTTTTTCTTCTCAGACCCGCTCCACTCCTGCTGGAATCCAGGCACTCTCATAACCTTTCCTGGCTTATTTTGGCAAGAAGGTGGCTGTTGAGAAGAGGATGGAATCTTTTGGTTTGAGGAGAGAGTGTAAACATCACGCCTTGATCTCTAGATGGTCAGAAGTCTGGGCACTGAACGAAAACAACAAGTTTTGGAGTGGAGGCAAACTGGTAGAGCAGAGAAGTGAACACTGGACACAAGGTCCTGGCCCCAGGTCTAGAGCTAAATGTATGACCTTGGGGGAGTGCCAGTTCGTTCAGTCAGCAACTTTCTGTGTGCCAGGTACCATTCTAAGTGATGTGACATCACAGTGAGTGGAATGAACGAGATCCTTCCCCTCATGGAGCTTAATGTTTCATGAATAACCGCAGACAAATACATAATTGCAAACTGGGTAAAGAAAAAATACCAAGTGCTCTAAGAGCTTACGATGGGTGACCTGAACTAGCAGGAGGCAGCAGTTGGGGGTGCCGAGAAGGCTTCCCTGAGGAAATGAGGCTGCACTGATAGGAAGACGGAATGAAGGATCAAAAAAAACAAAAATCGATGCATAGCACTACTTAAAGCAAAAAAGCTTCTGCACAGCAAAGGAAGCAATCCACAGTGTGAAAAAGCAGCTTATGGAATGGGAGAAAATACTTGCAAACCATATACTGACGAGGAGTTCATTTCCAAAATATGTAAGGGACTCCTAAAACTCAATAGCAAAAATACAAATGACCTGATTAAAAAATGGGCAAAGGGCCTGAATATACATTTCACCAAAGAAGACATACTGATGGCCAACAGTTATACAAAAAGATGCTCAACATCACTCACCATCCAGGAAATGCAAATCAAAACCACAAGGCAAGGGACCTCCTGGCGGTCCAGTGGTTAAGACTCCCCACGCTTCCAATGCAAGGGCCACAGGTTTGATCCCTGGTCAGGGAACTAAGATCCCACATGCTGCTCAGCCGGAAAAAAACCCCAAAAATACCCACAAGGCAATATCACCTCACACCTGTTAGGATGGCTATCATCAAAAAAACAAAAGTTAGCAAGTGTTAGCGGGGCAGTAGAAAAAATGGAACCCTAGTGCACTGACAGTGGGAATGTCAGTGCACAAGTAATGTTGAGTAAAATTAAAATGGTACAAAATAGTGTAACCATTATGAAAAATAGTATGGTGGTCTCTCAAAAAATTAAAAATAGAATATGATCCAGCAATCTCACTTTGGGGTATGTATCCCAAAATATTGCAATTAGGACCTTGAAAAGATATCCGCACTCCTATGTTCATCGCAGCATTACTCCCAGTAATCAAAATAGGGGAACGACCCAAATGTATGTGATCAGATGAAATGCATAAAGAAACTGTGGTGTAAACATACTATGGAATAACGTCCTTAAAAAAGAAGGAAGGGACTTCCCTGGTGGCACAATGGTTAAGAATCCGCCTGCCAATGCAGCGGACGCGGGTTCGAGCCCTGGTCCGGGAAGATCCCACATGCTGTGGAGTAACTAAGCCCATGCGCCACAACTACTGAGCTTGCACTCTAGAGCCTGCGAGCCACAACTACTGAACCTGTGTGCTGTAACTACTGAAGCCCGTGCACCTAGAGCCTGTGCTCCACAAGAGAAGCCACCGCAATGAGAAGCCCGCGCACAGCACCGAAGACCCAACGCAGCCAAAAATTGATTATTTTAAAAATGTAAGAGTGTAGATCTCATGTTAAGTGTTCTTACCACACAGAAAAGAAAGGGATACAAGGAAACTTTGGGAGGTGATGGATATGTTTGTTACCTGGATTGTGGTGATGGTAATACGAGTGTATGCATATGTCCAAACTCACCAAATTGTATACATTAAGTAGGTACAATTTTGATACACCGATTCTACCCCAATAAAGCTGGGGTGGGGGGCGGGAAAAGAAGGGCTGAGGGAGAGTCAGTGAGGGGAGGGAAGAGGGGGAAGCAGTGCTCCGATTCTCTCTTTTCTCTTTCTGTAAAAGAAACCTGTTGACAAGAAAATCCAGGCGCAAGGAGAAGTGGCTTGTGCATCTTTGCACAGTGTTCCAGTTACTAGGGTTGCGTAGCAAATCACCCTCAAACTCAACGGTGTAAAACAACCATTAATTATGCACAAAGATCCTGTGGGTCAGGGTTTTGGACAGAGTATCATGAGGCCGGTTTGTCTCCCCTTCACAGTGTGGGGACCTCAGCTGGAAGACTCCAACGCTGGCGCTGGGGTCATCTGAAGACTTGCCCCCTCACACTGCCTGCTGTACATGCCGGCTGGGGGCTGGGGGCCTCGGTTCCTTTTGGTCTGGACCTCTCCATGTGGTCTCAGTACTGAGACTAGTGTGGGCTTCCTCACAGTGTGGTGGTAGCTGGGTTCCCAGGGTAGGCATCACAAAAGATAGCCAGGCAGAAACCCTATCGCTTTTTAGGAAACTTTGGAAGTCACCCAGCATCACTTGGCTGCATGCTTTTCATTGGGACCCAAAGTCCTGCCTAGATGCAAGGGCAGGAAAACTAGACTTTGCTTCTCGATGGAAAAAGGCAAGATTCTGAAGAGCATGTGGGGGCAGAAACGGTGCTGGGGCTACTTTTGGAAACACACAATCCGCCACACAGAGAAGAGACAGAAAAGACTAGAAAAGGGCTCTGAGGTAGCCCGCCAGGTGTGTCATTTTGTGGCTTGGCCACAGAGCCCAGGAGCTAGCACTTAGACACACTAGAAAGAAGTGAGACACCCAATTCCTACCCTTAAGGAATCTACACTTTCATCAGGAGACACGCAGATTTGGCGACAACTGAAGGACACAAGATGATTTAGTAAGTGAGGGGTGGGCAGTGGCTAAGAAGGTGTCAGAAGAACAAGGGCCAATCCCCAAAGGAGATTGATCCTGCTACTCTTCCAGGGGTCCTGAGATGGCCCTCAGTCTCGCCTGCTCCTTCCATCCCAGTATACCTCCCAACAGGCTCTCTGGGACCAGTGACACTGTGAAGTCAAGAGCGAGTCCTATGACTTTAGGCTTTGTCTGTTATTACAGTGCAGACACACCTGAGAGGGCTAACACAGACCCTTGCTAGGGGATACTCCTTACCACGGTGAATAAACTTACGAGATCTTTTCCAAAGAACCAGCTTCTATAGGAGAACTAAGCAACATAATGATGGCACCTGAAGAGGCGCCAATAGGAGGACAGGTACACAGAGGGAGGATGCCAGGCGGGCCAAAGACCAACAATCATTTCTGATTTATAGCCCAAATCTTCAACCCCCTCCCAGACAACGTTGTGGGATGAAGCAATACAGAGACTCACACAGGGGATTTGTGCAAAGTTGGGAGCCCTTCCCACAGAAGCAACCAGCGAAAATCCTTTTCCCTCTTAGGGCTACCCTAGAGGACACAGTGGGGAGGGAGTCAAGTGTGGAAGGACCAAAACTCTTTGGCTAATGGGTGCATTCATGAACACACATGTATTCATTCATTCGGCTCTGTTGAGCTTCTACCATGTACCATGAACTTCAGAGATGAAAAGATGAATGAGATACAGCCCTTGCTTTCTTCTACCTTCTAGTCCCTGTCTGAGTGGTACTCCCACTGGCCCCTGTGTTGCCTCAGAGCAATAAGGGCTCTGAAAGATTTCCAAGTGCAGGGTAGATTAGGAAAGGAAAGACCTGGGGAAAGGGACCAAGGGACATTGATGCAGCCGTCCTGGGAGGGGAGAGAACGGAAGGGCATTGGGGTGGAGAGCGGGCAGCAAAATCAGCAGGGCTCAGAGATCCAGCGAATGTTGGTCAGGCTTCCTTCCATCTCAGGGCCAGCCCTTGAAAGAACTTTTCTCAAGATGCCTTGTGGGTTTCTTTTTTTTTCTTTTTCTTTTTTCTTTTTTGGCTGCGTTGGGTCTTTGTTGCTGCGCGCGGGCTTTCTCTAGTTGTGACGAGCCGGGACTACTCTTCATTGTGGTACGCAGGCTTCTCATTGCGGTGGCTTCTCTTGTTGCAGAGCATGGGCTCTAGACACGCGGGCTTCAGTAGTTGCGGCCCACGGGCTCCAGAGTGCAGGCTCAGTGGTTGTGGCTCATGGGCTTAGTTGCTCCGTGGCATGTGGGATCTTCCCGGACCAGGGATCAAACCCGTGTCCCCTGCATTGGCAGGCGGATTCTTAACCACTGTGCCACCAGGGAAGTCCCCTTGTGGGTTTCTTAACCGAAGTGAAAGAGGTAGCATCATCTCACAGACATCAGTAGTTCTAAGGAATATCAGTAGCCCTCACCAATCACATAATAACGAAAGACACTATTTTAAGACAATTTAAAAAGAAATTATTTGATACAAATGAACTTATATACAAAACATGAACAGACTCACAGACAGACATAGAAAACAAGCTTATGGTTACCAAAGGGGAAAGGGGTGGGGAAGGGATAAATTGGGAGGTTGGGATTGACATATGCAGACTGCTATATATAAAATAGATAACCAACAAGGACTTACTGTGTAGCATAGGGAATTATAGTCAATATTTTGTAATAAGCCTTAAGGCTTTTCCCTTAAGGGAAAAGAATCTGAAAAAGAATATATATACGTATAATGTAATCACTGTGCTGTACACCTGAAACTAACACAACATAGTAAATTAGCTATGCTTTAGTCAAAAAAAAAATCAGATCAATGTCTGCTTAGGGACAGAGGAATTGGGGACGGAGGAATGGGTAACAAAGAGGCAGGGCATAAGGAAACTTGTGGGTGAATCTAGATCATTATCTTGATTGTGGTGATGATTTGTTGGATGTATATAAAAAATATTTTATATGTAAAAAAGAGAAATTATTAAAGGCTCCTAATTAAAATGTGATGAAATCTTTACAAGATACTGGACTGACCCACACGTTGATCTTAAGGATAGACACTCCCTGCCCATGGTGTATTGAATTTAACTTAAATTAGTCGCTTCTCTAAGGAGTTACCAGGAAGCAATGGAGACTCAGTGTGGAAGATGGCTGGTTTCCAAGGCATCCACCTCCTGGGGTTCCATCCACTCCATTCTCTCCAGCAGAAAGAAGATGATGTGGAGGTTACTTATGGACTTCAGTGAGAGAACATTCACGGGTTTCCCTGGTGGCGCAGTGGTTGAGAATCTGCTTGCTAATGCAGGGGAGACGGGTTTGAGTCCTGGTCTGGGAAGATCCCACATGCCGCGGAGCAACTGGGCCTGTGAGCCACAACTACTGAGCCTGCGCGTCTGGAGCCTGTGCTCCGCAACAAGAGAGGCCGCGATGGTGACAGGCCCGCACACCGTGATGAAGAGTGGCCCCCGCTCGCCGCAACTAGAGGAAGCCCTCGCACAGAAACGAAGACCCAACACAGCCATAAATAAATAAATAAATAAATTTAAATCATATGGGCTTCTAAGAAGACCTCTGCTAAAAAAAAAAGAAAATGATGGTATGCATTTGGGAACATTCACACTCAAATCTTCCCAAATGCATACACATCATTTCTCCCCTGTGATACCTCCTCTGTTTTTATCCATTATTTCTTTCAGTGTTTCAACTTGTCTTTTTCTTTTGACCTTGCGGCGGGATCTCAGTTCCCTGACCAGGGATCGAACCCATGCCCTCTGCCTTGGGAGCGCTGTGTCCTAACCACTGGACCGCCAGGGAATTCTCTCGACTTGTCTTTTAAAATGTTTGGTGTCAGAGTTTTATTTTGTGCCTGGGTTACTTGGGGAGCTTCGTATGTCAGAAGTCAGCCGGGGAGAGGCAAGCTCCCACTGACTCTGAATCAATCCAAGAAGGAGGGAGATGGTTTGGGGGCCACCCAGGGTCAGGCCGCGTGGCAGAGGGTGTCAGCAAAGTGGAGGCAGGAAGCTGGTTCGGGCAGGCGCGAGTTGGTCCGTAGCTGAGGCTAACCCACAGGGTGTATGAGATAGCAAGTCTTTCCCCCCCAAATTAACATACAAGTCAAAAGTTTTCATATAAATAAGAAAAACCAGTTAGAAAATAAAACAGAAGCTAGCAAGATTGTGATAGCAAAGAGGAACAAGGTATAAACTGGCTAGGAGTAAATGTAAAAAGAAATGTTCAAAACCTGTATGTGAAAAACTGTCAAGCACTATTGAAACGCATGAAAGTAGACTTGAACAAACAGATATGTGTTCTTGGTTAGGAAGATTCAGCATTCAGCATCGTAAAGGAGTTACTTCTCCCTAGGTTAATGTATAAGTCACTGCAATCCAAATAAAAATACCATCTTTCCTTGGCGGGTGTGGGGAGCAGGCCTAGACAAGGAAAAACCCTGAAAATGAAAAGCAATGGGAGGGGGTACAGGCAGACCTATCAGACCTTAAAACATAATGGAAAGTCTCTATAGATTATCATGCTAAGTGAAGTAAGCCAGACAAAGAGAAATATCATACGATATCACTTGTATGTGGAATCTAAAAAGAAAAAAGCTACAAATGAACTTATTTACAAAACAGAAAGAGACTCACAGACATAGAAAACAAACTTATGGTTACCAAAGGGGAAAAGGAAGGAGATAAATTAGGAGTTTGGGATTAACATATACACACTACTCTATATAAAATAGAGAACCAACAAGGACCTAGTGTATAGCACAGGGAACTATACTCAATATTTTGTAATAATCTATAAGGGAAAAGAATGTGAAAAAGAATAGATATATGTATAACTGAATGACTATGCTGTACACCTGAAACTAACATGACATTGTAAATCAACTATACTTCAACTTTTAAAAAGTATCTATAATTAAAACAATTTGGTATCGATGAGTGGATAAAAAGATAAGCCAATGGGATGGAATACAAAATCCAGAAACAGACCTGATTGCGTATGAAAATTTCAGTTTCGATAAAGGTGGCATCAGGAATGAGTGGGTGAAAGAGGTGCTTTCTCATGAGCTGTACTGGGATAACTAGAAATTAAAACTAGACAAGGGACGGTTTCTCACCTATCAGACTGACAAAGACCCAAAGTTTGACATCTTATTCTGTCAGTGAGGCTCTACTGTAGAGAAATAGGCACTCTTATGGAGATGCAAAATGGGCTACTCTGACGGAGGGAAATTTGGAATATCTAGCAAAATCTCATATGCGTTTACCCCTTTGACCTATACATCTTACTTTCAGGCATCTATCTCAGGCACAGTACAAAAGGGCATATGCAGAAGACTATTACTAGCAGCATTACTCATAATATCAAAAAATTGGAAACAATCCAAATATCTCCATGTGAGGACAGATTGAATATACATGTATATATGAAGTTTCTCTTTTTAGGAGCATTCCAGCCTGATAAACAAGGAAGGAGTGGCATAATCAGGATATCACCATTTCATACCCCCTAGTGAATTGATGCATGGCAAAAAGAAAGACATCCCATCAGTAAACACCTTGTACTTCCTGAAAAAAATAGTCTTACCTATGAAGTACTCTTGCTAAAAAAATATCAAACCTATGTCTGATCAAACCTCTGAATCTAACTGTGATTTAGCAGAAATGTAGGGGACAGAGGTACATGCTAAACACCACCAATGAGATGCAATCCAGACCACGGGAAACTGCAGGACAAACAATGCAGTTTCTTCAACAAATAAATTGCAAGGAAGAAAAAACAGTTGGAGAAGGAGCTATAAATTAGAAAAGATTTTAGAGACATAACATCCAGTTGCAATGATGAACCTTATGTGAACCCTGATTTGAACTAATATCAAACCAAAAGGGCTAAAAGTAAGACAATAGGGAAAATTTGAGCCCTGGTGGTAGAATTATTAATATAAGAAATTATTATTGATTCTTTGGAGGTGATCATGTATTGGGGTTATTTTTTAAGAGTCCTTATCTTTTAGACATACATATTGAAATATGCAGGATCAGAATTTGAAAAGATAAGACCTCACCAACCTGGAAGAAGGAGAAGAAACTGGCAAAATGAGATCTTAGATTTTTGAGCTTCAGAAAACCCATCCCGTGAAGAAAAACTGGAGAGATATGGCTTAGCAGCGATGCTTGTGGAAGAGGGAGAGAGAAACAAAAGAAAAATTTGAGGGCGTTTAATTCAGCTCAGCTCTTTTTTTGGGGTGGGGGGCGTGCCGTGCAGCTTGCAGGATCTTATTTCCTGGACCAGGGATTGAACCTGGATCCTGGCAGTGAAAGCGCACCAGTCCTAACCGCTGGACCACCAGAGAATTCCCCAAGCCCAGCTCATTTTAAACCTTAAAGTAGGCTCATGCTCTCAGACCCAACAACCCTTCTTTTGGAAAATGCTTCTCAGATCTGGGGGAGGCTTTATGCAAAAGATGTTCATCAAAATGTCATGTATAATGACCACAACCTAAATGTCCCACATTGGGGGGGATCATTAAGTAAGCTGTAGCCTGTTCATCCACATAATGGAATATTAGGTAGGCAATGGAAAAGGTTTTGCAAATAGTTTATTTCAATGTGGCAAAGATACAGCTAAGAGAATGCTGTGTGAAAAAAGCAAAATACAATTTTATTTGTATAATATGATTATAACTCTAGTCTTAAAGTGTCACCCCATGCTTAGTATAAAAGGCTGGACTTAGTAAGCAGCTTGTTAACCGTGGTTATTTGGGGGACTGTTTTTTTTTTTTTTCTTGTACTTGTTTTGTATTTTCCAAACTTTCATGCTCATGTAGTTCTTTCGTGATGGAAAAGCCCATTCGCTGGATCACAGCAAGCAGGCTAGCAGGTGGGGAAAGTGGGGAGGGCGGGCACATGTGGGCGGAGCCTGGCTTGGGTGGCTGAGTGACAGTTCTTTCCCCCCCATCCCCCCCCCCCCACCGTGTACTCTGCCTGTACGGTGTGGCTGCAGGAAACTGCTTGGCGAGGCTGGCGGTCCACTCTTTATTCGTCTTTTTTATGTTTTTGGTCCCCTTGAAAGTGAGCAGGGTGATGCAGTAGATAGAATAATGCCCCTCCCCAAAGATATCCACGCCTTAATACCCTGGACCTGTGATTATGTCACCTTACGTGGCAACAGAGACTTTGCAGCAATGGTTAAGTTAAGGGCCTTGAGATGGGGAGATTCCCCTGCATTATTATCCAGGTGGCCCCAGCCTCAACACGTGAGTCCTTCCAAGGGGAAGAGGAGGCCAATGAGTGGGTCAGAGAGATGCACCGAGCAGGGGTCCACTGGCCGTGGCTGGCTGTGTAATCACAGGAAGGGTGCCACGAGGCAAGGAGTCTGATAGAAACTGCTCTCAGTTCTCAGCCAGCAGGAAAACGGGGACCCTAGTCCTACAACCACAAGGAACTGAGTTCCACCAACAGCCTGAATGAGCAGCGAACAGATTCTCCCCTGGACCTGCCAGGATGGGATGCCGCCCTGCTGTCTTTTTGATTTTCATCTGATGAGACCTGCCCTGGTCCAGGAAGACCCCACATGCCGCGGAGTGGCTGGGTCCGTGAGCCATGGCCGCTGAGCCTGCGTGTCCGGAGCCTGTGCTCCACAACAGGAGAGGCCACAACGGTGAGAGGCCCGTGTACTGCAAAAAAAAAAAAAAATTCCATCATCTGATGAGACCTGTCCTCGACTTCTGGTCTACAAAATGGTGAGATAATAAACTTGTGTCCTTCTAAGCACTAAGTTTGTGACGATTTGTCATGGCAGTAGTAGAAAACAAATGCAGGCATGGACAGAGTACGGGCTGGGGTCAGGACATGGTGGCCAGACCTGGTTCTACCACTGGGTGTCCGTGTGGCCTTGGAACCCTCCTTCCACTCGAGGCAGGGGTAATCTCTTAGCCCCTTCTGCTCTGATGCTCTGTTTGGCACGTGTACTTTATTGGCCCTGAATGTTATAGAGGAAAGAGTTTTTTCCCTGCTGTGAAGCAGAGGATCCCATGGAGGTTCCTCAAAAAATTCAAGAACTACCATATGACCCAGCAATCCCATCTCTGGGAATACATCTTAAGGAAACAAAAACCACTATGTGGACGAGATGCCTGCACCCTCCTGTTCATTGCCATGTTATTCACAATAGTTAAGACATGGAAACAACCCCAGTGTTCATAGCAGCACTATTCACAATAGCCAAGACATGGAAGCAACCTAAGTGACCATCAATGGATGAATGGATAATGAAAATGTGATAGATATATATATGTGTGTATATGTATATACTCACATATATAAATGTGATATTTATAGATATAATGGAATATTATTCAGCCATCAAAAGGCAATCCGGCCATTAGTGACAACATGGATAGATCTTGAGGGCATTATGCTTAGTGAAATAAGTCAGACAGAGAAAGACAAATACTGCGTGATCTCACTTATATGTAGAATCTCAAAAAAGTGAACTCTTGGAAACAGAGAACAGATTGGTGGTTGCCAGAGGTGGGCAGTGGGGACCAGGTGAGATGGGTGGTCAAGAGGTACAAACTTCCACTTATGAGATAATAAGTCCTGTACAGCAGGGGATGTAAAGTGCCGCATGGTGACCATAGTTAACAAGACTGTATTGTATATTTGAAAGTTGATAAGAGAGTAGATCTTAAAAGTTCTCATCACAAGAAAAGCTATTCTGTGACTCTGCGAGGTGATGGATGTTAGCTAAACTTATCATGGGGATCAGTTTTGCAACATCTACATGTATCAAATCATCGTGTAGTACACCTGAAACGAATACAATGTCATGTGTCTCAATAAAACTCGGAAAAAATGAAACAAATTTTTTAGAAAAGCACAGACCCCTAGCCTCCTTCACCAGGTGACTGTTGGGGTGTGGGTGGTGAGGGGACGCCGGGAGAGCGAGGCCAGAGGGGCCAGTGAGCTCTGACTGCAGGTGTCCGGCTGTGCTTTTGCTTCCCGCAGCTGCATTTCAAGGAGAGGTCAGCGTTTGCTCGTGGACGCGTGTGTGCACGCTGCCACACTTTGCTGGCCGCCCAGAAGGGCGTGGGGCAGGGTTCAGTTAGAAGCTTGGGAGCTGGGTTTCCACTGGGCAAGCAGAACTCCTGGAAGAGGCCTGCTGCGGCCTCCCTGTCTCCTCCCAGGCCCTCTCCTGGGGGACCGAGTGAGATAGGGGCCTGGCGTGGGCGAGGCTCTCTGCCGGCCGCTTTGGGGCCTCCCTGGCCCGGAGGCCGCCACCCTGCTCTGATCTGCACGCCAGCGCCTGCAGCCTCCCACCCTGGTGCTTTGATCCCGCGGCAGACAGGCCCCGGGGTGCTCCCTGTTTGTTCCCGTTGCTGGGTCCGAGCCAAGGTGGAATGTGGGAAGCCGGCGTGGTCTGGGGCTCCCCACCGTGCCAGAGCAGCATGGCTCATCCTGGGGTGGCCCTGTCCGCAGAGTGAAATCCCCCCAGAAGCTCAGAGCCACACTTGGCCAAGTTCATCTGGGCCTCGGTTTCCACATCTGTCACACAGAGACAGTAAATAACACTTACCTATGGGTTGCCATGATGATAAAATCAGAACATTTCTAACGAGCACTTAATATGCCAGGGCCAGTTCAGTAGATCTGAAGGGTTTGATTATTAGCTACGGCATTCATAAATCACGATGGAGTCAGTGTGAGAAGTTTTCTTCTCTCCGAGGGCCTCTGTTTCCACATCTAAAATGAATGGGTAGAACTGGAATGGGACCGTCTCTGCAGCGGTGCCTCAGTTTCCCCACCCTGCTTCTGCTCTGGTGGGCATGGGTCCAGCACAGGCTGATGCCAGGATGGAGCTCGAATGAGATGGCGACACCCCGGGGCCTGGGGCCTGGTCCGCTGCCTGCTGCCCGGGGAGCCTCATCTGGAAGACGGGGCCCCTCCGGTGCCTCCCCTGCCTGCCTTCCCGAGGCACATGGCAGGCGCGGCCAGGATGGGGCATCCAGGGAGTGATGCCGGACCGGGCTGACGTGTAGTAAGAACAAGGCTTGGTGAGTCAGTGTCAGCCTTCACCACGGCCCCTCCCCCGTAAAATCCCAGTGTGGTTTCCCTCGAAGAAATGTGAGCACTGGCTCTGGCCATAGTAGACGGTGGCTATGTATCAGATCCTGGTGAGGCTGCTGAGGACCAAGTGTGACCGTCCAGACCCCTAAGTTGTGCTCATGGACTTGGTGACCGGGAAGGCTTTGGGAGTTGGGGCAGGGGTGGGGACATGTCAGTGCATCCCTTCCCCCTTCCCATCTGGGGCATGCCCCCCTCAGCCTGACGTCCAGCACCCCTGACTCTTGGCCTGGGGGTCCGTCTGGACACTGGGGACCTCTGCTTGCACAGCAGCTGGAAACCCCCAGGAATTCTGTCCCTTGGGAGCAGCCTCCACCAAGGATAAATGCGAGCTGGTGTGTGAGTCCCTCAGCACCCGCACGCCTGGGATCCACACCGCCTCCCGAGTCCCCACAGGCTACTAGCTGCCCACAGTGGAAAACTGCGGGACAGTACGCTCTGTATCGGCTTCCTTCCCTCCCCCGTTTCACGTCTCCATCCCTGTTATGGGCTGACTTATTTCCCCCCACAAAACTCACATGTTGAAGTCCCAACCCCCAGTCCCTCAGAATGGGACCTTACTTGGAATAGGTTGCTGCAGATGTAATTAGTTAAGATGAGGTCATTTATATAGGCCCTAATCCAATATGACTGTGTCTTTATAAAAAGGGGGAATTTGGACAGAGACACACACACACACAGGAGAAACACCATGTGAGGGTGAAGGCCGAGATGGGGGTGATGCTCCCACAAGCCAAGGGATGCCATAGACTGCCAGCAAACCACCAGAAGCTTAGCCCTCAGAAGGACCCCACCCTGCCGACACCTTGATTTTGGAATTCTGGCCTCCAAAACCGTGAGCCCACACATTCCTATTGTTTTAACCTCCCAGTTTGTGGTACTTTGTTATGGCAGCTCTGGCGTAGGAAAACCTCCCCCGTGCTGGTGTTTTCTAGACGTGCCAGGTAAAGTATTTGCACTTGCAGCTTCATCTCAGGGTCAGGAACCCAAGCTAAGGGACAGGGGAGAGCAAGGGAGGCTGGTCTCACAGGGCAGGAGGGTGCCAAGGGGAGCACGTTAAAATAACCCTGGGGACTTGGGGGGCAGGGGCCAACCCAAAGCCCCTGCCCAGCCTCTGAATCAGGATCTGGGGATGCTCAGGGTGATGCCGTGCGTCGTCAGATAGAGGATGTGAGCATGGGTAACGGGCTCCCATTGTCAAGGCAATTGCTCATCCCCAACCCTCCCTTTGCAACCTGGTTGCTGGACGCCGGCCACGCTGCCCTGACTGTGGTAGGATGAGGGCTCTGTGTTTGGCACGTGCACAGAGCAGGAGCTCCCGAGAGCTTCCTGTAAAGCTGCGTCCTGTAAAGAAAGCAGCCTTTCTGAACACAAGGGGTGAGTGGCCCACATGCCAGCCCCAAACAGGGTCCCCTGAGAGCACTACTGTTTAATGAGACCGAGACCACCAGCAAAAATGGAGGCGAAAAAAATCTCATAGTGCGGTCGTGGGGAAAAGAACAATTTGGTTTTTGTTAAAAATTTAACGTCGGGACTTCCCTGGCGGTCCAGTGGTTAAGAATCTGTGCTTCCACTGCAGGGGGTATGGGTTAGATCCCTGGTCAGGGAACGAGGATCCCACGTGCCACACGGTGTGGCCAAAAAAAAAAAAAAGGAAATTTAATGTTAATTGGGGGGAAGCTAAACGTTCTCTGAGAGGGGATCATTTAGTCCACATGACCTGGCCAAGGTCCTGACTAAGACTGCGCCCGCCTCCTGAATCGCCCTTATCGCTGGACCGCATGGCTCCAGTTATGGGCGTATGTGTCGGTCACATACGCCCATAACCGGAGCCATGTTGGCTGGGGACCCAAGTCCCCGTGACGCGGGCCTCAGTTTCCCTCTCCTCCAAACGGAAGTGACGGGGCGTCGCAAAGCTCTCCGCCCACCTCCTCTGGTGCAGCTGGTTGGGAGAGCCTCCTGGGCCTTTCTCTGAGGTGCTGCTGGCTCTGGCTCACGGCACAGAGGGTGGGGCTGGGGGCGCCCTGAAGGTGCAGTGCTGGTGGGTGGGCAACGTGGGGGGCGAAGGCTGTGGCTGCTGGGTACTGGGAAGGATTCCTGGTGGTTTGGGTGGAACTTGAAATTCTGCCATTTTCCTTCTTATCTCACCATCGAAAGGAAATCGGACAAGAGAGTGTGAGCTCGTTCTAATAGGAGTATTTTTTTTGGCCCTCTGGTTCTGATCAATTAACTCCTCTCCCTTCTGTTGATCATCTTCAGAAACTCTCTGACAGGCCTTTCCAGACCCACGGGTCAGCTGATTAGGGTACCAAGCATTTGTCGAGGGTGACCCCCGCAGGGCCACAGCACAGCTGCCTGGCCTTCGGCTCCACTCTGCTTGGATTTGAAGCCCAAGTCTGCCATTACCCAGCCATGTCACTGTCAGCAGTGTCCTTAACCAGTCTGAGCCTGAACTTTCCCATCTATAAAATGGGAACAGTGGCAGTCCAGACCCATGTGTCCAATACCTCCTGGGCATCACTTCTTGGAGTT
This sequence comes from Monodon monoceros, assembly GCF_005190385.1. Classification (NCBI taxonomy): domain Eukaryota; kingdom Metazoa; phylum Chordata; class Mammalia; order Artiodactyla; family Monodontidae; genus Monodon; species Monodon monoceros. The sequence continues at coordinate 113,003,034 of NW_021703772.1, read as the reverse complement.
CCACAGCAGCCTCAGATTCAACCTGTCTGTACCTGAACTTGACATCCTTCTCCCCAACCTGCTCCCCTTTCGGCATTCTCCACCTCAATGAATGGCCCACCCTCAGCCAAGCCCCACACCTGGAGGCCCTGAGCAGAAAGCTGTAAAACTAACTCCAGTGTCACTTCCTCCAGGAAGTCTTCTTGGATCACTCTTCCTCTCCCAGTGGATTAGATAACTCTCCAACAGACTCTCCTGCCGTGATGTGTGTGTCTCTTCGACATACTCGACACATTACATTTTAATTATCTGTTGGTACTTCTCTCTTACTAAACTGTGAGGCTGTTAAGGGCAGGGAGAACATTTCAATCTCCCTAGGACCTAGTGGAGGTCCTACTTGGGTTGATTTGGGAGAGTCTAGACGTCTGCTGTCTTCGTTACCTGCACTCTTTCCAACCCCAAATAAACAGGAAATTCAAATAAAACTGTGTTTGCTTGAAGATGAGTCCCCTAGCCACACCCCTGGACCAGGCCGCAGTTCTGGAATCTTCCAGTGTAGCAATCCAGTGCTGTCATCCAGGGTCTAGTATGCAGCAGGAGCTTAATAAGTAGACACAGAATGATTAGTGGATCCAAGACTTCCCCTGATGCCCTTCCTTTCCTCCCTGCTCCACATCCAATTAATTCCCAAGTCCTTCAGCCTTTTCCCCCTAAGTGAAATGACACAACCCACATTGGAACTTGAACCCACTGTCTTTTAATTGAGATCACACACATGGTCTCAGAACTTACTGAAGCTCAGGTTCTTTATGTCTCAGCACAGAAAGAATTCCGTGAGAGGCAAAGTGATAGTAAGAAGTGGATTTATTTAGAGAGAAACACACTCCACAGACAGAGGGTGGGCCATCTCAGAAGGCAAGAGACCCCAAAACATGGGGTGGTTAGTTTTTATGGGCTGCGTAATTTCATAGGCTAATGCGTGGGAGGATTTGTCCAACTATTTTTCGGACGGGGTGGAGATTTCCAGGAATGTGGCCACTGCCCACTTTTTGGCCCTTTGTGTTTGGCCTCAGAACTGTCATGGCGCCCGTGGGTGTGTCATTTAGCTAATGCATTACAATGAGCGTATAATGAGGCTCAAGGTCTACTGGAAGCTGACCCTCCTCCATCTTGGATCTAATTGGTTCTAACTAGTCTTTGTCATGTCATCAACGGCTATGTCATTCTTTTAGAAGTTGTGCTGCCCCCTTCCCTCCTGTTCTATGAGCATCACTCCTGTGTCAGCCATCCTCTCGGACTGCCCAGCCCTGTGTTGGTCCAGGCCCCACAGCATCAGTGCAAGAGCCAGTGGCTCCACCGCCCGCTCTCCTCCAGCCATGGAAAATGCTGTGATCCTCTCAGAGGATCAAGATCTCATCAGGGCACCCGTCCTGTTTATCACCCCCTGCTCCGTCCTCTTCATCTAACCAGGCTCAGCTGCGTTGTTTCCAAGAGGCCTGTGTCCCCTGCCCACTGCCCACACCCCGCCTTAGACCCCTTCCTGTATGCTGACCTCTGTTCCATCACCTGTGATACACAGCCATGCAGCAATCTCAGTTCTGGTCTTCCTCAAAGATAGGACCAAGGTCTCAACATCTAACACCTAGTAGGTCTTCCATGCACGGCTCTTCTCTTTTCACATCACTCTTCTCTTGACTCCTAGGCCTACTCAGCACAGGACCCGCTGTGTGATCTTAGCAAGTCATGTAGGCGCTGTCCTCGGCATGCTCCTGTATCCCACGGGAGGATCCTGCGTGGCCCTTCCTGCAGGAAGGAGGCATTTCTATCTGCTTTTCAGCTGCAGTCTGTGTGCAGGAGTGACTAGGAAGGCCTGTGTGGACCTGTTATTTCCCGGCTGTTCACAGATGCTCCACAACAGTCCCCTAAACCATCTTCCCCCGGCCCTTTGCACCAGAGAACAGTCTCCCGGATATGCCTTCCCTCCCCCAAGGGAGTCTGAGATGGGCAGGGAAGCCAGCCTCAAAGGGACATGCAGGGCTGTCAGAAAGGAGCCTGCGGAGAAGGGACCTCCCGACCCTTCACTTTGTGTCCCGGATGCACTTCTTCTAGCTGGATGTGCCTGAATCAGATCTTATTTTGCAGCAGTTAGAAATCTCAGTTTCTTAATTCAAAAAGTAAAAAGGGGGCTTCCCTGGTGGCGCAGTGGTTGAGAGTCCGCCTGCCAATGCAGGGGATGCGGGTTTGTGCCCTGGTCCGGGAAGATCCCACATGCCGCGGAGCGGCTGGGCCCCTGAGCCATGGCCGCTGAGCCTGCACGTCCGGAGCCTGTGCTCCGCAACGGGAGAGGCCACAACACTGAGAGGCCCGCGTACCGCAAAAAAAAAAAAAAAAAAAAGTAAAAAGAGATCTGTCTGAATTTGCCAAGGTCCTCCCTGGGCACTCACTCCTTCAGTCGTCATCCGTGTGTTCCCCCTGCCCCCTCCCCCCCCATCAGCAGCACCTGCAGGGCCTGGGAACTCGTCAGGAATGCAAATTCTCAGGCCCCACCCCAGACCTGCTGAATCAGAGTCTCTGGGGGTGGGGCCCAGCTAGCCCCACAGAGGTTTCTGTGCATCTTCAAGTGTGAGAAGCACTGAACTAATCTCTAGCTCCAAGTGTTTGGAGGAATTACTTAGCTCTGAGAGATCCCATGAGAATTCAGTCAGGGACAATGAATGGTTTACTGTCTTTTAAATTCAAGCCTAAACCAAGGTTCTCAAATTTTGGGTGCATCCGAATCCCCTGGAGGGCTTGTTAAAACACAGCTTGCTGGGCGCCACCCACAGAGTTTCTGCTTCCGTCCACCTGGGGCGGGGCCAGAGAATGTGCATTTCCAAGTTCCCTAGTGACAGTAATGATGTGATGCTTGTCTGGGGACCACATTTTGAAAATCATCGTCTTAAACAATTTCCAAAAGAAACACATGACTGACTAAAATAAAAGATATCAACACAGATCCTAAGTACTCAGCATCAGATCAATACCATATTGGTTGATACCTACTCTTAGAGGGTTTTTTTTAACCATTTAAAAAAGTTGAAGTATAGTTGATTTACAATGTTGTGCTAGTTTCAGGTGTACAGCAAAGTGATTCAGTTATACATAAATATATATTCTTTTTCAAATTCTTTTCTATTATAGGTTATTACAAGATATTGAATATAGTTTCCTATGCTATACAGTAAGTTCTTGTTGTTCATCTATTTTTTTTTCCTTCGGTACGCGGGCCTCTCACTGTTGTGGCCTCTCCCGTTGCGGAGCACAGGCTCCGGATGCGCAGGCTCAGCGGCCATGGCTCACGGGCCCAGCCGCTCCGCGGCATGTGGGATCTTCCCGGACCGGGGCGCGAACCCGTGTCCCCTGCATTGGCAGGCGGACTCTCAACCACTGCGCCACCAGGGAAGCCCCATCTATTTTATATATAGTAGTGTGTATATGTTAATCACAAACTCCTAATTTATCCCTCCCCCCTTTCCCCTTTGGTAACCATGTTAGTTTCTATGTCTTCTATTTCTGTTTTGTAATTAAATTCATTTGTGTCATTTTTTTACATTCCACATATAAGTGATATCATATGATATTTGTCTTTGTCTGACTTACTTCACTTATTATGAGAATCTCTAGGGCCATCCATGTTGCTGCAAATGGCATTATTTCATTATTTTTTATGGCTGAGTGGTATTCCATTGTATATATGTGCCACATCTTCTTTATCCATTCATCTGTTGATGGACATTTAGGTTATTTCCATGTCTTGGCTGTTGTAAATAGTCCTGCTATGAACATTGGGGTGCATGTATCTTTTCCAATTATGGTTTTCTACAGATATTTGCCCAGGAGTGGGACTGCTGGGTCATAAGGTAGTTCTATTTTTAGTTTTCTGAGGAACCTCCATACTGTTTTCCATCGTGGCTACACTAATTTACATTCCCACCAGCAGTGTAGGTTCCTTTTTCCTTTTTAAACTTTCATTTGTTTTAAAAATACGTTCAGAGGCTTCTAGTGGCAATATCTCCCTGTGCCGCAGCTTCTTCATCTGTCAAATGGGCAGATCACAGTACCTACTGCAAAGGATGGCTGTGAGGGCGAAAAGAGGGAACCCCACCCCCACCCCACACACAGTGCCCAGCCCAGAGCCTGGTACACGGTCTCATCCTTTATAAAAAATCACCTATTATGATTACGATCTTGTGTCTGTGTTGGACTAGGAAATTACTGCCATAACTCCTGCAAATCCCAAATTCTATGAAGCACATAAATGCAAAAGCAATGAGAGTGAATTGCATTCTGTGGGGCAGGAGTCTACCTGTCTTCAGCCATCCTGGCATCAGCCAGGGCTTTGGGGTCCCACCCATGGACAAAAAACTAGAAAGGGTGGTGCTGAAACAGTTGCTCAGGTCAGTAATTTTTTTTTTTTTCTGTATTTTGGATTATAAAAGTGATCTGCGCTCATTGTAAAAAACTCCTCTGCTGTCTGGGAATGTGGAGCATACAGGGATAACATCCTTACTGTTTTCCTTTGGGGCAAGTTCAATATCAATCAATCCTGACCAAGATCACCTGCATTGGTCTTCAGAGAGGTGCTCTAAAGTGACAGGAGTTGGTGGTTTCAGTGACTGCTACGACATAACAAAAGGTCTGCTCCCCGCATTTTCCCTGAAAACGGGAAGTCCTGATACTGAGTCTGAATGGGGAAGCCTTTTCTCTTTCCGGAGGAGGAAGCAACGAGTCAGCCGGAGGCTAGGAGCAGATCACTACCAAGATCATGCGGGCTCCACAGTCAGGAGTTAAGGGTCCCGGGAGAAGAGCGCCACCTCCTGTCTCCCCCAATCCCTGCGTGTCCTCTTCTCCCACCTGCCTGCCGAGTCCACCCACGGATGCCCCCGCAGTGCAGACCTGACTGCAAGCCCAGGGGTCGGGGACATCCTCCCGCCCGGCAGCAGAGGCCAGTGCCCCTTGCAGGACCCGGCCTAGCACTCCCCCCACACCCCCACCCCCGCCCGACAGCTCCTGCCGCCCTTCCAGCCCGCTTCTGCCACAGCTTCAGGTTGCATCTGAGCATTTCCCCTTCCTATGAGAGGGAGAGGATCATATTTCAGCTACACACTAGCAATTCCACCTTCCACCCTGTCATCCCTCCTGCTCTCAGGACACATAGGTCCTGGGTGATGCCAGCAGCCTGCCGCCCTCCTCTACTGCCTGGGTACCCTCTGCACCGCCCCCCCCAGCAAGGACCCTGCCTTACTGCCCGGGTCCACAGCCCACCTCGGAGCCATCACACCTCCATGCTCATGGCTGGGCACCCTCTTGTCCGCTCTCCCCTTTTCGTCCTCCTAGCGGTAGCTGAATGTTTGTCCCTCCTGGAAGCCGTCCTTTCCTTGTGACCCCATGGCCCATCAACTCCTTTCATGTCCTAGAATGACCCATTCTTTCAAATATGATAGACATAAACTGGATGATACTATATTGTTCTGAAATGTGCTTTTTCCCTTCAACTTTTTCTGGACCCCTTGTCCTAAGAGCTTCCCAGTGCCCCACAGTGAGCATGCACATCATGTGCTGGATCCTTCCCCTGTTGGTGGGCAGGTAGGTTGTTTCCCTTTTCACGGTAACGGAGAATGTCATAAAGAATATTCCGGTGCACAGATCTTTGCACGGAAGTGGAAAAATAGTTAGGGATAGAAAACTCAGGGTAGAATGGCTGGGTCAGGTGGCGTATCAAGTTTTGAGAAGTAATTCCAAAGGGCTTTTCAACTTCCACCAACAATGAATTGGCCTTCGTTACTCATTTGAGGCGGGTTGGGACTGGGTGCTGGTGCTCCTTTTTGGAGCGCTATTGGGCAGCAGCTCCCAGTGGCCACGCTTCCCAGAGCTTCTTCCTCTCCCTCCCACCAATCGGATGCTCAGGCGTCCAAGGTCCAGAACGGCTTTGGGGGCAGGGCGACATCTGAGATGCGGATTAGAACAGGAACCCAAAGCTTTGAGTACTTAATGAAAAAACCCTTTGTTTTGCTAATTGACCTGCTGGGGTTTTGACATGCTTTTGGGTTTGGTTTTGTCATTTCTGTGGCTTTGGAAGTGGCAGGTGTCCAGCGGGAATGCGCATGTGAATCCGCTGGTGGGTGAGAGGATGTGGCCGGTGAGGAACCTGGAGGAGCGGTAACAATGGCTTTAGGCCAAAGTAGTTAATTTCAGGTCTTATTTCCCTTCCTTCACAAATCCACCCATTAATCAAGACGTTCATTCATAAAATAATTACCGAGTGCTTTCCCAACGCCAGGCACTGGGCTGGGCTTGGGATACAGCCCAGTTTGGGATTAAACAAATACAGGTGTGTGTGTGCGGGGTGCGGTGGGGCGTAACAGTGGGGGGATGGAGTGTTCCAAGCAGAGACCCCAGAGTAGGAAGGACCACAGTGTGGGGAGAGGAATGAGACTTGAGGGTAGGCAGGCCCTGGATCCCACGGGTTTTGAAATGGACCCCAAGAGCAACGGGAGACCCCCGAAGAACTTTAAGCACAAGCAGAATAACAGGGTTTGATTTGTGATATTAAAGGACGTGAGGATCCAGGTGACCCCAGGCGCAGCATTGACCTTGGGCAGCAGACTCACTGGGTTTCCTTTCCTCCCAATAATTCTAATTCCCCCCTTGCTCCTGGCATGGGGCTGGGATTAGATGACAGTGGCCTTGGAATTGGGCAAGTGCTGGGAGAGGCGGCAGCCCCTGGTGGCCAGCGCACAGCAAGGCGGGCCCAAGGGCTGGGAGCGCCATTAGTCCTTGCAGAGGGAGGCCGAGAGCAGCTGGACAGGCAGACTAGAGGGCCTGGGCCCCCGGGCTCCCTCTCACACCCTCTGCTCCTCAGCGCCACTCCACAGGGCCCACCCAAAGGTTAAGAAAGAAGGTAGAGGCTTTCCAAATTCACTAGGCTAGAGTTTTCAAACTGCAGTGGCTGAACCCATAACCCACCTGGCACCAGGAACGGAGCTAGTTCCCTGCGTCCATCACCTCCTTCGATGCTCCTTGCTGCCCTGTGAGGGAGTGGAAGGCCTACCATCCAGGGGAGGAAGCTGCCCATCGGAGAGGCTGAGCTGCCCCAGTTCTACTCATCCTTTTCTAGCCTCTCAGGGGCTTGGAATGAAAAAGCCAGGTGTCTGACCCCAGAATACCTGCAGGTCCTTCGGGCCCCTCACCTCCCCCTCAGCTGGGCTGCCTGTACTCACTGTCCTGGGGATCAGCCCACCAGACCCCTCAGAATGCTGGAGAGCCTGGGGACCTTGTCACCCCACAGCCCTCAGGTCATGGGTCGCTTCCTTGCTGGAAGGCCAGCATCTGCTCTGACACACCTGTGCCCGCCTTCACATCCACCCTGGGGCCCAGCCTGGCACACGGCAGACACAGGAGGGGTGTACAGTGAGAGTCTGGGGGTCACTGGCAGAGACCCTAGTGTTCTTCAGAGTGGCCCAGTAGAAACTGGGCCCCCCATTTCCAAGCCCCAGCCAGGCTGTCCTAGATTCTACGAAGGCCAAAGTAAAGGCAAATTACACTTTTCTGCAGGGCAGGGGCAGGTGTAGTGGTTCAATGCATGACCTCTGGGCCCAAATCCCGGCCACATGCCAACTCTGTGAGCTTGGACGGGCTACTCAGCCTCTCTCTGCCCCAGTTTCCCCATCGGTAAATGGAGACATTGCCACCTGCCTGTAGGGCTGTGTTGATGAACTAGAGTGAACACAAGCAGCATGCTTAGGACAGAGCCTGGCAAACACACAGACACGAGTTAGTCTTGTCCCGCCCTCAGGAGACTCGTCACTTGGCCGAGGAATTATAACAGCCTGCCGTTGTAACAGCCCAGGCCGTGCCCCCAAGGGGACTGAGCGGCCACACGTGCTCACACCTACAGTTTTGAAGGTGTGGAGGCTAAGTTCCCCCTGTAAGCCTCTGGCAGCTTCTGGTTCCTAATTGGGAAAAGACTGGGGAAAACACTGTGAAATTAAAGCCAGATATTCTACTCTTGTCCTGAAAGTTTGCACTCAGGGGCTGAATCGTCCTGTTGGCAACTGTCAGTGGCTGTCCTCGCTGGGAGCAGATTTGCTTCTGAGCAGGTGATCTTGGTGACCAGGGAGGAGAGCCCATAACCAGGTGAGGGAGGGATCCTTTCTGGCCTCAAGGGGCCCGGAGAGGGCTGGGCTGGATCCTGGGGGAGGACCTTCGTAGCAGACCTGGAGAGCGTCCCTCGGGCTGATGGGTGGGGCTGCACAGCCAGATGTCTGCCCAGCAGGGGTGCTCCAGCCCTATTTGAGGCTTTTCTCTCCTGCATGGTAATTTCCTCCTGCCATTACCAGACTTTTCTGGAAAAGTTCATTTCTGGTCCTAGCCATGTTTGGGGGAATCGTGGGGGGATCCAAGGAGGGCTGCACAGAGGAGGTGAGTCAGAGGCAGGGTTTTGAAGGATGAATAGGAGTTTGACAGGGAACCAGATGAGGGAAGTTACTCCAAATGCCCTCCCCAGTTGCCGCCCATCACGCACCAGCTGGAAAATTCACACAGACTTTGAAGAAACCCCGAAATTCCAGCAGGTCTAGGCCCCGTCCAACTTGGAGCAGAAGAATGGGGTAACCTCTGCCTTTTGAGTCATCTTTGGGGTAGGGCAAGTTTCTGGCTCCCTTGGGCTCCCCTGGGATTTATAAGCCTGGCAACGAATACAATTTCCAATCCCACCTCAGGCACTGCAGAGTCCCTAGCGGGCTTATAGATTGCCTTTGTCAAAACGTGTGAATTTTCCTGGGGGTGGTGGCGGGAGGGGGTGGATTTAGTCAGTCTTCATCTTTGTTGAGTTTCGGCTCTTATTTGCTGTTACCTGCAAAAATATATTTCTTGGGCTTAGTTCCCAGAGGACCAATTACTCCGTGAATTGTTAGGCTGTACAGGGGCCATTCCTCACTCACCCGCCACTGGGCAAGGGTGGCTCACTGCAGGCACTCCTGTTGTGGCCATCTGTGGTGATGGCAGCCGGCGATGGCTCTGCATACGCAGAAAGTAGACACTTGGGGATTACTTGTGGGTGCGTATTAAACATTTCTCCCATTTTATTTTTATTTATTCATTTTTGGCCGTACTGCCAGGTATGCAGGATCTTAGTTCCCTGACCAGGGTTCGAACCTGTGCCCCCTGCAGTGGAAGCACAGAGTCTTAACCACTGGACCGCCATGGAAGTCCTTTCCTGTTTTAATATATGATGCAGGGCTTCCCTGGTGGCGCAGTGGTTGAGAGTCCGCCTGCCGATGCAGGGGACACGGGTTCGTGCCCCGGTCCGGGAAGATCCCACATGCCGTGCAGCGGCTGGGCCCGTGAGTCATGGCCTCTGAGCCTGCGCGTCCGTAGCCTGTGCTCCGCAACGGGAGAGGCCACAACAGTGAGAGGCCCACGTACCGCAAAAAAAAAAAAAAAAAAAAAAAAAAGAAATATATATATATATATGATGCAACAGAGCCAGCTGTGGTGGAGGAAAGAAGCCAAGATCAACATTCAGAGCTTATCTGCCTGATAAGCCCCTGAGGGGGAAATAACTGGGAGCCCTGGTGCCCTTCTGCATTGAATTCTCTCCTGAAGTATGCATCGGGGTCTCAGGCCACCAGGACCCAGGTAAATCGTCAAGACTGAGCCTGAGGCCTCAAAGCAGGTCAGTAACTTAGGTCACTTCTGTTGCTGTCTCTCCTCCCTCAGAGCTTTCTTGGTCCCGTTGCTTCAAGGCCTCAAGGCTTCAAGGCCTGACTAGGAAAAGGCGCAAGGCTCTGACTAAGCAATTAATTCTGGGGAGATGCTGATGGCTGAAGCAGCCTAATCTGTACCCCTCCCCACAGGATGCTTCCATCTTCGAGATTAGCGTAGGTCTTTATAGTTAAACCGGTGGTTCTAAGTCAGAGCAGTTCTGGTCCCCACACCTACCCCATTCCTGAGCACATCTGGCAATGTCTGGAGATGTTTTTCTGGTCGTCACAATGGGAGGGAGGACGGTTACTGACATCAGTGGACAGAGGCCGGGGATGCTGCAAAACATCCTCCAACGCACCGGCCTTCCTGAGCAAAGAACCATAGGCTCAAAGTGCCAACGGAGCCCTCTTAGAAAGAGTTGGATTCCACTCTGGCTGAAAGAGCTGCCTCTGTTCCTTCAAGGGAGGGGTGAGCCTGGGAGGAGAAGGAGCTGGAAGGCGGGGCGGGGAAAGGGGATCTTTGCATCCCTGCATCCCATGCTCAATCAGCTGGTGATCAGGGACTCCCAATAGAACTTTCTGTGCCAGTAGCAATATTCCATCCCTGCGCTGTCTAACCCGACAGCCACTCACCTGTGGCTTTTGAGTAGTTGAAATGTGTCTATTTGTGACTGAAGGAGGCATTTTTCTTTATTTTCAATTAATTTACAGTTAAACTTCAATGGCCACAGGTAGCTAGTGGCTGCCCTACAGGAAAGTGCATTTCTAGAGCCCTCAAAACTGCCCACCCCGGGGAGGGCATCACACCTGCTGGGGGGATGCTTCATTCATAACGAGGTGCTAATAGCAATTAGGGAGAAGTTCAATCTTCCTTCCAGAAAGATTTCCATTGAGAGAGGGGTTCAGATGCAGAACGACTGGCTCCCCGTAAGGATGCCGCTGGGCTGCACCGCTTCTGTCACCCCAGGGGCGGGGTGGCAGAAGTCAAGGGGGCTGAGAGGTGGTCTCTGGCCCACTAAACAGAGCAGGAGTCCAGACACACAGATGACACTGGGATGCCCTCTCAGGCTGCATTCATAAAGTAGGTTTTCAGGAGATATAGATCATTTAGAAACCACCTGATTCTTACCAGAATAGATAATCTTTGTCATAAAATACTACTGCTGACAATGTGACAGGGGTCAAGTCCCCCGGCAGGGCTTTGATTCTGGCAGAAGAGTTGCGTGGTCGGGTCAGGCTGGTTCTCTTACTGTTCATAATCATAATTTTTATTTGCCACACCGTGAGGCATGCAGCATCTTAGTTCCCCAACCAGGGATCGAACCCGTGCCACCTGCAGTGGAAGCGCGCAGTCCTAACCACTGGACCCCCCAGGGAAGTCCAGATTTTCACTAAATTTTATCTGGCATTTAAAAACTATGATTATTGGGAATTTCCTGCCTGTAAATACTTGGCTGGTTTCAGATGTCTGCCTTGCCCCACGAGCACCTAAGTTTCAGGAAGGCAGGGTTTGGGTCTGCCTTGTCCCCTTCGGCAGCTCAAGTGTCAAACAGTCATACCTGTCCAGTGAATGGCACACCTCGGGCCCTGAGAGTGGGCTGGTGCTTGTCACCTTACGCACGGCAAACAGGAGGGAGGCCCAGGGCCAAGGTGACTCGCCCAGATGAACCGTTGGTGTGAGGCAGGGTGGGGAGTGAAACCGTGCCCCCCCCAATAATGCCTCGTCTGTGCCGTTCGGGGACAGCACAGTCACAGCCAAACCGTGGTGGCCCCCCACACATCCTGGAGAAACTGCAAGCTTCCAGGGAAGGGCTGGGGTCTGCTCCCTTACCTGACAGACTGAGCGATGCTCAGAGCAAAGCTGCTAGAAGCACATGTCCAGTGGAGTTTAACCTGGAAAAGCCTAAGGGCCAGAGAGCATCCCTGCAACAAGAAGGGACACCAGTGGGAAAAGAACGTCTGATGACAGACTCTGAATGGACAGACAACCTTCCCTACAAAGTGTCTTTTCCCATGAAGGTGGGTGACCTAACTTCATTTTCAAGCGTGAACTCAGAGGACATTTCCACAGCAGAGGATCCTGCAAGACTCCTTGGTAACCCAATCTGGGGTCACCCTCAGAAGACATTTTAGACTGACTTGCTTGTGTCTCTGTAGAAGGGGAGAGGGAGGGAGTCCAGGAGGAGTAGACGGGGAGAGGGGAAGTGTGCTACTAGGCAGCTATTTCAAAGGGACCCCCATTTCCGGATGTGTTACACACGTTCCAGTGACTATTGCTGTGTACCAGTAGCAACTTAGGAAATTAGCAGCTAGAAACAACTCCTTTAACATGCTCATGGGTTCTGTGGGTCAGGCATTCGGCTAGGGCCCCGGAGGGGTGGCTTGTCTCTGCTCTCTGCTGTGTGGACCGCCAGGCCAGGACCGGAGCTGGCGCTGCTGACCAGAGCATCTCTATGTGGACCATCTGTGACATCTTAGCTTCCTCACGGTATGGTGGCCCCGGGGGCTGCTCCAACTCCTTCCCTGGAAGCTCAGGGGTCCAAACACAAATAACCCAACAAACAAGGCAGACGCTGAATAGACTTTTCTGATCTATGTGCAAGTCACTCTGTGTCTCTTCGGTCACATTGTTTTGGTGACGAGCTAGTCACAAGTCCACTCAGATTCAAGCTCAAGGAAGGGGGTATAGACGCCCATCTCTTGAAGAATCTGTAGGCACACAAGGGAAGGACAAACAGCTCCAGATCAAGTCACCCAGAGGCTCATTTAGAAAAAATTATATATATATATATATACACTAATTATCTTTAGTTTTTCATTATTTATTCATAATGTGATCATCTTTATTTATTTTCTATATTTTAAAATTGTGGTCAAATATACATAAATATAATTTACCCCCTTAACCATTTTTTAGTGCCCAGTTCAGTGGCATTGGGCGCATTCACATTGCTGTGCAACCACCACTACCATCCACCCATAGAGTACACTTTTCATCTTGCCAAACGGAAACTCTGTCCCCGTTAAACGCTAACTCCCCCCCTCCGCCCTTCTCCCAGCCCCCAGCAACTACCCTTCCACTTTTTGGCTTTATGAATGTGACTATTCTAGGGACCTCATGTAAGGGGGATCATGTAGTACTTGTCTTCTTGTGACTGGTTTATTTTACTTAACATAATGTCTTCAGGGTTCATCCCTGTAGCAGCATGTGTCAGAATGTCCTGCCTTTTAAAGGCTGAATAATATTCTATTTGTTTGTATAGACCACAGTTTGCTTATCCATTCATCTCTCGATGGATACTTAGGTTGCCTCCATGCTTTGGCTATTATGAATAATTCTGCTGCTAACATGGGTGTACAAATGTTTCTTCAAAACCCTACTTTCAAGTCTTTTGGGTATATATCCGGAAGTGGAATTGCTGGATCATATAGCAATTCTATTTCTACTTTTTTTTTTTTTTTTTTGCCTTGCTGCATGGCTTACAGGATTTCAGTTCCCCGACCAGGGACTGAACTGGGGGCCCCGGCAGTGAAAGCGCCAAGTCCTAACCACTGCACTGCCAGGGAAGCCCCTATTTTTATTTTTTTGAGAAACCGCCGTACTAATTTCCATCAACACTGCCCCATTTAACATTCCTGCCAACAGGGCACAAGGGTTCCAATTTCTCCATAACCTCATCAACACCAGTTATTTCCCGCTTTTTTGATAGGAGCCATCATAGTGGGTGTAAGGGATTAAATGTATTTTTTTTATATTTAATCCTGAGAAAACCTCTTGAGATACAGACTATGATTAATCACCCCCAGTCTTAGAAAAAGTAAAACTAAAGCGTGGGAGGCTGGTAAGTGGTACCAGAATTCAAGCCCAGACGTGCCGATCACCAGCCTCTTTCAGTGGAGTCTGGTTGGAGACATGATCCCTCAACTTCTCCAGTTTTTCCAGGAAGTCCTCCCGTCCCTTCCCTGGTTCCCTCCTCCTCTCCCTGGCCCCTAACTTCCTGTCTGAACTCACCAGCCAACAAGGGAACGAAGTTCTAATCAGACTCAGTGATATCCTCCCCGACTTAACCAACCAAGGGATGCAATTCTAGTTTGTCGTACAGAAGCACCGAGGCTGTGATTTAGAGGCCCCGGTTGGAGGCCTGAGTCTGACCAGGAGACTCTGGGCATTTGCCCCGGGAACTAACCCCTCTGAATCTCAATTAGCCCTTCCATAAAATGAAAGGACACCAGGGATGCTGAGATCACAGGAGATAAAACAAAGTGCTGAAGTGAGATAAAACCTTATTGTTTGTTTTGCACGGTTTTGTTGCTGTTTCGGGGGTGTTGTCTTCAGGGAATCCCTCTGCACCCCTGGGCAGCCTTCAGGTCCATTCCCTCTGCCCCCAAAGAGGGGAAGAGCCAAGAGGCCTCTGTCATTTCAGGTTTTTTGGAGGCAGCACAATGGGCCGGGAAGACACTAACTTTGTATACGGACCGCTGGTCTTGGATTCTGGCTCTGCCACTGAGCAGCCACTTAGCCTCCACGGAGCTTCAGTTTCCTTGGCTACAAAACGAGGTTCAAAATGCCACGGTCACTGGGGCTCCTGCAATTTAACGACTCATGATTGCCCAGGGCCCAGCACGGGGTCTGGAAGACTGAAAATGCTCAGTAAATGCCGGGTAATTTCCCCTTGTACAGGGAGAGGCCGCGGGGTGTGAAGTCCCAGACACTTTGCACAAGGCAGAGCTGGAATGACAAGTTCCCTGGGCGGTGGGATGCCTGTCCCGCAGACGAGGACCGCGCGCAATGACTCGATTCTTAGCTCTACGCTGCCACCTCGTGGCGGGCTTTCAGGCTGCACTTTCGGAGGCGGGGTCCAATCTCAAAGTCCTGCTACCGAAAAGTTGGAGGAGAGTGTCGCTCGGTGTTCCCATCCCCTCACCAACACTTAAAGGTTCCAGTTTCTCCCTCAACGCCTTTCCCTTCCCCCAGGTCCCCCCCAAACGCCCATAGCTGTGAGGATGTGTCATACAAGAGCATTTGGGGGCATGCTTCCTCAGTGGGCTTCCTGCGCCCCCAGCCCCGGAGGAAAGGGGGAAGAGGGGAAGGGACCGGGTGGGTCTGGAGGAGTGAGGAACCCGGACTTTCTGGGGGAGGCTTCCCCGTGGGGGGCGCGACCCCCTGGTTTGGAGGGTTCTTCCTGTCCCAGAAGCTCTGTTCACTCTCCCAACGGGATTGCAGGCTCTTTAAGCCCCAGAAGAGAAGCTAGGGGCTTGGACACCTGGCGGAGAGATGTGAACTCTTCCCCCGTTAACAGAAACAGACAGCAGTCCGGGAGGGGCCAGGAGTGGAGCCCCCTGTCTGGTGCATTTCAGGGTGAGCCTGGGCTGGCTGGGGGTGCCTGGAGATCAGTGTTTGGACCTCAGCCAGCAAATCTCTGCTGTCCCTTAGGACCGTTCCACCGGGGCAGCAGGTGATCCCAGCAATTCCTGGGATGCTAGCAAGGCAGCTGGCTCTACCTGCTTCACAAGTGAGAAGCCCGTGCCCTGAGCCAGACCGTTGTCCAAGCCTGGAGGAGGTGGGAGTCGGGGGGACCGCAAGGAAGGATCTGCAAGCTTACACCCTGGTGCCTCCCGGGGAAGAGGGGCTGACCGAGGCTGCTCTGCTCCCTGACCCCCCCCCCCCTTCAGAGTCAAAAGCCCTTCCAGGCTTCCTCCTTGATCTTTATTTTCCTCTACCCCACTTTTTGCCAGTCCTTCATGGGGTTCTTGCAGCCCACCTTTAGCATGAGGCATCTCTTGTTTTGTGGCCTCAGCCAAGACGGAAACCAAAATGTTTCCACTCAAGTAACCTTCACACTGTTTGAAGTCGTGTTTCTCCCCCTTCCTCAGCAAGCTTTACATCCTCTCAGCTGTGGGTGGGAGCCCCTTCCCTCCTCCCCAGCCCGTATGAGTGGCCTGAGGCGCTTTCTGGGGTGACATTCGTAAGACAGTAAGTCCTCTTGGGGGCCAAAGAAATGGTGGCAGATGCATCAGGGACCTGGGCCAGGAGAGAAGGGGTGGACGAGGCTGTGTCCTCAGGAGAAAACCCGGGACATCTGTGGCCACGCAGTGCCCCCAGCACCCTGTTTCTGACCGAGAGTAGCAGGGGGCTCCTGACCAGCCAGCACCCTGCGGTCGTCTCAGCAGCCTGCCTGCCTTGACATCCTGCGCTGAGAACCTGCCTGCCTTCGCGCGTGTCCTGGAAGCCTCTGATTGGCTGGCCTGGTTTGGATCCTGTGTCCTTCCCTGAACCAATCACTGTGTCCATGGGGACGCATGCAAGACTCTCGTTGGCCAAGCCCCAAGCCACGTGCTTTCCCTGGAGCCTCTGCGCTGAGAGCGCCGAGGGGCAGGGGTGGCATCTTGGTGATCCATCTGCGCCCAGGCGGGAGCGGATACCACTACAGTGGGGCGGACTTTATGTATAGTTTGCATCCGTGATGGGTTGTAATTTCTGAAGAGGAACTGACATTCTAAGTGATTGGAACAGAAGTTCTTTGTGCCCCTCCTGTCTTGGGGCTCTGGGGTGAGAGCAGTTCTCCTTGGCAGCCAGTCCTGCGGCTCTACTTTTCCCAAAGTCTTCTGGATCCCAAGTCATCTGTGTTAAAAAGGCCTGGAAGTACAAGATACACTGGTTTGCAGGCTTTAACTGCCTACACGGAGGTTGACTTGTGTTTCTGCTTTCTTTAACCTGCAGGTTGGACCTCAGTTATTTTCACTTTTTTATTTAATTGGAGTATAGTTGATTTACAATGTGGTGTTAATTTCTGCTGTACAGCAGAGTGATTCAGGTATACATACATTTTAAAAAATATTCTTTCCATTATGGTTTATCTCAGGATAATGAACACAGAACCTCAGTTATTTTCTGCTTCCTGTCTCAGCTTCCCCTTTCTGGAACTAGAGGGAAGCAGCTTTGTTTCTGTTATGGTTGCTAAGCTGCTGGAATGTCACCAGGAGATGCTGTGGACCATCTTTGCCCCCCTCCTGACAAGACTCCCCCTAAGACCGAAGGCACCTCAGACAAAAGCAGAGGCAAGAGATGGAGAGAATCGAATCTGGTGCCTGACACCAGGTACACACCTGGATCAAGCTGTGCCTGGATCACGCTGAATGACCTACCCAGGACTTTTCATTCACGTGAGTCACAATACAAACTCAAAGATCCTGAAAATATCCTCTTTTCCTCTTAGTACATCACAGACTGTGGTGTTGGATGAGATCTTCAATTTGTTCAGCAGACGCTGACTAAACTGGGTAGCTCTGGGTCAGGCCCTATGCTGGACTCTGGGTTCCAGTAATGAGTTGGACATGGGTCCTGCTCACAGGGAACCCCCGGTCTGGTTAGCACAAGTATTCTACTCCCTGATTCTACCCGAATACTAAGTCCTCAGTTTTTAAAATATTGGACTTAGAACTGGTGTGTTTCCACAAAGATTGCTATAGTCTGCTTTCAAATCGACTTCACTTTGTCCTGTTGCCCCTACCCTGGAGAGCCCTTCGTAGCCCCACCCCCAGCCTGGGGAGAGGAGAGAGGAAAGTAAAACAGAGGGGCCACTAGCTGGGCGGGGTCCCTTTATCAGGGAAACCCCAGCCCCTTATCAACCACAGACCAGCTCTCCTCTAGGAAACCTGGGTGATGAGAATAGCAGTAGGATGTGACCGAGCTGTCACAAGTTCACAAGATTGGCCGTGTAGACGGTGGAATGGGTTCTCTCTGTCCTGGGACAATGCAAATGTCACACAATTTTAAACATGAGTGTTGACATGTAAGTCAAAGCTGGAGAGGTGTGAAATTAATGATACGGAATTAAAGTGAAGTAAGAGCATGAACCAGCCTTGACACCCACCCTTCTACTTTCTGTCTTTATGAATGTGACTCTTCTAGGTGCCTCATGTAAGTGGAATCTTGTAGTATTTGTCTTTTTGTGATTGGATTATTTCACTAGCATAATATCTTCAGTGTTCACCCATATTATAGCAGGTGTCAGAATTTCCTTACTTTTTAAGGCTGAGGAATATTCCATCATATGTATGGACCATATTTTGCTTATCTGTTCATCCACTGAAGGACACTTGGGTTGCTTCCACT
Organism: Monodon monoceros; assembly: GCF_005190385.1. NCBI lineage: Eukaryota > Metazoa > Chordata > Mammalia > Artiodactyla > Monodontidae > Monodon > Monodon monoceros. The sequence continues at coordinate 112,985,193 of NW_021703772.1, read as the reverse complement.
TTTTAGCTATTGTGAATAATGCTGCTTTGAGCACAGGGTTACAAATATCTCTTTGAGGCCCTGCTTTCAATTCTTTTGGGTATATACCCAGAAGTGGGATTGCTGGATCATATGGTAGTTCTAGTGTTAATTTTTTTCCACAGTGGCTGCACCATTTTACATTCCCTCCAAAAGTGCACAAGGGTTCCAGTTTCTCCACATCCTCACCAACACTTACTTGAGAATTTCTGTTTTTATTTTTTTTTTGATAGTAGCCATCCTAGTGGGTGTGAGGAGTTATCTCATTGTACTTTTGATTTGTGTTTTGCTAATGGTTAGTGATGTTGAACATCTTTTATGTGCTTTTTGGCCCTTTGTATATCTTCTTTGGTGAAATGTCTATTCAACTCCTTTGCCCATTTTTGAATTGGGTTGTTTGTTTTTTTGGTGTTGAGTTTTAAGATTATTTATTTATTTATTTACTTTTTAATGTGGACCATTTTTAGTCTTTATTGAATTTGTTACAATATTGCTTCTGTTTTATGTTTTGGTTTTTTGGCCACAAGGCATGTCGGATCTTAGCTTCTCAGCCAGGGATCGAACCCGCACCCCCTGCATTGGAAGGCGAAGTCTTAGCCACTGGACCACCAGGGAAGTCCCTGGTGTTGAGTTTTAGATGTTCTCTATGTATTCTGCATACTGATCCCTTATCAGATACATGATTTGCAAAAATTTTCTCCTATCCTTGGGAGACCTTTTTACTCTATTGATAGTTTCTCTTGATGCACAGTGTTTAAACATTTTCACGAAGTCCAATTTGTCTATATTTTCATTTGTTGCCTGCGCCTTTAGTGTCATACCCAAGAAATTGTTGCTAAATCCAATGTCCTGAAGCTTTGACCTGTATTTTCTTCTAAGAGTTTTATAGCTTTAGCTCTTATGTTTAGGTCTTTGATCCATTTTGGTTAATTTTTGTATATGGTGATAGGTAAGGGTCCAACTTTATTCTTTTGCATGTGGCTATCCAGTTGTCCCAGCATCGTTTGTTGAGAAGACTGTCCTTTACCATTGAATGGTGTTGACTTTTGTCAAAAATCATTTGGCCATATATGTGAGCTTTATTTCTGGGCTCTCTATTCTCTTCCATTGGTTTGCCTTTATGCTGATACCACACTGTTTTGATTACTGTAGCTTTGTAGTAAGTTTGAAATCAGGGAGTGTGATTCCTCCAGCTTTGTTCTTCTTTTTCAGTGCTGTTTTTGCTATTCAGGGGCCCTTGAGATTCTGTATGAATTTTAGGATGGGTTTTTCTATTTCTGAAAAAAAGCATCATTGGGATTTTGATAGGGATGGCATTGAATCTGAAGATTGCTTTGGGTAGTAGTGACATCTGGCAATCCATGAATGTGTTTCCATTTATTTAGCCTCTAATTTCTTTTTTTCTTAGTCCATCTAGCTAAAGCCTTGTCAGTTTGGTTGATCCCTTCCCTCTCTTTCTTTCTTTTCTTTTTTTTTTTTGCGGTACGCGGGCGTCTCACTGTTGTGCCTCTTCCCGGACCGGGGCACGAACCCGTGTCCCCCGCATCGGGAGGCAGACTCTCAACCACTGCGCCACCAGGGAAGCCCTTCCCTCTCTTTCTTGATTAATTTTTTTACAAAATAAAAGTAACCTGTCTATATAACAACTATGTACCCAATAACACAGCTTCATAAATCAACCTATCCAGTCTGTAGCTGGGTATAGTCCACACCCCAGCCACCTCTGTCTGTTGCCTTCCCCCACCAAAGGCAGCCACCGTCCTGAACACCGTGCTCAGAGCTCACCCGCATTTCTTCATGAATCCTCCAGGATACGTGCATCTGTAAAAAACACAGTGTTGCTTTGCATGCTTTTAAATTTGATATAAATGGCATAGCCTTTATTCTTCTGCAGCTTGTCTCCATGTTTTGCTTGAGGACCTCAGCCTTGCAGCACTGATCTGCTGATGCCCGTGCTGGTGAGTTTTGCTAATGTGTGTCCCGAGGAGGCGGGCTACTGGGAGGTAACCCAGCAGGGCCCAGATGTTCACCGCTTTCTAAAGCGGTTGCATGGCTCTACCCTCCCACCAGGGGGAGCACGAGAGCCCTCCCTTTGCCAGCCTTTTGAATGGTGAATTAGTTATAATCCCTTAACATTGAACATGGTTTAATTCAGCTGTTCACGGAGCACTGAGCAGCCACGAAAATGACGTTTCCCACAAATATTTCATGATATGAAAATTACTCTCAACATAACACTTTTTGTGTAAGTAAAAAAAAATGTCTGAGAAACCGTGTATATAGCCTGTGCCTATGATAACCAAAGAACAGAGCCAGGCACAAGGGAACGCAAAGGTGGGTGGGTTTTATCTTTTTCTTTACTTTTTTGTATTACCTAGATTTTTGGCAAGATGACCTCGTACTGCTTAATTTGTTAGGGGCAAAAAAGAAGGCAAATATAATGATTATTTTCAGGCAGCAGCAAGTGGGCTGGGAGATAGGATGGAGAATCCCAGAAGCTGGCCAGAGAGAAGAGCCTGCTGGGCGGACAGGCTGCAAGATTGTGGGCTCTGCGCGACCCGATAATGCGGTCCCCGGGCCAGGGCAGTAACCGCTCTGAGCCTCAGTTTCCTTAACTGTGAACGGGAAGCGGAGGCGGGGCTTCCCCCACGGGGCTGTTGGGGGATGTGCTGAGAACCAGGCGAAGCGCACGGTGCGCCCCGTGGAGCCGAGGGCATCTGTCCCAGAGGGGAGGCGCCCCGGCCGGAGCAGGATGGAGCAGACCTCGGACATGGGGACGTGGAGATGGGCTCAGCACAGGAGCCTCGGGAGTGACGGGTGAGGACCCTGTTCTGCCGACGGCCGCCCCCGTGTGCCCACCAGCCTCAGGCTCCTCCTCTGCCCCGGGCTCCGCACCGAAGCCCCGAGCTCACAGCCTCCCAGCAGGTGGGGCCGCGAGAGCCCGGGAGGAAAGGGGTTCCCTCAGCGTCACACTGTTGTGTCACAGCGTCCAACGCAGTGGCTCTCACCCCGGGGTTCTCAGGCGGAGAGAGGACCGGGGGGCGTCTCCAGCTGCACTGATGACCCAGCGCCCGCAGGATGCGCCTTCCTCCCTCGTGGCGGGTTAGAGTTGCAATGTGGGACGCGGAGGCCGCAGAAATGGGACGTCCATCAGAGGAGCGGGGTCTCCGCGCTGCCTCCTCCCTCCCCCGGAGCTGTTTTCTCCCGGTGGGAAGTAGGGAAGCAGACACCAGGGCCCCGCATCCCCCATATCCCCTTAACAGCTCCCGTCCTGTGAGCTGGCCCTGAGATGGAGAGAGGGACGCGGAGGCCCCTTCCCAGGCAGGGCACCAGGCGTCTGCTGGCGGGTCTGGGGATTGTGGTGCATCTTGCGCGGTGGCCTGGGCTGTCTTGGCCCCCAGGTGGGAGCTGCTGTCACCTCCACTGTCCCCCAGCCCACCCCACGTGTGTAAAATGTGGATGGTCTTGGACCTTCAAAGCCCAAAGCTAATCTTGAGCCTCCTTGGTCACGGGTGTGGCGTGAGGGCAGGGATATCAGAGGCCCAGGGGTCCCCGGACCGGCTGGCTTCTGGAGGCTCTCGCCTGCCGGGTTCCCCATGTCGCCGTGGTGCCGGCCTGCAGCAGGGAGGGCACAGGGGTCAGGAGGTGGCACTGCTGGGGCTCACACAGTCCTCTCCGCTCAGGCCACACAGCCATAAAATCCCCCAGCTGCTGCCAGGTCAGTCTGCTGAGAGGTGACTCTGGTTAGGAGGAACGTCCTGGAGCTTCTCACGGGTTAATAGCCTTATGAATAACAAACCACAATTCACAAAGTGAAATTTTTCACTTCAAAAATGCTGCCTGTTTTCAATCCAGCAAAGCATTCGTGAAGTGATTTTTTCCCCCCCAGAAGGATGACAGTTTATTTATAGCTCGATATAAGTGAGGCACATCACGTGTGGAGAAACCAGGGAAGCAGGTGAACGCATGGCTGGGCCATGTTTTCTTCACTGGCTGGAAATGTTAAGGTGGTGGAAGGATTTGTGCAAAGCCAGTGTGTTTTTCCCTTGTTCTGTGCCGAGCTGGAGAGCTTGGCGTGATGTTTCTTTAGGTCATGCTTCCGTGTTTCCAGAAAGTCATCTAAGCCCCTGCGAAAGAAAACACACGAATCTCCAGGTAACAGAGAAGAAGCTGGTTTCAACTGACTTGTTCAACAGTCAGGTCTAGACCAGGGGGAGAAGAATATAAAACCAACAGGATTCCACAGCAGCATTAAGTGAGATCCTGGTCACTGCCTTCTCTTATAAAATGGTAACACCATTCTGATGTTCAAATCGTCCCTGAGATGGACAACAGTTTGGGGTCATATAAGCCAATGAGCAGGTGAGACGAGATCTCTAACTCACAGTGTGAGATAGGGTTTGGGGATTGCTCTGCTGTCCCCCCAGAGGGCCTTGGGCAGGCTCCTCTCCTTCCAGGCACGACTGACTCTTCCCCTGGGTCTCAGCCTATGTGCCCTCCCCTCCCTGACCTCCGGCCTGAGTCACTTGGCCCTAGAACCGCGTGCCCTTCTCTCTGCCCCACTCGGCCCCGTGGGCCCTGGGAGGGTGCTGACTGTGTCTGTCTCGGTCGTCTTGGTACCCCAGCCCCTGCCCTAACACCTGGTGTACGATTGAGCAATGCCCCCCTCGGACCAGGTCAGGGTCCCATTGCCATGGCTACGGAGGGGTGGGTCCTGCATTCCCGTCTGGATCTCCCTGAGAGGAGCATCGCTGGAGCCTGCCCCACCCTCAGGCCTCCCCATCCCTCCCCACCCCCTGCAGTCTGTCCGGGCTCAGCGTCCCCTCCCATCTCTTCCAGGGACAGCTCCAAACCTGCCCCTTTCTCCTCAGACTCCATGCTCAGGGCTCATCTGTCTCTAAAGAAGACCCTATGGTCAGCCCTCCATCCCCTCCTTGCCTTTTTTTTTTTTTGCGGTACGCGGGCCTCTCACTGTTGTGGCCTCTCCCGTTGCGGAGCACAGGCTCCGGACGCGCAGGCTCAGCGGCCATGGCTCACGGGCGCAGCCGCTCCGCGGCATGTGGGATCTTCCCGGACCGGGGCACGAACCCGTGTCCCCTGCATCGGCAGGCGGACTCTCAACCACTGCGCCACCAGGGAAGCCCGCCTGTTTCTTTTAAAGTAAAGTTTTCATAGAAGTTTAACTTCCATTAGTTTGCAAAGATCACTAGGGTGCTGCACTCAGATCAGGAAACAGCATTAGCAGTACCCAGAGGGCCTTGGGGACCCTGTCCAGTTACGACTCTCCTCTCTGCCCAAGGTGAGGGCACCAGGTCCTCTCCAGGCTACCAGGCTGCATGTGGCAACAGAACCAGCACAACGAGGTGTGAGAACAGCCTCCCGTGCTCTGCCCAGGACTCCGCGAGAACCTGCCTGCAGGGTCCCCCATAGGCACAATAGTGCTCTGACGGCAGGGCAAAGACCACTGGCTCAGGGGGTCTTTATCTGGGTCCCTGGACCCTGAGGGTCCACGGAGAGAAGTCAGGGTGGTCACAACTTGTATGGGAAAAAAATTGCACTTTTACACTTTTCGTAACCTCTAACTGAAATGTCACATTCCCTTCCAGTACGTGGGTTTAAAAAAAAAAAGGAACAGAAAACAGTTTCTTTAGCCGGACCCATGGCTCTGTCCTCAGTCACAAATATTTTAATCTCACAGCACAGTCGTTGCAGACCACTCAGAACACCTTTGCAGTCACCACTACTTTGCATTTACTGTTTTTCTGTATCATTGGTTTTCCTTGCAGCCCTGTTGATTTCAATATCTAGAAACCCTGACTTAAGGAGGGTTCCATGGGCCCACAAAGGAGGCCAGAAGGTCCAGAAAATAGGACAGAGCTTGTGGGCGATGGCAGAGAGAAGATGCTGGGAGGTGATGGGCTGCTGGCCCCACCTGGGATGGTCCGGGAGACAGGAAGGAAGGGCCAGGCTGTTCTGAGCTGTTTTCGGCCAAAGGCTGACCTCAGACTTGAGCTTAAAGAAACATGGTCTAATTGACAGTGACCAGAAAATTGACAAAAGTTGTGTAAATATACAACTAGAAATCAGAATATACCATAGGGTAATACAGGTGAGAAGAAGCAACTGAATTAGAATTTTCAGTTTTAACAGTTCTAAGGGATGCACACTGTGGACGAGCCAGGAGACAGTGTCAGTTTCTACTACAGACCCTTAGTCCTTGATCCAGAACCCCTCGGGCCAGCCGTGTTTTGGGCTACAGAATGTCCAGATCTTTTTGTCTTTTTAAAAAATTTTTATTTTATTGAAGTGTAGTTGATTTACAATGTTGTATTAGTTTCTGGTGTGCAGCAAAGTGATTCAGTTATACATATATATACATTCTTTTTCATATTCTTTTCCATCATGGTTTATCCCAGGATATTGAGTATAGTTCCCTGTGCTCTACAGGAGGACCTTGTTGTTTATCCATCGTCTATGTAATACTTTGCATCTGCTGACCCCAAACTCCCAGTCCATTCCTTCCCCACCCCACCACCCCGCTGGGAACCACGAGCTGTTCTCTATGTCTGTGAGTCTGTTTCTGTTTCATAGGTAGGTTCATTTGTGTCATATTTTAGATTCCACATATACGTGATATCATATGATACTTGTCTTTCTCTGTCTGGCTTATTTCACTCAGTATGACGATCTCTAGGTCCATCCATGTTGCTGCAAATGGCATTATTTTATTCTTTTTTATGGCTGAGTAACATTTCATTGTATATATGTACCACATCCTCTCTATCCATTCATCTGTTGATGGGCACTTAGGTTGCTTCCATGTCTTGGCTATGGTACATGGTGCTGCTATGAACATAGGGGTGCACGTATCATTTTGAATTAGAGCTTTATCTCTTCCAGTTTTAACGAGACATCATGGTGGATGAGAAAGGGGCCTTGAGGCTTATCAGGAAAAGAGACTCCACCTCGGACTTTGCAGTTGGGGCCCATTTTTACAGTCATGGTGACCCCAGTTCAGCCCCAAGTTAATGGAAGTGGCTCACCCGGCAGCCCATCTGCCCACCAGGCCTGGCTCTTTCTTGCTGCTTTCCTATCCTTCTCTGTGCCCTGTGCATCTACAGACAGGCCCCGCTCTGGCAGGCCTGACCCTTAGTTGCCATGAGCCTCCCTTAATGCTGTTTGGTATGGAACCAGCTCCAAAGGGAGACAGCAGCCCTCAGTTAAAGTATGAGCTAGTTAAAGCTGTAGACCAAGCTCAGGAGCCACAGGCTGTGCTGGGCTGGACATTCACTGTGCATTGCTCTGGTTGGTGGTGTGGGATGGGGGGGGGCAGCACTTGGTTGGTAGAAGAGACCCATCTCATGTGAAAGCATCCCTGCTGACCACGGGTAGAAGAATCGGAGAGCTCCTCTGTGCCCCATATACTCACCCAACAGCTTTATGAGGGAAGGAATATTATTTCCAATTTCCAGATGAAGAAGCAAGCTCATCGAGTTTAAGTGATTTGTCCAGGGTCAATTGCTAAGTAAATAGCAGAGTTGGGATTTGAAACTAGGTTTAGTAAAGGCCGCCCCTTCCCGAGCTGCTCCTGACCGCCCTCCCCTTGTCATCCGTCTGTCTGTGTCTCTGTGTCTCTGTGTCTGTCTGTCTGTCTGTCTCTCTCTCTCTCTCACACACACACACACACACACACACACACACACAGAGCAAATGGTTGGGGGGAACAGTACTACGCACACTGACCACCAGGTGGCGCCCTGATGCCACAGTTGGGGCATCTTATCCCACTGATGCTCTTCTTTCAGAAGAAATCAAGAACGGCCTGGAAGGCGGGGAGGAGGCGTCTGGGGGTGGTGGGCTCTGTGCACCTGACCCAGCACTTATCCAGGGACCTCGGTGTTTGAGGCTCGGGCCAGGATGAGCCCAGCGGCACGAGCTATCGATTACAGAGGGCCCACCTGCAGTGGTCTATTTCCCATTTACCCTCCAGGAAATTGACAACAGGGAGGCTTTAAAATGGGACATTGTTTTGTAATAATTAATTGTAAAAGTTCAGTGTGTTCCCAGGGCCCCACCACTCAACACTTCTTATCCATCCACACTGCCCCAAACACGTTCAGTGACACTAAAAGGCAGGACGTAGGAGAAAAGAGTAAAAACCGAATGACACACCTTTACTTTCTCTCAATCCCAGTTTACACCTATCAACCCCGGAAACCCTACCTGCAAGGTCCAGTGACTTACAGTGTGGTGTGTGTGCCAGATCATGGGGCCGGGGACCCCCGCGGACAGACTGTGTTTCCCGCCAGCTGCTTGTCTGATTTTCCAGGCTGCGGGCTGACCCCACCCACAGGGCAGGCTTTCTCTGTGGCAGGCATTTTATCAAGCGTTTCTGCCTCCTACTTTTTAATCTTTTTAAAAATGCACTCTCGTATGTTTTTATTTTTTTCTTCCAGTTTTATGGAGATACAGTTGATAGTAGGCACTGTATAAGTTTAAGGTGACCAGCATAATGATTTGACTTACATACAGCATGAAATGATGACACATACTTTTTAATCTTTTATACCAACTCAGGGATGCAAGAGGGGTCCCTTGTTTTCTTTTCCATAACTTAGTGTCTATTTCATGTGCCTGTTCCAGCAGAGTATGGACCTTAATGCATTCTGATTCCTTGCTGGTCACGGTCTCTGGCTCCAAGTTTAGAGGGTGAGAGTGAGTGTGAGAATGTGTGTGCTGTGTGTGTGTGTGTGTGTGTACGTGTGTATGAGAGATCAATCTGGTCTCGGGTACCATCCGTGCCCCTCAGAGTGAGGCTCCCTGTCACCGTCCCCAGCATCCTTCGAGTCCCAAGCTTTCCCTACAGCTTCTGTGCCACCTAGGGGGTGGGCAGGGAACTCAAGGGAATCGCTGGCACTCAGGCTGCAGCCCGTCCCTCCCCAGAGCTCTCTGTGGAGGGTGGGCTTAGGGCCCTTCTGCCCTTGGGTCCCTAGAGGCTATCTTGGGATTCTCCGATCGGGGCCGCTATGTCCAGCCTCCTGCCTGGTCTTGGTGTGGGGCTGGGGGGGTGGAAAGCACGCCCGCTGCTCCTCTCTGGCGTTTATCTGACCAGGCGTGTGCTCTCTGTCTGCAGGAGACATTTGGAAGACCAAGACCAGGAAACAGGAGTGTGGCAGCTCCCGGTGCTGCGGGCACACTTTGGCTGGTTGTCCCAGCGACTTGGGGCTGTGAGTGGCTTTTCGAGGGTGGGTCGGGGATGCCAAGCCTCCTGCGATGCAGAGGATGCTTCTGTCCACAGCCATGGCCTTCTCCCTGGGTCCCGGCGCCCCCACAGGGGACCAGAGGACACTCCCACAGCATCCCTGCCCAGCTTGAGTACGAGGAAGCACAGAAAGAAGGGGTGAATTTAGCTGTCGTGAAAACGTGCGTGCCAAGCTGCCGATGGACAGGGATGGGGGCAGGGAGTGCGGGAGGGGCTGCTTTGGGGGGATGTGACGAGTGGTCCCAGGTCTGAAGTCTGCTCTCCTGGGGGGAGGGGTCAGGCGACTGAGAACCTCTGAAATCGGGGCGTGGGAGGGGCTGAACAAGCCCCCAAGCCGCCGGGCCAGGACCCGGGAAGGCCTGGCACGGAGAGAGGAAGGGTCCAGGGAGGAATACCGGCAACCCCAGCACGCTTCCTGCCTTCCCCTGTCCAGGCTGAGAACTGCCTCTGGGCAGTGTTTTCAAACACATTTTATTTGGGGGAATCTCGAGTCCACACCACAGTGGACAGAACAGTATTATGAACACTGGTACCGACGCTGCAGCCTCGCCAACCATTAACTACTGGCCACCCTGCCTTGCCACACCCACACCTCCTGCCGCCCCTCTGTTTCTTTTTCCGCCCTCTGTTATTTTGAAGCAAATCTCAGGCATCATATCCTGCCATCCGAAAATACTTCAGTACACATCTGTACAAGATGGCAGGGCCACGGCTGCAGCAGTAGACACCCAGGGTCCGATGTCCAGTTATCTGAGGGGGGCAGAATTTCCTTTCCAGGTTGAGTCAGGATCCACCCAGAGTGACCGAGGGAGGCCCCACTAGGACTTCCCTTTTCAACTTTTCGTTTTGAAATAATTTCAGACTTACCGGAAAGTTGCAAAAATAGTACAAAGATTTCCCATTATACTCTTCACTCAGATTCTTCAAATATTACCATGTTGCATAACCACCACAGTACAATGATCAAAATCAGGAAATTAATGTGCTTGAAATACTGTGATCTCATCTACAGATATTACTTAAATTTTGCCAATTCAATTGTCTCCTTTAATCTGGAAGCATTCCTGAGTCTGGCTTTATCCTTTTTTTTTTGGGAAGAGTCCCTGCCACTTATTTTGTAGAATTTAGGTTGGTCTGGTCTTTCCTTGTGATTCAATTTGGGTTATGCGTTTTTTGGCGGGGATGCCGCATCCTTCCAGTGTATCCTTTTGGGGGTGCATGATGTCTGATTCCTCTACTATGAAGTTACCATTTTTCCCTTTGTAATTAGTAGGTCCCTTTGTAATTGTAGGTCCAAACCTGTGGGGAGATAATTTAAGAGTGAGTAAATTGTTTTTCGTCATATTTTTGCCTACTCATTTTAGCATCCGTTGTTAATCCTTGCTTGAAACACTTATTACTGAGGTTTTAATTAAATAGTCATTTTTCTGTGTCCATCATTCCTTCTACATTTAATACTTGAGATTTCTCTGTGAGGAAGAGTGTCCCTTTCTCCACCACTTATGTATTTATTCACTTATCTTTATATCAGTGTAACTCATGGATTCTTATTTTATTCTGTGGCTTACAGGCCATTATTATCATCCTTTATTTTCTTGTTCAGATTGTCCCAGATTTAGCCATCGGAAGCTCCTTCAGGTCGGCTTCAGTATCTTTCTGATGTGTCCTTATCATTTTTTGAGTGTTTCCTTGCTATCTGCCATCACAAGGTGTTCCAGGCTCATCTTGTGCCTTTGGTGAGCCAGCCCTTGAATGAGCTGTTTCTCTAAGGAGCCCTGGTTTGTTCCATTGAGAATGGTTTGTAGGAACCAAGATCTGGGTGCTGGGTGTGCTCATTGCTCCTGGGCTCTCTCACCAGATACAGCTAGGAAAAGTATGTATGTAAAAAATAAAATCTATACATACACACACATGCACATATATCAATATAATATCTGTATATATATTAAAAACTGAGTTGTATGTATTGAATATTATATGTATATAATATAATATATATGTATATATTATGTTATATATGTATATGTATTTAAAAACATGAGTTATATGTATACACTATATTTATTATATTATATATGCGTGTATGATATGTATATCTGTATATATATAAAAAACCATGAGTTCATGCTGATACCCTCAACTCCAATCCAGCACCACAGGGCTCCTTTTAGCTTCTCCTCTCCTTATTTATAATTCCTCTCTCCAATTTGGAGTGACTTGGATCTCATTATCCACATTGTATTTACTCATTGGCTCAATTCTGGGATGCACATAAATTAGTTTTAGAATTGCTTTCCCGATGGCCAAGAGGCACATGAAAAAATGCCCAACATCGCTAATTATCAGAGAAATGCAAATCAAAACTACAGTGAGGTACCACCTCAAACCGGTCAGGATGGCCATCATCAAAAGTTCTATAAACAATAAATGCTGGAGAGGGTGTGGAGAAAAGGGAACCCTCTTGCACTGTTGGTGGGAATGTAAGTTGGTGCAGCCTCTATGGAGAACAGTATGGCGGTTCCTTAAAAAACTAAAAATAAGGGCTTCCCTGGTGGCGCAGTGGTTGAGAGTCCGCCTGCCGATGCAGGGGACGTGGGTTCGTGCCCCTGTCCGGGAAGATCCCACATGCCGTGGAACGGCTGGGCCCGTGAGCCATGGCCGCTGAGCCTGCGCGTCCGGAGCCTGTGCTCCGCAACGGCAGAGGCCACAACAGTGAGAGGCCCGCGTACCGCAAAAAAAAAAAAAAAACTAAACTAAAAATAGAGCTGCCATATGATCCTGCAGTTCCACTCCTGGGCATACATCCGGAATTGCTTTCTTGTACCCCTGTGAAAAATACACCTACCACCTAAGGCATAATAGAGGTACAGGTTTTTATGTTTTTAGCCTCAGAGAATATAATAAAAATACTGTTTCCCAAGGCTTCTTCAATGAGTTTTCCCCTCCCTACCTTTCAGCGTATGTATATAATTCATTTGTAAAACTCTTTAGTTTCATTGACTGCTGGTTGTATTCCATTTTGGATTTCTTTCCATCCTTGCTATTAACAAAAAAAGTGTTTTGAGTGCGTGCACTCTTAACACGATTCTAAAAATCAGAACTGTTCAAACAGGTGTATTCAAGTGTCACCCCCTCTAGCTCCTTCGCCCTGTTCACCCATCTTTTCCACTCTGTTCCCACCCCTGTCGGTAACCAATCTCAGTGGTGTCAGTTTATCCTTTCTGTGTTTCCTTTGCAAAAATGAGCAGGTATATGTATATTGCCCTTTTCACTCCCTTTTATCTCATGTGGTAGATACTTATTCACACTTTGCATTTTTTTTACTCAACGATATCCCCTGGCAATCGCTCATTCTCAAGTCTCTTTTAATCCAAATATCCCTCTCCACCTTTTCATTTTTCCTGCACAAATTATTTGTTGGAGAAACTGGCTGTTTGTCCTGTAGAGTTTCCCACAGGAAAGTCTGGGCTTTGTGGGTTGCATCCCCATGGTGTGGGTTAACCAGTTCTTCTGTCCCTGTATTCTCTCCCACCGGTAATTGCAGCTAGAGGCTTGATCAGATGCAAGACTGGTTTCTTGGGCAAAGACTCAGAGTTGAAAGGAGTCCCTGGCAAAGCAAAGGTGGCCTCTGTGTAGGTCCAAACGTGTGTCCGACAGGCCCGCTCTAGGTGTACACTCCTCGGATACTGTCAAGCAGTGGGTGTCTCCACACGAGCTCTGGCCTCTGTCTAAAATTGGTGTTGCTTCCCTCTGGAAGAATTTTTGGTGTCTGGAGATAATTCTGGGGACTTACATTTCTTATTCCCTAAGGCAGGTGGGTAAGATTCACCCTTGCTTTCATCCTTTCCAACCAGAGTTGCTAAGGTAAGGAGGTGTTATCATCTACCGGTGATGTGAAAACGCAACAATCTGAGGGTTCAGGAGTCCTGCCTGCAATACCCTAGGTGACCAGTAGAGGGGGTTGCTACTCAAGAAAACTCGCTCTTGCCCCGGCTGCCCCGGGACCCTCCCCTCTGCCTGGGTTTATCTGGGCCTGGCAGCCGGGCTTTCCTCCGGGCTCTCCTGGGACGTGCCTTCACCGCCTCACCGGGGCAGCCTCCCACTCCTTCCCCTGCCCCAGCCCTTCTTAGTAAGTCACACTGCAGGGGCTGATCACATGCCATCAGCTCCCAGTGAAGGATGCTCACAGCAGGTGCTCAGACCGGCTTGGAGGCTGGCTGGACCGACTGGTGTCATGCACCAGACTAAGGTCAGAATGGGAAGAAGTGATGGACTGTAGGTCATGAAGAGAAACTTACTGCTTTTAAGGAAGGATGAATGGGACATCTTACATTAAAAAAAAAACCCCAAAACAGAATTGATTTTCATTTTGCAGATCCCTCTGGGGGAGGTTGGCTTTTTACAGAAAAAATCAAACATATTTATAAAAGAAGGATCAGACCCCCCCACCCCCAATGGCCTAAGCTCCATTAGAATCAGCGGCCCCCTTTTCAGTGGGTGTGGCTGTTTTCTTTCATCACATGAGATCATTGAACAAGCCACCCCCAGTCTCCCGACCCCTTTTGCACCTTATTTCTTTCCCCTTTAGAGCAGAAGCTCTGTGAGGGCAAAGCTGGACGGGGTCCAAGTGGAAAACAGCCAAAGGGAGGGTCCAGGAACCCCTACAGGGAGGCACCCTTTTCACCTACTGCCCCTGGGCTTCAGGTCATGGGCGCTCCAGGTGTGCCACGGTGGCCTGCTGGTTTGTCACCCACAAGCCACCTGATTAACAGACAGTGTCTGCCGAGGAGCCTGTCTGGCCTTCACAGTCTCTCTGGGTGAGAAGATGACCCTCCAAGGCTGCTTGGTGAGCGAGGCCCTGGCGGGTGGGGGGTGGAAGGGTCAGAGTCTGCTGGCCCCAAAGCCCTCATCCTCACATGTATGGGGCTGGGGACCTGGGCTGCTCTCTGTCAGCTGCAGCTGACCTCGCTGACTGCCTGTCTACCCCCAGGGGAGGGGCTTCAGCAGGGCATCCCCTTGACACCCAGACACCACGGATGGGGCGGCACCGTCCTTCCAGAGTGCCGGCCGCATGAGGCTGTGATGATCCTCTGGGTCTCCTCTGGGCAGTGGGCGTGTCAGTGGGACCCACCATCCACGGGGGTGTTGGGCGCTCCGGTTGGGAGCTTCAGATGTGAAGCTGGCCTCGGCTGAAAGCTTGGTCTGCAGGTTCGGCGTCTGGGGTGGGCAGTGCTCTGCTGGCGGTGGCAGAACTGACGGGCTCTTAGATGATCAGGAATGCTGAGAGCTGTCATCACACATTAAATTAACCTTACAGTTAAATAAATTGTTATAACAGAGTAGTAAGTACCGAAGCTCAGCCCTTCTGGGTCACAGGGCTAGGCCATGCCATCCTCTGTGCCCTTGTGGCTTTTGTGTCTGTTTCCTGTGTGCTGGGAACACCGATTGGTGCTGGGCGGTGTGTGCCTTCAGTGCCGTCACTGTGGTGCCTCAAGGTTTCCCAGCACAGTGCGGGCGGGGGTCACCTCTGTGCACCTGGAGCGTGGGCCTGACCTGACTGCCCGGCCAGGGAGGGGCTGAGCCCCGAGCACACAGCCCTCCTGCGCTGAGTCGGTGGCTGGTGGCTGGGGCCCTGTGGGCTGGCTTTCAGGAGCTCCTCCTGCAGGGGTGGGAGAGGTGCAGGTCCTGCTTTTCCTTCCACTCTTTTCTGCTGAGTCTCAAGGGCCCCTCTGCTCTCAGTCCCCCTAGGCTCATCCTAGGTCAGCAGAGGACAGGTAGGGGGACCGGGGTGAGATGGGGGGTACTCTGAAGGCCTGGCAGGCGTCCTGGGCAGACCAGGACTTGAGCCCCGCTCAGCTGGACTCAGGGTCAGGGCCATCCAAACACCTGCGCTGGGCCTTGAGTCGCTGAGCAGTGTTGGGTGGGAGGCACCTCCAGGGCATGGCCAAGTTCCCCTCGGCTGACCCCTTCACCCTGGAGGGAGAGACGGACTCCTTGGGGTGTGCCCAGCCCTTTCCCTGAGTCCCCTTGCCACACATGTGCCCCTGACATCCTACTCGGGGCCCTGTAGGGAGAAACCAGCAGCAGACGAGCCTGGGTGGGATGGGGCCCCATGGGGAGGGCCGCCAGCAGAGCAAGGCCTGTCGATGTCCCGCAGCGGCGACCTCCCACGGGACCAAGGGGGCAGAGGCCCCTCGCCTGGCCTGTCTCCCTGTGCTGCTCTGGTGGGTGGGGAGAGCGTGGGGGGCGAGCCCCACCAGGGGCAAGAATCAGCTGGGCGGCCCCGGCTTCAGAGCGCAGAAGGACCTCAGCGGATGGAGGGATGACGAAAATGTGGTCCATTCACACAGCGGGATGTTATTCATCCTCGAAAAGGAGACATATTCCAACACCTGCTACTACAGGGAGGAACCTCAGGGACCTTATGCCGAGTGAAGGGAGCCAGGCACAGAAAGACAAGCACTGTGTGATAGCATGTAGACTAGGTCCCTGGAGTTGTCACACTCCTGGGGACAGAAAGGAGGACGGCGGGTCCAGGGGCTGGGGCGGGGGGTGGGTTTAACAGGGACAGAGTGTCAGTTTTGCGGGATGAGGATGTCTTGGAGGTGGAAGGTGGCGATGGCGGCACAGCCACATGGATGTCCTTGTCACCGAGCTGCACCGGAAGTGGTTAACAAGGTAAATTTCATGTCATGGATAGCGTACCACAATTTAAAAAACAATTTAAAATTGTGTCTTTAAAAATGCAAGGAGGTGAAGCCAAACATGGAGGTGTAAAGAGAAAATCCCCGAGGTGGGGGCCAAGGGGCCAAGTGGAAGGATCGTGGGGGACCCCGAGGGGTGGGTGCTGGGTGTCTGGCTGTGGGCATCTGTCTTCTCGGCTGTGAAGGGGCTCTCACGAGGATCAGCAAGCCACCAACAAGGCCGCTGTGAGGACCCCAGGCCACACAGAGGGGACACCTGGGGACTGGCCCAGAGGTGGCCTGAAGCCTGGGAGACGCCTCCTGGGTGGTCGAGAGCACGTCCGGGGGTAGAGCCGATTGGGGCCCAGACGCTGCCCCTGCTGCCCGAGCAGCCTCAGCCCTGGGAAGGTCACTGTGTGTCAGGAGACCTGGCGGCCCGGGGACAGCATGAGAGGGGCGGGAAGCCCCTCCAGGAGAGGAGGAAAGGGCTCTCAGGGTGGGACTGAAGTAGCGCCTAAAGGATTCCCCTGGGACAGGCAGCTGCCCCTGATCACATAGTGTTTTCTTTCTTTCCTTTTTTATTGGGGTAGAGTTGATTGACAGTTGTGCTAGTTTCAGGTGTACAGCACAGTGATTCAATTTTATATATCTATTCTTTTCCAGATCCTTTTTCCCTTATAGGTTATTACAAAATGCTGAGTATAGTTCCCTGTGCTGTACAGCAGGGCCTTGTTGTTTGCCTATGCTATGTTCAGTGGTGTATATCTGTTAACTCCAAACTCCTCATTTATCACCCCCCCCACAGCGTTTGACTTCTGACGACAGAGTCCTGTCCTGCTCCCAGAGGGACCTAGAGTTGTTTGCAATGATACACAAAACAAAACTTGGGGTGTAACCCCACGCGCCACTTTGGTTGACCCCATGTCACCAGGATCCCCCTTTACAGAGACGGGAAATGGGGATCAGTTGGGAGACTTGACACGCCCACTGGCGCATGCTTGGGGCGAGGGCATCTGGGTTGCTGAGGCTTCAGACCCCCAGTTCATGCCCAGCCTCGTCGCCACCCCCCACCCCAGGGCGACCAGCACCAGGCTGTGTCGTCTGCCTGAGGAAGTGGCTCAGTGTCTTTACCCAGGAAAGAAACTGCTCTTGGGGCCTTTGTATTTTATTTCCATTAGATTTTTCAAGCACAGCGTGCCTTGTAGATTTCTCAATGGCCCTAGGACCCCTGAGCCTCCCACTGGGGGTTCTGTCCTTTCTCCCTCCCAACCCTTTCCTCCTTCCTTCCTTCCTTCCCTCCCTCGGGTCCTGGGTCCCCACCTGGAGGAGCGGGCAGTCTGATGGGGAGACAGGAAGTGGGCAGGGGTTTGTGCTGGGACACAGGTCAGACTGTGGGGCTGTGGACACCGCTGGGGGACAGCTGGCAGGGGCAGGAAGTGGGCACTCCTGTTAGGAGACAGTGAGGGGCACCCGGGAAGAGCTGTCAGCCTGCAGTCTCGCCCCACCTGGGGGGCCCACACCCATCTCAGCTCGGGCCTGGCAGCCCACGTCCCCATTGGGGCTCAGAGTCCTTTCCTCAGGTGCCCGGGGGCCGGTGTGGAGGCGGCCAAGCTCAGCACCACATCTGACCTCTGCCTCATGCTCACCATGCCCTTGGGCAGTGGGTTTCAGTTCCTCAACTTTCCCATCCAGAAAATGGGTCCAGGACCCACCTTGGGGAGCGGAGGCCAGGGTGGGGGTGCAGCAGGAGGAATCCGCTGTCTGCCCATGGGTCTCATCCTCCCTTTGGTCAGTAGCAGGGAGCAGGGAGGTGGCCCAAGGGTCCGAGGCTGCGTGGGGCTGGGGGACGGGCCCTCCTCTGCCCCCAGGTCAGCCCGCACGCCGGCCCTGGCGCACAGCCCCCCTTTCTCAGGAAGGCCGAGTTACCAAAACAGATAAATCAATCTGTCAGGAAGAAGCCTTGGAGAAAGAATCTCTCAACTCTTGCAGCCAAGAAGCTCAAAAGGGGAATTGTTCCCGGAGATGGAGGAGACAACAGGCACCTTCTTTCCGGGCCCTTCGCCTGGGGCTCCCCTCCTTCCACATGTCCTGGGAGCACCTGGGGCCCGGTGCTGCCCCCGCGAGAGCCACCTGCCCGGGCTGTGGGGGTCGAGAGCCACTGTGTGGCCCCGAACTCAGTCCCCTGCCCAGTCAGAGGGGGCCTGAGTCTTGAGCCGCCAGCTTGGCCAGTGCCAAGGAGCGTGGGGGAGTGGGTGCCCGGCCCAGCCAGAGCCCCGTCTGTGTGTCCGGCAGAGCCAGTAGGTGGTGGGGACGGGGGAGACCTGCCACACGGGGCGATGAGAGACCAGAACACATTTCTCGGAGAAATGGGGACGGCTCCCTCCTGGAGAGAAAGGGGCAGACGCCTGGGCTCGCCAGCTGTGTGACCCTGTGTGCTTACATGAACTCCCTGGGCAGTGATCCCCTCAGCTGGAGGATGGGCACCTCGTGGGATCTTGCCGTGCAGATTGGATGAGTTCGCCGGTGTTCCACACGCCCCGTGTGTGGTCAGCATGTCGTGAACGTGAGCTGCGGTGGTCTGGCTGCGTGATGATGCTGGATTGGAAACCATCCCTTCAGACCCCTCTCCTCATGTAACCCTCGTGGCTGTTGTGCAGGGTGGGCGTTGGTGAGGAAGCAGAGGCGCAGAGCAGGGTGAAACTGCCCAGGGTTTCCCAGCAAAAGTCTGCACCCCTATGAGAAGGCTGCTTCCTGGCTCCAAACTGGGGCTGGCCCTGCTCTGCAGGTGGAAGGGTGGGGAGTGCAGCTGAAGCAGGGGAGGGGCAGGGAAGGGTCAGACAGGAGCCCAGCCGTCATCACAGCCCCCTCCCCCCCCCCGTGGGGCTGATCACAGCTTTGTCGGAGGGACCGGGACCTGAAGTGGTCCCTTGAGGAGGAGGCTGGGGGAGGGGAAGCAGGGGGAGGGGAGAAGGGGGAGGGGAAGCAGGGGGAGGGGGAGAAGCGGGAGGCTGGGGAGGGGAAGCAGGGGGAGGGGGAGGCAGGGGAGGAGAAGGAAGTAAGCATTAGCTACACTAATGAGCCCCAAACCAGGGGATAGTCTGAGGGTCCCACTGGAAGATCTAGGAATGTGTGGGCTGTGATTCCAACCATAGCAAGAGGGTGACACCCAGCATCCACCCCCACTCCGGCTCTGCCTCCCCTGAGGCCCCAGGAAAGGCTGTTGTGAGCAGAAAAGCGTTCATTCAAAACTGGGAGGTTTGCCCAAGAGAGGCGGAGCAGGCAGCCCCTGTGGGTGGAGGACCATGCGTCAGAGGGTTGGGGTCCTGAGGAAGCAGGGATGTGGCTCGATCACCTGGAAACCTATGCGGCAACCTCTGCTCACACAGGAAAGGTGACTGCAGAGTGTCATCAGGCTGGGCGTGCTGGCATAATGTCACCAGGGCGAGCGGGGCCATGGGGGGCCGGTGCTTGCCCCTAACTTCCCTGGGGAAAATACTGGCCACCCTCAGGCACATGAAAGAACTTTCAAAGGTCCATGAAACGAGCTGCCTGAATTGTGAAACAGGAAGCTCACTTCTGTTTGCTCTGTGACAACGTGGAAGCCACAGATGTTCGCTCCAGATGAAAGGAAGAGCTCCTAGCAACATCCCCTGGTGTGCCCGCCATCACCTCCTCCATGTCACCTGTCCTCATCTCCTGCTTCTTCCCTAACCCCTTCTGGGGTGGGCGCATCCACGCTTGGAGTTCACGGGTCAGGGGTCACAGGAGGGGAGGGAAATCCCAGGGAGGAGGAGCAGGTGTCACAGGTCAGAGATCAAAGGTCAGATGGGCAGTTATATCGATGCAAAGACATGTGGCTATTAAAAGCTGGAGGCCAAGGACTGACTGGTCCTTGAGCAAAAAGCCAGGGTCATCAGGAGGAGAGAAGGAGGCACTCCCGCCTGGAGGGCTAACACGAGCCAGGCGAGGTGCCTGGGCTACCCTGCCAACAGTGCCATTAGTACTTCCTCCCCCTGACCTTGCAGGTGAGCATCTTTATACTGATGTTGCAGGTTTGGAACTGAGGCTCAGAAAAGTTGGGTAAATCACCAAAGGTTTCACCATTTCTAAGTGGTGGGGTTGGGACCAGCAGTGGTCTGTCTGACCACATAGGAAGGGGCTGGGTCACAGAAGAGAGGGTGGTCTGTACGCTGCGGCTCATCTCGGGAGAGGAGAGGTTTGCCTGAGGCCTGGATGGAGTCATTAAGGCATTTAATCAGAGGAATATGGAATCCATTATGTTCTGGACCAGGGATTTCCAAAGAGGCACCAGTGAGGATTCGTGATCCCAGTGACTAACAAAGCTATGCTTTAGAGAGGGGATGACCCATTTGGGAGCTCACTACTCTAGAAGGTGGTTCAGGCTGAAATTAGAGAAAAGCTTCAAAGTAAATCTGTGGATGGGAGATACCAGAGAAACCATAAAGTGTCCTTGGCATGGTGAGGCTGGGGGCGGGAGGCCCAGGGAGGCTGAGCAGGGCATGGTGGGCTGAGCTGCCCAATGGGAACAGGTTGACTTTGGGAATTGGTGGGTTTCTCTTTGAAGAGGACAACTACTATTTCTGTCTTACAGCATCCATCCCCCTTCTCTCGGGTAAGCACCCACCTTCCTTAGGGATCACCCCTCCCCCACTCTCAGACTGTGCAGCTCTGTGGGGCTGGCCCTGTCCCTGGCTGCAGGGGAAGGACGTGACCCAGGCGTGGCCAGGCAAAGTGACCCTGCTGAGTTCAGGGGAAGGCCTGGGGTCTAATCCAGCCAGAGTCTCAGCCCCAGTGCTGTAATGAGAACCGCTGGGAAAGGAGATTTCTGGGCTGGGCTTGCTCATCTATCAAGACAGGGGATGGAGCTATCTCGGTGTGTGCATTTGTGTGCATGTGTGTGCATGTGTGTGTGGAGAAGGACACGTGCAGAAGGCAAACTCATGAATCAGATAAAAGTCAGACTAAACTCATTCAGTCTTTCAACATTTAATGAAACTTACCCTCACCCATACACCATGCCCCCCAGCATCTGTTATCCTTCTTCCAGTGACCCATTTGGTGATTGCCCTTCCTGCATACGAGGTGGACTGGTGGGGCTCCACCCCAGGCCAAGCCAGTCAGCCCGTCTCCTTCCCGTGACCGCAGTCCTTGGTGCGGATGTGGGCACACGATCTAAGCTGGACTAACCAGAGGCAATATTAAGACTCTTATAGGAGCTACGGGACCAGAGGTTCTCTCTTGCTGGCAGCTCTCTTGTCACTTACGAGGAATTATATGTCTGAGAATAGAGCCAACACAGAAGAAGTGGGTCCAAGAGACAGAAAAAAAAAAAAAAAGAGAAATTAGGCCCTGTGTTTTGGTCCTGAGTCAAATCGTGACTAAAGACGAGATAACCCAGACTTTTCAGTTATATGAACCAATTAACTTACTTTTGCTTAGGTCTGTTTTATGTGGGATTTTTCTGTCCGTTAAAATAGTCCTGAAGAGTCAATAAAGGGAAGATTCCTATTCTAAGAACTAGAAATAATTGAGTAATCTAGAATTGAACAAAAAGAGACTGTAAAATAAGTATGATCAAAATATTTAAAAGGATAAAATAAGAAAAACATAAAGTGAGACAAATGTGAACAATAACCAAATAGATCTCGAGAAATAAAAATGTAGTAATTAACACTCACAACTCAATGGATCATTTAAACAGAGAGAAATAAGGAGGTGGTAGATAGGTCTGGGAAAACTCAACAGGAAGAGATAAGGAGAAGAAAACTGTAACCATGATGTTAGGAGACTGAGAGATAGAATGAGATAGTCCAGATACACATTCTCTCCAGGAGGGACTAGTGAAGAAAAATTGAAGAAACAAGTTCCAAAAAACTGAAATAAAAACAAATCAACCCCGAGACACATCATTATGAAATGGCAAACACAGCAGGCAGAGTAGAGAGAAACGAAACAGGCATGCTAATTAGGCTGACAGCAGACTTCTCAGCAGAAACAACTGATGCCAGGAGACAATGGGATAAAATCATCAAAAACCCGAAGAAAAACAAACTGTCACCTTGATCACTGGTGTCCAGCTAAACAATCATTCATGACTGAGGATGAAATAAGACAGTTTTCAAAAAAAATGAATGAGTTTATTACTCACAGCCTCTCACCTGATATTTAATAAAAGATCTTCTTCAGTAACAGGAAAATTGAGTCCAGAGGAAGGGGTGTGATGAAAGTAGTGAACTAAGCAAAGAAATTAGTAAAAGCCTGTGGGTAAATCCAAATAAGCATTTATTAAAAAAATAATCTGTTGAAGGGGTTTAAAAATGAGGTGGAAGTGAAATACTGTACAGCAATAACATGCTAAATGTTAATTGGTTGATTGAAGTTAAATAATTTAAGCTCCATGTATCATTTGGCTGAAGGATAGAGACACTGATTAGGCTTAGGTGTGCATCTTAAAATATAGTGGGTTAGCACTAGAATATATATTGAAATGTAAGAAAATAGAAATAGAATATATAACTTTCAAACTGGTTGAACAGAAAGAAACAATGAAAACTCAATCAGTAAAGTGAAGACAAGGAAAGAGAGGGGAAAAGAATAAGCCAAGGAAAAGCGTATACAAACAAAATACAAGGTTAGATGGTAGAAATAATTCCAAATAACTCAGTGATCATAAAAGGTAAGAGTCCTAATAAGCATAATATGTATCTCCTCCTGCAGGCCTGTCATCAGCCTTTGACCCAGATGTTTGCATCCTTGTCTGTCCACCATTACCAGAGAGTTGGTCTCTCCAGGACAGAGCCCTGTCCATTTGATTCTGTGGCTCCTGTCCCATGCAGCTCAGTGTTTGGCCCTCAGTCTGATGGGGCTTGTAAAAAAAAAAAATTTGTTTATTGAAGTAAATTGAACAATGGAAGCAAGGGGAAAAAAATGGAAATCTAAGGTCTTGGGAAGTCACAGCCATAAAGTAACAATATACAACAGAGGAAATTCAAATGTTTATAAACATCTTAAAATCTACTTCACAGGAAATCAGAGATAGGAAAATTTAAAGTAAAGAGAAATTATTACTGTTTTGCCTATCGGAAGCAGAATCCAAAATGACAATACTAAATATTGGAGTGGGTGCAGGAGGCCCTTGCATATACTTCAAGATAGATTTGGTTTCAGACTTTCTAGAGAGAAGTTTTACTTCCAACATTTTGTATCACTTAGGGCAGATTTGGTTGCAAGTGCCCACAAACTGATTCAAACTGGCTTAAAAGGAATTTATTACTCCAAATAATCAGACAGATGTGTGTATGTGTGTGTGTGTGTGTGTGTGTGTGTGTGTGTGTGTGTGTGTGTGTGGTTGGCTTCAGGCATGCCTTAACTGGGTATTCTAATGAGAGAAGAGCCCACTTTCTCTGTGTCTGTAGTGTTAACCGCCTCCCAAGACTACTCTTGTATGCTCACAAAATAATTGCAGCAGTTCCAGGTCTCACATTCTACTGTCCAGGGGAGGAAAGATCATCCTTTCTCACAGTTCCCCGAAGGCCCCAGAAAATGTTGCCTTCTAATTCACTAATGTTGCATGGGGCCAACATCTGAACCCTAATTTGTCTCAAATGGTACCCATTAGGAACAAGGGATGGTGGGAAATAGAATAGGGAAAGCAAAGACAAAAGAATCCAGAAACTCGAATTATTTAGAATGGATTAAATGGGAAGAGCACACACACGAAGAAAAATCTCAGCTCTTTCTTTTCAGAAGGGTCTCCTGCTCCATTTTCCCTCTTCTTCTTCTTTTTTTTAATAGTTTGGCAGTGTCTTTATTTATTTTTTATTTTTGGCTGCATTGGGTCTTCATTGCTGCATGTGGCTTTCTCTAGTTGCAGAGAGTGGGGGCTACTCTTTATTGCAGTGTGCGGGCTTCTCATTGCGGTGGCTTCTCTTTGATATGGAGCACAGGCTCTAGGCACACAGGCTTCAGTAATTGCAGCACACAGGCTCAGTAGTTGTTGCTCAGCAGCATGTAGGATCTTCCCGGACCAGGGATTGGACCAATGTCCCCTGCATTGGCAGGCGGATTCTTAACCACTGCGCCACCAGGGAAGTCCTCTTCTCTTCTTCTTAAATTCCAGTTATAGGCCTGGAATCATCACCATATTTCACATGTCTCTCATGAGCTTTTCCATTTGTCCCATCCTTTTGTTTCATTGAGTTTTCCTCTGGATATTTTCTTTTGTTGCACTTTCCAGGTCATTAATCCTCTTTGCAGCCAGGCCTAATTAGCTCACAAATCTGTCCACTGTGTTCTCAATTTCCTTTTTTGTTTCAGTTTCAGAATTTGAATTTTTTTATAGTTTGTTTTCTGCTGAAATTTTAACCTTCTCTTTCATTTCCTTGAGTATATTAAGCAAGAATTTAAAATCTGTGCCTGATAACTCCACTCTCTGGAACTTCTGTGGGTCTGTTGTTTGTACTGTCTATTTTTTTCTCCTGGTTTTTGGTCATGTCATGTAACACCTCATTATTTTTGATTACATGCCAGACACTGTATTCTAAATAGTGTTCATTTGAGAGTCTAGATGACGTTACAGTTTTTTTGGTAATATATTATATTGTGGTAAGAACACTTAACATCAGACCTACCCTCTTAACAAATTTTTAAGTGTACAATCCATTATTGTTGACTATAGGTACAGGGTTGTATGGCGGATCTCCAGAGCTTATTTATTTGGGATGATGTTATAGTTTTTTTTGTTTGTTTATTTTGCTTTTTGTTTCTGCTGCATCGTTGGGTCTTCGTTGCTATGCGCAGGCCTTCTCTAGTTGCAGCCAGCAGGGGCTACTCTTGGTTGCAGTGCACGGGCTTCTCCTTGCGGTGGCTTCTGTTGTTGCAGAGCATGGGCTCTAGGTGCGCGGGCTTCAGTAGTTGTGGTGGTGCGTGGGCTCAGTAGTTGTGGTGCACGGGCTTAGTTGCTCCGCGGCACGTGGGATCTTCCCAGACAAGGGATCGAACCCATGTCCCCTGCATTGGCAGGCAGATTCTTAACCACTGCGCCACCAGGGGAGTCCCTATATTACAGCTTTTAAGAAAAGATTTATATTTGGTCTGGCAGCCTATGAGGCTAGGGGCTCCACTATCCCAGATCACCTTAATCCAGCCAAACGTTGAGCTTCAGACTCTGTGTGAATCATTCACTTTTACTCTTGGGGTGTAGCCTTTGGGTCTCAACTGAAAGTCTGGGATGTTTACCAGGACATCCTTAGTGGACCCTGAATTCCAGAGTTTGTCCCAGATCTCTCGGAAGCCTGATTCAGGCTCTCAACTGTGTTCTCACTTTCTTAGGATCTTCTGGAGGAAAGTGGCCCCATGCTGGGGTCACTGCTCTGGGCTCCTCTGTGCTCATAGTCTGTGCACCCCAATTCCTCACTGCTGCTGTAAGAACTGTGCACCATCACATAGATAAAATGACTGAGCAGAGAAGCCTCTGTAAATGGTGGCTCCTATTCCTAGTATCAGGGCTCCCAGGCAGACCAGTGCAGCAGCCTGAAGCTGGTCCCAGAGGGGCCCTGGCCACGCAGAGGCACGGGGCAGGGGAGGCGGTCCGCGGAACCGGTGTGGAGAGGATCGCTAGGCTGGGGGACCTGCTGGGAGGGAGCCTCAGAGACATAAATACCCCAGCCTCAATCTCCTCCCATCTCCTGCTGGGCTTCCCAGGGCCAAATCCACAGGAAGGTGGAGGGCCAGGGAGCCCAGATGGGTCTGTGTCCTGGGGCAGAGAGCAGGGCCGGCGAAGGGTGGCGCTAGGCTGCAAACTGAAGGCGTCAAGCACAGACCCAGGCGTGAACCTTGCCCTGTGCCTGCCCGTCTCGGAGCATGAGCCCATCTCCAGTCTCCGGGAGCGAGCCTCCGGTCACAGAGTCGGGTCGGGGCCGGGGAAAGGCTCACTTTTTCCCAGTGGATGGGGCTCAGTCATCCAGTTCCTCTTGGAAAGGTCAGGGTTAATGTATTCCTCCTCTTGACTCCGGGTACAGCCAAAGCTCACGCACCCAGACCCCTCAGCATTCCAGGCTTGGAATGATTCAGACGGGAGTTGGTCTGAAATTTATCTTTGCTGTATTTACACAGAAAGACCTTAAAAAGCTAGGCGATGGTGTCAACAAGGAAAATTATAATATTTCAGGAGAGAAGGTTTAACATACCAAAGGAGGGAAAAACAATTTTTAAAGCACAGCAACGGAACCCATTTCTGGCCAATGAAGGAATTAGAAACTGTTCTTTTTCACAGTAATCACCCAGATGTTATCCCATACGAGCGTAAAGGTGATTCGGGGAGCAGGCAGATACCACATAGCTTTGTTTTCTTAGGGCCCTAAGAGTGGTACCCAGTGGTGGTTAACAGGGAGTTGGGTCCCTCTGGGGTCAAAGTCAGGCTCCTTCCACGTCGAAGCAGCGTGGGGTAGTGGTGGGAAAGCACAGTCCTTGGAGTCAACAGGACTGGCCTGAAATGTGCATGTCTCCTGGGTCCTGTGACCCCGGTGAGGCTTTACTTCCCCATCTGTGAAATGGGTCAGGCAACCCCCAGCTCATGAGCTTTCTCTAGGGATCACCAATTTCCTATGGGGATGGCCCTACTGCATAATGGGTCCTCAGCTCCTGATTCCCTTTCTTCCACTGGATGTTCCCCAAGTATCCGCCCGGTTCCGCATTCTGCATGTCTGCCTGGTGGAGGCCAGCCAGGGAGTGCTGGTTGGGGCAGGGAGGTCACCAACCCCCATTGTCTGGCTCAGGCTGACCCAGTTCATCCCAGGCCTTGAATCCAACCTCGTTTCTGTCTTAGATTCTGCCCCCTGAATCACAAGGGCATTGTCACCAATGGGCAGAACACGGTGGCTTTAGAACCAGCCAGGGGTCATTTCGAATCCCAGCTCTGCCATTTACGTACCACGTAGCAAGTTTCTTAACTTCCCCAAGACTCTGGACAAGGGGGATGGCCAAATCCTTTGCAGGGGGTGTCAAGCGCCCGGGACTGCCCTTGGTCGTTGTACGACTGGATAATTGGTAGCTATCACTATTGTTGTTTGTGGAGTGTGTTCAGACATTTCTAAATTGGTCAGAAGTCTGGTTTTGCCTCTGAGATTTTTCCCTTGATGGGAAGTGGCAGACAGTTGGGAAAATCTGCCGATCGTGGGGGGTGGTGATCGCAGCGAGGGAGAGATGGTGGCTGTGACGGGGCCACAGAGGCATGGAAAGGACCCTTGTCTGTTTTGCCCAAGCCCTGCATCCAGGCAGGGATGCAGAGGTAAAACATCCTGAGGCCCTGCTCCTGCATCCTTTCTTCCCCAGGATGTGAGCGTGGACCCCAGAGCATGCGTCCCGGCCAAAGGAGCCCAGGACACTCTCACGCCGTGATCGCCGCACGGAAGAGATGAGTAATAAAGCACAATGGCTTGCTCAAGGCACCACGGAAAAAGGCGTCCGTCATCTTAATGGTACCTTTTAGATGTCTGGCTGAGCTGTGGCCTCTTCCTCTCGAACAGCCCCCCTCCCAAAAGCACTGCGTGGGAGCTATTCCTGGCATGTCCTGTGGTACAAAAGCGTGGTTCTTCTTCTCAAGGACATGTGGGGAGGCTGAAAGTCATAGCCATTGGAACAAACCTTGGCTTTGGAGACAAGTCAAGAGCTTGTTATGCAAGGGCTTGCTCTCCCCAAGAAGTCAGCGCTGTTAGCAAAGCAGAGTCTGGGGGTTCGGCGATAAGGATGAAAAGGGAACGAGATGGATGCAGGACGTACCGTCTCCGTGGGGAGGGCTGTGGCCATCGCCTCTCGTGGAGGAGCTGAGTCTCCAGCATCAAGAAGGATAAGCCAGGTAGGGAGGGGCCGTGCCGGGTCACTCTGCCCCGTGAGGTCCTGGGGAAGAGTTGGGGCTCAGCTTGGCTTGGCTTTGGAAGAGCAATATGTGCCCTGCCCTCAGGCCCACGGCCACAGCCTTCATGCACGCAGGGGTTGGGCGAGCAGCGCATGCCGCTGTGAAGAGAGGCTTGACTGAGGCTGGAGAAATCTCTCCTGCTCAACCGAGAGCTTGAACTTCTTTGGCCTCAGTTTCCCCATTGGCACAACAGGGATTCTATCTACTCGCCTCTCCTCTGTCTAAAAGGTGAGCTGGTAACAACATCTGTTGATAACAGTGTCTCTTGATAACAGTGTCTCTTGCCAGAAAAGGTGTTCTAGCATCTCAGGGGGGCTGGCTGGACCGCTGGTGTCTTTTGATGAAGGAAGGTAGGGCGTCGCCAGAGGACACGGGGCCTGAAAAAGGGAAGAGCCTGAGTGTGCTACTTTCAGAGGTACAGGACACCCCATCAGGATACCCTCTGGACCGGGGGAGCTTGGCTGAAGGAAGCCTGCTGTGACGTGTTTTGTTTTGTTTTTTTGGGAAAAAAGAAAAGAGAGCAAGAGAGAGAGACACCTGGGAGAGCTGGTGGAGCCTCCTTCACTGCCTGGGGGCTGCTGCTGGGCCGGTGGGGAAGGGGGAGATTGCTCCCACACCTTTTTAAAAAGAGAACTACTACCATGCTTTTATCTCTTTTCCATGTCAGAGTTCTAATCATGATTTTCAATGGACAAAAGATTCCTTAACTGAGCGAGTTCAAACCACTGCTTGAAACTGTTGGCCAGCCAGCCTGGGGAATTCCTTGCAAAGCTCTTGCTTCTCCAGACCGGGATCTCTGTCCCAGGTTTCTGTGCTGCATTTCAAAACACACCGAAACACAGTGGCTTACAATAGGGAGTTATCATTTTCTTTCGGGAGTTGACTGAGCTCAGCTGGGCGGTTTTCACTTGGGGCCTCTCTTGTGGTTGTCGTGAGGTGGTGGCTGGAGCTGGAGTCCTGAGGCTTCACTGGGCATCTCATCCTACAGGGCTGTGTCACTGGCGTGCCTGGCATTCCAGCTGGGGTGACTGCGAGAACTGGGGACCAGCCGGGTAGCTCTCTCCCCACATGGCCTCTCTATATGGACTTCCTCCAAGCCTGGCGGGAGAGTCAGACTCCTTACATGGAGCCCAGCTACCCCCAGATGCATCACCCAGGAGACCCTGGCAGAAGCTGCAAAGCTTTTTAGGACTTAGCCTCAGAAGTCCAAGCATCACTGC
This sequence comes from Monodon monoceros, assembly GCF_005190385.1. NCBI lineage: Eukaryota > Metazoa > Chordata > Mammalia > Artiodactyla > Monodontidae > Monodon > Monodon monoceros. Next base: position 112,956,075 of record NW_021703772.1, on the reverse strand, counting down.
CATCACATTCTGCTAGACAAAAGCTTCAGCCGGCACTGCAGGGGAGTGGACTCTGAAAGTGGGTGATACCAGGAGGCCAAGCTCTTTTGGAGGCCCTCTTTGCAGTCTGGCTACCAGTCCCAGAAGGAAGGAGGAGGGCCCAGGCCTGCCCCTTCCACGCCCCGCCTCTGCAGCTCTGCCAGGAGCTGGGTTTGGGGACCTCAGTCCAGAGATCTGTCCAGCTCCAGAACTGGGGCTGGCAGAGTGAGCAAAAGGAAGCCCACCCCCTGCTCCTGTCTCATGATCTTTTCAGAGCGGATAAAGGCTTCTTTTCCATAATCACTGAGATGGGAAATGTCAGTCCCCCTTCAGGAGAACAAACCCAAGTCCCCGCCCCCAGCCCTCTGCTGGGGAAGGTAGGTCACTCTTCCAGACACGTGGCCAATATGATTAGACGGGGAGGTCTGTTCTCTGTCCAGGCTGAGGGGTCCCCTCCACTAGCCTCTTGTTTCTGACAACTGTCCCTTCGGCAAATGGGACAGCGGGATCAGCTCAAAGGGGAGCCGGAGTGAGAGGCGGGGTTTGTTCTGGTCTTCTTCGCAGGATGCAAGCTAGCAGGAGACTTCTGGCTTCCTGGAATTATTGCTAAAACTCAGGCTCTCATCACGGTAAGTTTCAGACACTCGCTCCTCTCCGGTCCTGGGAAGGCCCTGTTTTGCTTTAGCTCCTATTTCGCAGGGATGGAAAGGCCTCCCCTGGACAGCCAGATGCAACCATCATTTGGCAAAGCAGGGTCCCAGCGAGTGGTTCGGAGCATCAGTGGCCTGAGAGGTCTTCCCCGCAGACACACTCCGATGCCTTGCGGCCCATCCTTGGTGGGAAGTGAATCTGCTCAGGGTGGGGGAGGGGGACTGGAAAACCGGGTAAGACGTCCGGATGGCTGCTTCGATGGGGGATGTTGTTGGGGGCCAGGTGCAAAGGGGCGGGGCTGCTTCCTCTCTTGCTGAACTTGCGGGCAGCGTTGGTACATCCAGGGTTTCCACTTGACCTCTGGTTGCCTGGGGACCCACTCCTTCCCCTCCCATGGGGAAGGGGGGGAATGTCCTTGCAGCGGAGAGGGGAGAGGGCGGGTGCGAGGGAGAGGGTCCCAGGGTCCATGAAAGCAGCCACCTGCTTATCCCGGGAGGGGACCCCAGGGAGCCCTTGAACTCGATGTCATTTCTGTCATGCCTAGGGAGAGGCGCAAGTGAGCGTGTGTGGGGAAAGGGAACCGCCGAGAAAACAGTTCGCCTCTGTTAATATTTGATAGGCAGCCAAAGCACTTTTGTTCCCAAGCCCGGCAAGCTACCCATGAAAAAATACATTGCTTTTCAAGAACATTCATCACAGCAAGTGGCTCATTTCCTTGTCCTCAAACAACCCCATTCCTAGGCCCTTTCCCCCATTAAAAACTCCTCCGATGTGGTGAAAAAAATAAAGAAACAAAGGGGAGGTGTGGGGCGCCAAGGGCTCTGCCGGAGGGAAGGTGGACCTGGGGGAGACCCTGGGGACAGAGAAGCAGCAAACCCTGGGCCCTGGGATGCGGCCCTGCCTGGATGGTCCTTCTGACGCACTTGCCCCTGAATTTCAGAAACACACCTGTGGAGCCGGGGACCCTCTGCTGTCTTGTGCAGTGTGTATCCCCGGATACAGAGTAGATTCTCAACACACCCTTGTGGGATGAAGGAATAAATGAACGAATCCAAAATGGGATGCTTGGGGGCTTCCCTGGTGAAGCAGTGGTTAAGAATCCACCTGCTAATGCAGGGGACACGGGTTCTAGCCCTGGTCCGGGAAGATCCCACGTGCTGCAGAGCAACTAAGCCCGTGTGCCACAACTACTGAGCCTGCGCGCTAAAGCCTGTGAGCCACAACTACTGAGTCCACGTGCCACAACTACCGAGCCTGCATTCTGGAGCCCACGTGCCACAACTACTGAGCCCACGTGCTACAACTACTGAGCCCGGGTGCCTAGAGCCCATGCTCCGCAGCAAGAAAAGCCACTGCAATGAGAAGCCCACGCGCCGCAATGAAGAGTAGCCCCCGCTCACAGCAACTAGAGAAAGCCCGCGCACAGCAACGAAGAACCTACGCAGCGAAAAATAAATTAATTAATTAATTAAAAAAAAAGAATATACCTTAAAAAAAATGGGATGCTTAGGGCAAAAGGTACCATCCAATCCAGGATGCCATTTTTCTGAGTTTTGGGGGTTTTTTTCAGCCACGAATTCCATGATTAATTGACCAGGCAGACCAGAGTCCGGAGCCTGTTGTGTGATCTCCATGTGATAGGGGTGAGCTAGCAGGTTTGAGGGAGCAGCTTACTGCAGGGGGAGGCCACTGACCTTTGGCTTTACTGTGTGACTTTGAATGAGTCATATCACCCCCCTGCACCTGAGTTCTACAAAAGGAGATTAATCACTTACTTTGTGCTATTTCTGTAGAGACTATAGTCTTTGTAGGGATGTTATGGACTGCATGCCTGTGCCCCCCAGATTTTTTATATTGAAACCCTAGCTCCCAATGTGATAGTATTAGGAGGTGGGGCTTTTGGGAAGTAATTAGGTTTCCATGAGGTCATGAGGGTGGGGACCCTACAATGGAATTAGTGCCCTTATAAGAGAAGGAGAGAACAGAGCTCTCTCTCTCTCTGCCATGTGAGGACACAGAAAGTAGGTGGTCACCTGCCAGCCAAGAAGTAGGCCCTTACCCAGAACTGAATTTGCTGACACCTTGATCTTGGACTTCCCAGTCTCTCAAACTGAGAAGTAAATATCTCTTATTTAAGCCAGCCAGTCTGTGGCATTTCATTATGTTATCCTGAGCTGAGACAGGGAAATGCCTGGTACAGGAACATAGCAAGCACTCAGTATGTAATGGTCACTTTTATTATTATTTTGACAAGTGTAGACCCTCTCAACTTAATAAAATATCAACAAGATATTCAGGAATTTCTGGGCATCCCATCCACCACAGTTCTAGAAAATCCCCGAGGTCTGAGATGCTGGCAGGAGCTTTCCTCCTTTTAGCGGTATCGACGTGTTGAACCATAGTGTCACTTAATACAGGACCCCACGTGGTTCCACCACCAGTGCTGAGTCTCCCTTCCGGTGAATGTGGAGGACAGGGCTGTTGGTTAGACTCGTCAATCAGCAGCAAGAATGGTTCCAGGAGGTACTTCAGTGGCATTTTTGGATTCATTCATTCACTCATTCAACGTGTATTTGTTGAGTGTCTACTCTGTGTCCTGGGATACACAGTGCACAAGATGGCACGGTCCCCGGCCTGGTGGAGCTGCTGACACTAGCTGGGGAGTAGACAGCGAACAGATGAATTAATGATTCCATACTGGGATAAGCCCCGGAAAGGAGCTGCAGATGGTGTGCTGGAGAATGATGGGGCGGGAAGGCTCTCCTGCAGGTGGGTGGTCAGGGAAGCTGAGGCCGGAAGGAAGAGAAGCAGAAGCCAAGGAAGACCTTGCGGGGAACGTGGGGAAGGGCTCTGTGTGAAGACCCCAGGAGCCCAGGCGCAGGGGGTGGTGGGTGAGGAGGACGGAGAAGCAGCTGGGCCGGGGCAGGGCTCAGGCTGAGGCTGCGAGGTCCGCTGTGAAGTCCGCAGGGGCCACCGGCAGCCCCGAGCCCCCGCCCACTTTAGGCCGGTCCAGAGGCGCTGCCGAGGGAAGGGCCCGGGGACCAAACTGGCGGAGGGCTGAAGCCGCCTGCTGCCAGAACCCCAGGGGATGCCCCAACCCCACAGATGATCTTTTCTCCTCGCCAGAGCCCAGCAGAGCAGAAACCACTCGGGTTTTGCCCAGGAGGCCCTTTTGGGCACCCAGCACCCCGAGCCTGCCCGGGTGCCACCGACGCGGAACCGGGCAGACCACATTACTGTACTGTTTGGGTTTGAGAAATAGATACAAAACTTCGGCTTCCTTATTAGACAGAAAGGGCTCCCTTTCAGGCCCTACTAAGAATAGCTAATTTATTCGTGCTCTCCCGGGCTGGGAAGGGGGTGGAAGCCTGTGGCTGGCCCGGCGCCCTGCCCGCATCCCCACAGACAACGCAGGCCGGCAGGGAGCCCCCGCGAGGGGCATCCAGAGGACCCGGCCCCGCCCCACCTTGCGCCCATTGGCTCCTTGGAGGCCTTCTCGCGCTCTCATTGGCTCCCACTGGCCCTTGGCCAAGCCCCCTTAAAGCCGCGCCCCCTGTTGCCAGGGAGATGGGGAAGCCGACGGCGCGCCGTTCTTTGGTGAGCTGGGCCTCAAGGAGATTTGGCTGAGGAGAAGAAGTGTAGATGCTGACCCGGCGCAGAGCTAGGCATGTGGGCGCGGGAGGGGACAGGGACCCAGGGAGAGGGACGATTGCCGTTTGCAGGTATCTGCCTTGTACACCAGGCTTCCTGTTGTTTCATCCATTGCTTACAACAGTCCTGCAAAATCGGTGCAGCCAGACCTCGTTTTATTGTACTGCACAGATACTGCCCATTTTACTAGTTGAAGGTTTGTGGCAACCTTGCCCTTGAGCAATCCTATCAGCGCCATTTCCTCAACAACATTTGCTGACTCTGTGTCTCTGTGTCACATTTTGGTAATTCTCGAAATATTTCAATATTTCTTTTTCTGTATTCTCCTATTTGTTAAGGTGGTCTGTGATCAGCAATGTTTGATGTCACTACTGCAACTCCCTGAACGCTCAGATGGTGGTTAGCGGTTTTTTTTAGCAAGTATTTTTAAAGTAAAGTATGTGCATTTTTTAAGACATAATGCACACTTAATAGACTTTGTATAGTGTAAACAAAACTTTTATGTGCACTCGGGAACCAAAAAATTCATATGACTCACTTTACTGTGATATTTGCTTTATTGCACTGGTCTGGAATGGAACCTGAGGTATCTCGGAGGTGTGCCTATGTAATTACATCCCTGGTTTACAGTTGAGGAAAGTGATGGCGGAAAGTTTAAGGGACTTGCCCAAAGTCACCCAGCTAGTAAGTTGCGGAGGTGGGATTCGATTTGATTGCTGGTTTGTGTGAGTCCAGGCTCTGCACCACTGTGGCAACCTAATAGGGGTGGGTGAGAGTAACCCAGGGATTAGATGGGTGACAGTAGCCCACCGGGCTCTGAAGTACCAGCACACTAGGTACTAGCTGGGTCCCCTGCAAGGAGGCTTCCCACGGGAGACGACCCTTGGCTGTTCTTTGAAGATGGGGGGACTTGAAGATGGCACTGACAGTGAAGAGCCTGGAGAAACAAAAATCAACCAGAACAGCCTTTGGACTTTGCTATGAGATAAGGCACTTGGTGCCTCAGCCACCAAAAGCACCAAATCTTTGTGCATAGTATTTTCCATTTGCAAATCCCTTCACCGACATGGTCTCTCTGAGCCACACAATCAAAACAACTCTGCTCTGTTGGCACCACCTTAATTTTGCTGAACAGTAAGCTGAGGACAAGTGAGGACCGATGAGGACAATGTATAGATGTTTCCTGTGGGTGGGGGTACTTTAGACCCCACATAATTCTCACAACAACCCTGGGAGGTGGGCATTGTCTGTCTTACTTAACAGAGGAAGAAACCAGAACTTACGAGAGGTTAAGTCATTTCCTTAAGGTAACACGGGGCTTTAAGAGCAAGTCTGCTTGACTCCAAACTCACCCTCTTTTAGTTATTCTACTGTTTCTTCAGATCCTGAGCCAGCCCAAGGAGTAGATGCAGACAGTAGTTGCGAAGCAAGTACGATTTAAAGGACAACCATGAGACTGCATGCCTGAACTTACCTTCTTTTATTCTTCACCTCATTGCAGATGGATGAAACACCACCACTGACACTTATTTTGTTGAGTTAAACATTGCTTGAGCCATGAGAATCTTAAAATTCAAATCTCCCTGTATGAGAGGAAGGCACTAATTCCCTAGCATGAGTGAGAATGAAAAATATTTGGAAATTCCACTGGAGCTGTTCAACTAGCTAAAACATCCACCAAGCTGTATTATTGTCTTGACCACATTTTCACATTTCTCCACCCCCTACATAAGGATGGTCCCGTGATAGGCAGCAGTAAAAATGAAGCAGCCAGAGAGGTTCTACTTAGGGGTAGAATGTAGTAGGTAGCAGTCAACCTTTTCTCATGCTTCACCAACTAGGAAAAAACTGAATAAATTACATAAATCATATTTTATAGACATTGGAGCTCTGTGGAAGGTAAGAGGACAAAATGAAACTAAAATTCCAGAGATGCAAGACTTCTTCCTAGGTGAGTTGGGTTCCTAGTCCTTTTCTTCCATGAGGACATTGCTGGGTCAGGGTCCACACTGAGTGTTGGGCAGAGAGGTCTACTGGCGGAGGGTAGAATCCAGCAGGACTTTGGACAGCCATGTGGACGAGCCTGAATGACTAGAGAATTGTGGTGCTCTACAATTTCCTAATGGACACTGTGTGCTAGGGTAGTATATGCTGGGGGCTGGGCTATCAAGGCACAGTTTTTCAGTCCTTGGGATGCAAAATACAGCCAGAGGAAAAGGCCGTCAAGAAACAGATGATAATAGCACTGTTTACAGTAGCCAAGACATGGAAACAACCTAAATGTCCATCGACAGATGAATGGATAAAGAAGATGTGGTATAGATACACAGCGCAATATTGCTCAGCCATAAGAAAGAATGAAATAATGCCATTTGCAGCAACATGGATGGACCTAGAAATTATCATACTAAGTGAAGTAAGTCAGAGAAAGACAAACACCATATGATATCATTTATATGTGGAACCTAAAATATGACACAAATGAACTTATCTATGAAACAGAAACAGACTCACAGACATATAGAACAGACTTGTGGTTGCCAAGGGGGAAGGGGGGTGGGGGAGGGATGGATTGGGAGTTTGGGGTTAGCGGATGAAAACTGGTGTATGTAGAATGGATAAACAAAAAGGTCCAACAGTATAGCACTGGGAAATATATTCAGTATCTTGTGATAAACCTTGCCAGGGGCCCAGGTTTGATCCCTGGTCAGGGAACTAAGATCCCACAAGCCATGTGGCATGGCCAAAAAAAAAAAAAATTACAAGTCATGTGAATAGGTGGAAGACATGAGACCAATAGACACGAGAAAAAATAAAAGAGCAGCAGACTTACAGAGTGTCTCAGTTAGCTCAGGCTGCCATCACAAAATACCACAGACTGGCAGGCTTAAACAACCGGCATTTATTTCTCAGAGTTCTGGAGACTGGAAGTCCCAGATTAAACTTCCGTTTCTGGTGAGATCTTCCTTCCTGGCTTGCAGATGGCCACTTTCTCTCTCTGTCCTCACCTGGTGGAGAGAGGATGCTTTGTGTCTCTTCCTCTTCTTACAAGGGCACTAATCCCATCATGAGGGCACCACCCTCATGACCTCATCTAAACAGAATTACCTCCCCAAGTCCCCACCTCTGAATATATTGAAGGTTAGGGCCCATAAATTTTGAGGGAACACACACCTTCAGTCCATGGCACAGATCGTAATAAAGAGTCTGGCTCCATTGTTGATATTTGACTGCTGTTGTCTTTCAAGCCCCATCACTCCCTCTTCCCTCCTGTCTTAGATCCATCCAGCTCATCAGAAAGCTGGTGTGCTGCTTCATCAGGAAATTCCAATCATGCAGGCCCTGGTCCATGCATGTGAACACTCACCCCCAACCCCACCCTCTAATGACCCCAAAGCCAGTCTCCTTTCCCTCCTCTCTTAAGCCATTTTTGGACCTGCTTGGGAAGTTTCCAGGCTCTCGCCAGAAATCTTCATATGTGAGTAATACACCTTTTTATATTCTCTTTTCATATCCTCCTTTTTTAGCTCTATATTCTTAAAATTTTTTTTAATTAAAAAAACTTTTTAATTGAAGTATAGTTGACTTACAATGCTATATTAGTTTCAGGTGTACAGCAGAATGATTCAGTTATGCATATACATATATATCTATTCTTTTATATTCTTTTCCATTGTAGGTTATTATAAGATATTGAGTATAGTTCCCTGTGCTATACAGTAGGTCCTTGTTGGTTATCTATTTTATATATAGTGGTGTGTATCTGTTAATCCCAAACTCCTAATTTATCATTCTGCCACCCCCTTTCCCCTTGGATAACGATGTTTGTTTTCTATGTCTGTGAGTTTATTTCTGTTTTGTAAGTAAGTTTATTTATATCATTTTTTTAGGTTCCACATATAAGCAATATATTATGGTACTTGTTGTTCTCTGAAAAACAGACTAAATTTTGATGGAATCCAATCTATCTATTTTTTCTTCTGTTACCTGTACTTTTGGTGTCAAATCCATGTGATTGTTGCCAAATTCAATGTTGAGACTTCTCTTCTTTCTTAGAAGAATTTTAAAGTTTTGGCCCTTAAGTTTAGGTCTTTGATGCATATTGAATTAGTTTTTGTGTGTGGTGTTAGGTAAGGGGTCCAACTTCTTTTGCATGTAGGTATCCAGTTTTCCCAGCTCCATTTGTTGAAAAGATTGTCTTTTCCCCATTGAATGATCTCGGCACCTTTGTCAAAAATCAGTTGGCCAATAACTAATAAGGACCTGTATAGCACAGGGAACTCTACTCAATACTCTGTAATGGGAAAAGAATCTAAAAAAGAGTGGATATATGTATATGTATAACTGATTCACTTTGCTGTACACTTGAAACTAACACAACATTGTAAATCAACTATATGCCAATAAAAATTAAAAGAAAAAAGTAGCTGGCCGTATTTGGGAGGGTTTAGTTCTGGGCTGTCTATTCCATCCCCTTGGTCTATATAACCTATGCCTGTGTCACACTCTTTTAATGACTACAGCTTTGTCATAAGTTTTGAAATCAAGAAGCATGAGACGCCGCCCCACCACCTTATTCTTCTTTTTCAAGATTGTTTTGGCTATCCAAGGCCCCATGCAATTCCATATGAATCTGAGGATCAGCTTTTCCGTTTCTGTGAAAGAAGCTGTTGACGTTTTGTTAGAGATTACACTGAATTTGTAGGTAGCCATGGATCATGTCTGTAATCTATTGTTTACAGAAGCACATGTACATGGAAAGAATGTGGACATACTCTTTTTGGACACATCCAAGCCAGGAGAGTGGTTTCCTCTAGGGATGGAAGGGTTCAGTCTAGGGAGGACAAAGGAACTCAGAAGGGACACACAGGGGACTTCAATTATACCTGTAGTGTTTTATGCCTTAAAAAAAAATTGGAAGCAAACTTTGTTAAAATTATCACCACTGAACAGGTGGCAGATGGATGTGTGCTATTTTGCTCTCTGCACTTGTCTGTAGGTTTGAAATTTCTCATTATAGAGGAGAGAGATGAAATGAGTGTCTTTGTCTTGTGGGAAGAGGGTCTGCTCTGGGAGGGAGCCGAAGGGTGGGCAGTGGTGACCGGAGCAGGGGAGGAGGGGACATCAGGGTCCAGCAGGGGCTGAAGCACAGGGGTGGCCCAGCCTGAGTGGGGCGCCCTGGGCAGAGGCTGAGGAGGCCTCCTCCTGAGAGGCTCTTGCCATTCAGGTCCCTCATACTGTCCCCTCGCTGACCTGTCCATTAGGGACCTATTAACAGAGCTGAATTTAAATACAGGTGGGACTTGGCTTTGATCACCTATTCCTTCCAGCTTGTGTCACCTCCCAGGTTAAAACCTAAAGAGGGTCAGTGTGTTACCCAAGGACTCACCAGACATGTAAAAATGACCCTGCATCACAGTGCCATATAGATTCTCGGGATTGGGCAAGGCTCGCGAGAGACCACGGAGCCGTATTAGCTCAGAATTCTGGGAGCAGAGAGCAGGCTTGATGCCCAGGGAGGAAGGTGTTAGAGCTGATGCCAGTCCTGGGGTGGTTTGTACATGGTTAAGGATGCTTCTGGCTGGAGGGTGGGCACCCCAGGGATAAGGGTGAAGCGTTCTTAGGTCCACTGGAGTAGCCCCTCAGGACTGCCAGCCGAGAAAGACACATACAAGCGGCTCTGTGTATGTGAGTATAGGGGACAGAATAATGCCCCCCCCCAAAGATGTCTACATCCTAGTCCCCAGACTTTGTGAACATGGTACCTTTCATGGCCAAAGGGACTTTGCAGATGGAGAGACTTACTGAATTATCCAGCTGGGCCCAAAGTCATTACAAGGATCCTTCTGAGAGAGAGGCGAGGGGTCAGAGGCAGAGAGGATGTGGTAGTGAAAGCAGAGTGATGGGCTGTGGAGGTAGAGGAAGGGACCAGAAGCCAAGGGAGCCAGGGAAGGTAGGGGCATGGGTTCTCCCGGAGCCTCCAGACGAGCTGAGGCTGTGCCAGCACCTTGATTTGGCCGGCTGGACCTCTGACCCAGTTTGGAGTTTGGGCTCCAGAGCCATACAATAATAAATCTGTGTTTTTAAACGCATCACACTTGTGGTGACTGCAATAGGGAATGAATACAATGACTTTTCGAGGACGTGGTATACATAAAAATTAGGACAGTGTGTATCAAAAATGGTTATCAGTAGGACAATCAGAAAGCAAATACAATCATGACAGTATTTCCTGTCCCACAAGCTCCGTGAGAATTCTACACTCTCCTGTCAAGAAGTGGGGTCTACTCTCCTTGCCTTAAACCTCGGTGGGCTTTTGTGCCTGCTTCAAGGAGAGAAATGATGGGACTTCCAAGGCTGTGTTGTAAGAAGTGATACAGCTTCTGTCCTGGATCCTTCTTCCTCTTGGACTCGTGCTTTGGGAACCCTGAGCCAACATGTAATAACTACCTACCTCGAAGCTGCCATGCTGGGGAGAGCACACAGAAACACACAGAGGCCCAAGGAGCTCCAGCTGTTGGAGCTCCCACTTCTTGGAATCTGCCCAGCCCAGATGCCAGACAGTGAGCAAGGCTTCAACCCCCAGCCTTTGAGCTTCAATCCAGTAAAGCCATTCAGGCTCGTCCACGTGGCTATCCAAAGCTCTGCTGGATTCTCCCTCCACCTAGTAGACCTCTCTGCTCAACACTCCGTGTGGACCCTGACTCAGCGACGTCCTCATGGAAGAAAAGGACTAGGAACCCAACTCACCTGGGAAGAAGTTTTCCATCTCTGGAGTTTTTGTTTCATTTTGCCCTCTTACTTTCCACAGAGCTCCAATATCTTTAAAATGCTATTTTTGTAATTTATCCAGTTTTATTTTCTGGTTGGTGCAGCATGAGAAAAGGTTTGCCGCTGCCTACTACATTCTACCCAATAAAGCCTAAGAGCTTCCAGTCAATTCCGGAGTGTTCCACTCTTAAATACCAACCAGTAAACCAAGGTCGTCAGACATCTGAGGAAAACTCCAACATGAGGAAAGAGGGAAAAGAAAACAAAGAAAAGAAAACAACCTGAAAGAACAGACTATGCAGAGAGAAGAAAACTTAATGAAACAAACCAAAAAAAAATTTCCCGTAGCTCTAGTATTGATATTTTTAGAGTGATAAGAGAAGATATAGTACCCATTACATAAGAACAAGATGCTATGGGACTTCCCTGGTTGCACAGTGATTAAGAGTCCACCTGCCAATGCAGGGGACATGGGTTCGATCCCTCGTCGGGGAGGATCCCACATGCCACGGAGCAACTAAGCCCGTGTGCCACAACTACTGAGCCTGCGCTCTAGAGCCCGTGAGCCAGAACTACTGAGCCCGTGTGCCACAACTACTGAAGCCCACATGCCTAGAGCCCGTGCTCCACAACAGGAGAGGCCACCGCAACGAGAAGCCCGTGCACTGCAACGAAGAGTAGCCCCCACTCGCCATAACTAGAGAAAGCCTGCGCACAGCAACCAAGACCCAACGCAGCCAAAAATAAAATAAATAAATTTATAAAAAATAAAAGATGTTATGAAAATGGGACATTCTGTAAAAACAGAACAAAACAAACAACAAAAAAAGAGAACACAGAATAAGAAAGAAAATTAAAAGCTTTATTAAAAGATTAGAGGATAAAGAAATTACCCAGAAAGCAAGGAAAAAACACAGAAATGGAAAACAGAGGAAAAGAGGACAGTGAGTAAAAAATTAAGGATCAATCCCCAGGGTTCAAAATATGAATAAAAGGAATTTCAGGAATAGAGAATAGAAAAAATGGCAGGGAGGAAGTCGTCAATAAAATAATTCCAGAAAATTCCCCAGCACTGAAAGAAATGAATTTCCAGACTGAAATGGCCCATCAGGCCCCAGCCCAATGGAAAATGTAGACCCAAGATGGCAAATCATCGTGCAATTTCAGGATACGCAGGATAAAGAGAAGGTCCACAACTTCCAGGGGCGAAGTGGGTTGTGTGCGTACTTCTCAGCAGAACCTTAGCCTCAGAGCAAAGCTTTCAAAACTGTGAAGGAAAAGGATTTCCAACGCTATTTGTTACTCTTGACTCATAACAAATTACCCCAAAACTTAATGGCTTTAAATAATACACATTATTATTTCACAGGTTCTGGAGGTCGGGAATCCAGGAGTAGCTTAGCTGTGTGGTTGTGGCTTGGAGTCTCTCATGGGATTGTGTTCAGCTGTGGGACAGAGCTGCAGGCATCTCAAGGCTCAGCTGGAGCTGCAAATTTGCTTCCAAGCTCGCTCATGTGGCTGTTGGCGTGAGGCTGCCATTCCTGGCCGCAAAGGCCGCTCCATGGGGCTGCTCGTGACATGGTCTGCCCTCGGCGTGAGTGATCCAGCAGATTGGGAGAGCCCAAGACAGTCTCTTATCATCTAATCTTGCAGGAGATATTCCATCACCTCTGCCATATCCCAGACTTCAGACCACTCCAGTACTGCTGAACCACATGACAGAGTCACAGCAACCGCATTCTTGCCATCACGGGAGAATGTCCTGCTGCAGCCTGTGATGTGCAGGAGTCCTCTGGGGTTCGGGAATCCTCCCAAATTCCATCTGTGCCCACTTCCCAAAGCCACGTCAGCTCTGCAGCCTCTTCATCTGGCTGAGTGCAAGGATCCTCTCCAGCACGCTGCCTATCCAAACCCCACCTGCAAGTGAGAGGCAGGGACCCAGTCATCCGGGGAATTGATGAGCAGCCTCACCTCTGAGCTAAGCCCAGGAAACCACCAGGAAATGGGACAATACCCAGGTCTCCCCATTATCCGAAGGCTCGGTGCTTGTGGAGCACAGGAATTGGGGGGATGCAGAGGTGACTGAATGTGAAGACGTTTCTATAGTTCACCAGTTCTTTCATTCATTCCACATTTTTGGTGCACCTGCCAGGTGCTGGTTTGCTAGAAGTACCAAGATGAAGTACAAACCCTCAAGGAGGAGGGAGGCAGGTTATAAACCAGTAATTCCTGTACCAGATGGTGAGGGTAACATGGATGCAAGGAAATAAAGCATTTATATCCCTAACCTACAACAGGCTTCCGTGAATTGATAAGAAAATTAAAACATAGTACACTCATTTCTTTTAAAAAATTTTTTATTGAAGTGTAGTTGATTTACAATGTTGTGTTAATTTCTGCTGTACAGCAAAGTGACTCAGGTATACATATATATATACGTTCTTTTTTATTATGGTTTATCACAGGACATTGAATGTAGTTCCCTGTGCTCTACAGTAGGACCTTGTTGTTTATCCATCCTATGTATAATAGTTTGCATCTGTTAATCCCAAACTCCCAGTGCATCCCTCCCCCTCCACTGCCTTGGCAACCACAAGTCTCTTCTCTACGTCTGTGAGTCTGTTTCTGTTTTGTAGATAAGTTCATTTGTGTCATATTTTAGATTCCACATATAAGTGATATCACATGGTATTTGTCTTTCTCTTTCTGACTTACTTCACTTAGTATGATAATCTCTAGTTACATCTCTGTTGCTGCAAATGGCATTATTTCATTCTTTTTTTATGGCTGAGTAATATTCCATTGTATATATGTACCACATCTTCTTTATCCATTCCTCTGTAGATGGACGTTTACGTTGTTTCCATGTTTGGGCTATTGTAAATAGTGCTGCTATGAACACTGGGGTGCATGCGTCTTTTTGAATTATGGTTTTCTCAGGGTATATGCCCAGGAGTGGGATTGCTGGATCATACGGTAACTCTATTTTTAGGTTTTTGAGGAGCCTCCATGCTGTTCTCCACAGTGGCTGCATCAGTTTACATCCCCACCAACAGTGTAGGAGGGCTCCCTTTCCTCCACACCCTCTGCAGCATTTGTTATCTGTAGCATAGCGCACTAGCTTCTTATTGCTGCTCTAACAAATTATCACAAACTTAGTGGCTTAAAATAACACAAACTTATTACCTTGTAGTTCTGAGGGTCAGAAGTCCAAAAGGAGTCTCACCTGGCTAAAATCAAAGTGTTATCAGGTCTGCGTTCCTTTTAGAGGCTCTAGGGAAAATCTGTTTCCTTGCCTTTTCTAGCTTCCAGAGGCTGCCTGGCCTCCCTGGCCCTTGGTCCCTTTCCTCCGTCTTCAAAGCCAGCAATGTCAGGCTGAGTCCCCTTGCTGCCGTCTCTCTGGGTCTCTCTCTTCTGCCTCCTCTTTCAACTTTTAAGGACCTTGTGGTGACACTGGGCCCACCTAGATCCAGGGTGATCTTCCCCATCTCCGTGTCAGCCTATTAGCAACCTTAGTTCCACCTGCAACCTTAGTTCCCCTCTGCTATGTAACCTAATATATTCACACGTTCCAGGGATTAGGACACAAACCATTTTGAAGGGGGGGCATTATCCTGCCTACCACACATACCAGTTAAAAAATGGACAAAGGTGGGACTTCCCTGGCGGTCCAGTGGTTAAGATTCTGTGCTTTCAACACAGGGGGCGCAGGTTCAATCCCTGGTCGGGGAACTAGGATCCCGCATGCCGTGCAGTGAGGCCAAAAAAAAGGACAAAGATATGAATAAGCAATTCACAAGAAAAGTGCAACAGCACATAAATCTATGAAAATGTCATCAACTTTCTCAATAGTCAGGAAAATGAAAGAACAGCAAATGAGATCCCTTGTACACCCTCCAGATGGCAAATATTGAAAAGAGTAACACTGTCCAGAGCCGAAAAGGATGTGGGAAATGCACACCCTCACCCCCGCTGGGAGGAGGGCAACGCAAGAACATTTGAGGGAAAGTAATCTGACGGTCTGTTAAAATTAACATGCACTTACATTTTAAGTCCGTCATCTCACTTCTAGGAATCTACTTCTTTCAGACGTAACACATTGTCACTCCATTCCAAACATGACAATGTGTCAGGCACTGAGGGTGTAGCCAACGAACTGGGCAGACAGGGCCCTGCTCTCATGGGGCTGACTGTCTCATGGGAGAGGCAGACCACAGATAAACAAAGAGACTAGAAACGTACTGGGTCGGGATTAGGGCTGTGTATTAGTTTCCTAGGGATTCGTAACAAATTACCACGAACTGAGTGGCTTAAAACAACTGGGATATACGCCGCCACAATTCTGGAGACCGGAAGTCCAGAATCAAGGTGTGCAGGGTTGGTTCCTTCTGGAGGCTCCGAGCGAGAATCTTGCCTTTCTCCTCGCTCCTGGTGGCCACCAACAACACTTGGTGGCCTTTGGCTTGTGGATGTATCACTCTGATCTCTGTTGTCACATGGCCTACTCCTCTCTGTGTCTTTGTGCAAATGTTCTCTTCTTATTTGGACACCAGTAATTGGATTAGGATTCTTCCGAGTCCATCTTAACTTGACTACATCTGCAAAGACTGTTTCCAAATAGTCCCTTTCACGGGTACCAGGAGTTGTCCTTGAACCACACTGGTCTGACATGTGTGGGTCCACTTATACGTGTGTTATTTTCAATAGTAAAGAACAGTACTACATGATCTGAGGTTGGCTGAATCCATGGATACAGAATCTCGGATTTGGAGGAGGCACGTATAGAGAGGGCTGACTATAAGTTATACACGGATTTTCAACTTTGTGGTGGGTCCTGGCCCCTAGCCCCTGCATCGTTCAAGGGTCAACTGTATCTTTTTCTTTTAATTTTTGTTTATTTTTTATTTTATTGGAGTATAGTTGATTTACAATGTTGTAAATCAGCTGTATTTTATTTTTATTTTTTTATTTTTTGCGGTACACGGGCCTCTCACTGTTGTGGCCTCTCCCGTTGCGGAGCACAGGCTCCGGACGCGCAGGCTCAGCGGCCATGGCTCACGGGCCCAGCCGCTCTGCAGCATGTGGGATCTTCCTAGACCGGGGCACGAACCCGTGTCCCCTGCATCGGCAGGCGGACTCTCAACCACTGTGCCACCAGGGAAGCCCCAACAGCTGTATCTTTTTAAAGGACACAATCCAAGCCTCAGAGGGCTGTGCGAAGAATTAGTATCAATATAAGAGAGTGAGGGTGGGTACTTAAACTTGACCAAGCAGGAGGGCTTCTCGGAGGAGGTGACATTTAACCTGAGCTCTGAACGGTGAGGAAGAAGTCACTGATGATCAAGGAAGAGCCTTCTAGGAGAGAGAACAGCTGGCACAGGGGCCTCAAGGCAGGATTGGGTTTGGCAAGGTCAAGGCCTTGCAACTGAGTGGGCGTAACTGGTGCTGATGGGCATGAGGGTGATCCAAAGTGAGCTCAGAGAAGGTGGCAGCATCAGATGGCTGAGGAGTTTGTGTTTTATCTTGGAGGAGGCGAATGATGTGATCTGACCTGTGGGCTAGAAACCACAGTATGTGAGAATGTATGCACCAGGCTGTCTGTTACATCACCGTTGGCAAAACAAACAAACAAACAAAAAACTGGAAATAACCTCTATGTGCATTAATGGGGAACTGGTTGAATAAACTATGTTATATCCATTCCATGGATTATGAGCTTGAGTTCTCTGTACCTTCCTGACATCCGAAGTGAAGAAGAAGGTAGTGTGGTGAGGTGTCGAGTTTATCCGTGTGTGTGTGTGTGTGTGTGTGTGTGTGTGTGTGTGTTTTCTTCGAGCCATAAAAGCCATCTGCAATGCTTGACCATGACGAGTACAGCCCACAAGGGCAGGTCTGAGTTTATCTGGGCTCTCTCAACCAAACCCTTGCTAGCCAGTGGGTCTTCCTGAAAGGCTCTGGTTTATAACACCCAGCCCTGACCATAAAAGTCTTCTCATGTTGGACAGTCTCATTTTGGAGGCCTTCTCCTCCCCAGAGCATGTATAGAGTCACAGAATGCTGGAGAGTGAATGGCCCTTAGAGGTCTCCTACTCTGTTCCGCATTCTACAGAGTGAGGCACTGAGGCCAGAGAGGGGAATGGTCACTCACCAAGCCGCAGTCAGAGGTGGGACACAAATCCAGACCCTCTCTTGAATTTGCCCCTCTGGTCCTGCAGGATTTTTCAAATCCCCATCCTATAGCCATACAGACCACATCCCACGCATTTACACACAGCATCAGTAGAGCCCAGCCTGGGAACGCAATCCAATTCCCATCTTTGAACCCAAGCACCCAAACTCTCATCTACAGGAACTCAGATTGGACAGCACCTTTGCAGGAAGTTCACGAGCTGGTTTGTTTTGTGCATCATCTTCTCTGTGGAGGCTGCCAGGTGACAAGCTCCATCCTGTGTGGTCCCCACCCACTGGCCGCCATTGCCCTCAGGTGCAGAGAGTGGGTTCCAACGTCCAGATAGGTGTGACCAGCTGCTCCTTTGGACGGGGATGGAGAGGTTTCTGCACCCACCTGGCTTGGAAAGACAAGGAAGCCAGGAGACTCAGACGTTTCTAGGGGTTTCTGTACTAACGACTGAAATAATTTCCAGGTTACTCTAAATGAACCCTCCTCGTCAGCCCATCCCAAAGACTGCTTCCTCTTGGAAGCCTGCGGCCCTGTCCTCCCTGGTCTCCTGCCCTTCTTTTCAGGCTCCACGTGCTCAAGAAATCTGTGTTGATTTCTTGGCCCAGAAAGTGAAATGAATCTGAATCTCCATTCCCTAAGAGGTCCAGGATCGGGTCCCTCAGAAGGACTATAGGATTTCTCTGCATTTCCCCACTTTCAAGTTAGCTGCTGTTTCCTCATGTTCAAGCTGCTTATCGATGGTAAAAATGAGAGCTCTTCTTAGGACACCTACAGAAATTTGGGTGGTAGGACAGGAAGGGTGATTTGTAATAGCCTCCACCTGGAAACAACTCCCACGTCAGTCAACAGGAAGACGGATGCCCACGTTGCAGTGTGGTCCGTGGAGCCATGCACAGCCCTGAGAACGAACGAGCTAAACCACAGGAAAAAAAAACGTGATTTAATCTCAGAAACCATTACACTGAATGAAAGAAGCTGAACTCAAAAGGACACGTAGGTACAATTTATTTCTGTAAAGCTGAAAAGCTGGCAGAATTAAATTACAGTGTTTAAGGTCGCGTGCTTGGGTGGCTCTATAAGATAATAAAGAAAAGCTGCAAGGCCCGATGCTGGCCACCTTTGCGGGGAAAGGGGATGCTGACCGGGGAGGGCTCGCTGGGGCTGCAATCTCCACTCTCCAGCTGGCCTATGATTTAGCTCGCCAATGATTTGTTAAGCTGAAGAGTTATTTTATGCATATTTTTCTCTATATATTATTTTTCAAAATACAAATGCCTAAGAGAATAAAGTCCATACTTTTTTTAACACGGTAAGATTTCATGTAAGGATTTGTGGGGACTGGTACTGGGACCCCACGAAAGGTATTTTAGGGGGTTGGGCTCTCTCTCTCTCTCCCCTCCTGGCCCCCTTCCTCCCTCCCTCCTTCAGCATCTCTTCCTCTCCCACAGAAAACCCCTGCGTCCCCTCATCCGCACCACTTTGCTAAGCAGTCCCTCTGCATCTAGACTTTCATTTCCTGGAAAATTCTGTCTGAGTTCAGGTACACAGAGAAGAGCTTATGATTGACTACTGTTGGGTACCAGTCACCCATGGGTCGGCTGCCCTGGGCCAGGGAGTTCTGATCATCTCTGGCCACGGGCCAGGGTAGGTGATGAATAGGGGCAGCCCTGGCCAAACCCTGGTGGCCTTGGTAGAGGGGCTGAGGGTGGCTGGGTTCTCTGAGTGGGCTGAGTGGACAGGACTGTCCCTCCAACACAAGCACTGCATGGTGTGAGCTGGGCACTCCATGGACAGGTAGGTGGCCGAAGGGAAGCAAATTATCTCAGGGCCCAAAAGGAACAAGGGGCCTAACGAGATGGGAAGAACCCAGGACCCCTGGCTGTCCAGCTCTATTCACCTGCTTTGGGGACCCAGGGCTGTGGAGCCCCCCAGAGCCCGTTTATCCCCCGTGACGTGGCCCCGGTCCCCACTCCAGGTCTGCATCCACAAGGGAAGCCAGGTCTGCCCCCCACTGTGCTAGCGGCCACCTCCAGCAGCCAGGCTCCCACCCCTTCCTGGGGGAATGGATCCACAGGTTAGCTAACACTGGCATCTCCCCCAGACCTGTCATTTGTTTTTTGTTTTTTTCACCTTTAAAAGATTTCTCTTCTTATTGCCTTGCCAACATCTCCCTCCCACCGTCCCCATTGCTGGGAGTCAGCTGGGCAGGAAAGGGCTCTCCTCACAAACCCTCGGTACCCCCTCGGGAGCTCCGCAGGAGCTTCCATCACCTCAGCCCCTCTCTGCAGCCTGTACCCTCCGGGGCAGCCGCGCCTCCACGTTCATCGCTCTGACCTTCCAGACCGCGAGGGCTGGAGCCGGGCCTTCTAGACAAGGATCCTGAGAGCAGCAACAGGGCGATCACCATTGCTGAGCACCCGCCCCACACCTGGAACCTGGGTCTATGTTCACAAATCCCTGCCAAGGAGCCACTTCCTTTCCCAAGTTTGCAGCTGAGGCTTGCGGGGGTCAAGCAGTGTCCTCAGGGTCCAGCAGTACCTAAGTAGCAGAGCCAGAGCTGGACCCTGTCCCTGTCTGGATTCAAAGCCCTGGGCTTGTTCACTCTGTGAACCATGGTCTTCTAGGCTTATCCTCCCGTTTATCCTTGACAGGCAGAGCCTGCTATCACCATTCCCTTTCTACGTAGAAGAAAATGGAAGGTCAGAGAAGCTGAGTGGCTCAGACCACACTGGGCCCTCTAGGTCAAGCCCTGAGCCTTTGCTTTGAAGGGTCTTCCCAGCTCTCCTGTTCTTTCAGGGACGAGGACTGCCCTGGATTCTGCCTTCCTTCCTTCCGTGTTATCTGAGTCCTTTCTACTATCTATCTGTCTATCTATCAAATCACCATCCTGGGGTCATAAGGGATGAACAGCTGGATCTGCCTATCTATCCATCCTTCCCTCCAACCATCCATCCACCTACCAATCCGCCCACCTACCCAGTTACCTATCTATCTATGTATCTATCTATCCATCTATCTATCTATCATCTATCTATATCTATCTCTCTAACTCTCTCTCTCTCTCTCTCTCTCTATCTATCTATCTACCTATCTATCTATCTATCATTTATCTCACAGCCCACGCTGTCAAGGAACTCACAATCCAGTAACAAGGATGTGTGCGCGCATGTACACACACAGACGAGTACTCACAAACGTACATCTTCAGATAACCGCTCATCTATAAGAGAGGTGTATATGCTTTTCAGGAGACTTTGACCTTGCACCCAGGGATAGTGAGTCAGAAGACCTGCTTCAGCAGCCTGGTCCTTGTCCCTCGTCTGGCCAGACACAGCACTGGACACCAGGAGGATGGAGAAATGAAGCAGACAGGAGTCCAGCTCCCAAGGAGCTCCTGTCTTTAAGAGAGACTCTCAGATCTAAGCTGTTCAGGGTCTTGTGGGGCAGGGGCGGGCGGCAGGGCTGGGGCAGGGCCTGCCTTTCCTGGTGAAAGGCTGAGGATGTGTCCGCTCGTGAGATGGTCCAGGCCCGCCCCCCGTTTGCTCCGTGGCTTGGGAAAGGGACACAGCGCGGGGCTGGGGGCAGGCAAGGGAGTGTCCCTTCTGCAGAATGACACGGCTTAGCAGCAGCTCCACCAGAAGAGCTGGGGCTCCTGCACAGAGTGGGAGTTGGTCCCCTTAGCAGTCCAGCCACAATGCAGGCAGACGAGGCACTCTGTCCTTGTGCTGGAGCATCACTGTAGCCGGGGGGTACTCAGCTTGCTGGAGTTTCCCCTCCAACGGGGAAGGAGGCCCGGTGTGGTCCTGTGTGCCCCTCTCCAGCTCGGGGCTGGAGGCCTGTAAATTTCCAGCTTCCATCACCACCTGCCCGGCAGCCTCTCTCCACCAGAAACAGGAGCCAGGTGCTTCTCCCACAGGAAAGGGGCTGTGGTTTCCAAGTCACTTGATTGACACCAAGGACTCTGGGTTTAGAGGGAAGAGCCAAGGGGTGAATGAGGAGGGGAAGCCCGCCGGCCTCGGGCCTGGCTCAGACCCAGCATGTTTGCTTCCTGTGTTCTCTGGTCGGAGCAAGCCACCGGCCGGCCTGGATCAAGGGCTGGGCAGCAGACACCTCTCTCCCACCCCCTGGGGGAAGGCGCTGCAGCCTCATTGCATGGACTTGGAGACAGGACGGAAGAAAGCTTTCGCCTGCTGTTTGCGATCTACCTGTGGTCACAGTGAGGGCTCTGGGCCAACACACACCCTTGCTCCCGTGTGCCCAGAGGGTCAGGAGCCAGAGGTGCTACACGTGGGGTGGAGGGTCGGGTGGTCTGTGCCAGGTCCTGGTGGTCCCAATCCACACTTTCCCAGACTGGGGTCAGCAGCTTCTTCTCGAGGATTAAGACACGGTGTGTTTTCATTTTCACTTTAATCTAAAAATGCATGTAACTGTGTTCTGAGCCATCTGCATGGCCCTGAGTCCCACCAGGAATTTCACTGTACTCAGCTCTGTGTTTCTTCGCCATCCATGGTGCTGGGGGCCAAGCAGCAACATGGTGATGGCCCTGGGGGACTGAAGGAAGGGATAGCCTGATGCCATCGGGGCACAGGGCACGCACATGGCACCTCGGGCATTCAGAAAGATGAGAGCAGATGGAAACTGAGTCCTGATGTGGCCGAGGTGACCTGGGGGAACCTCCTGCCAGCAGCTGGAAGAGTTCCCCATCATCAGTGGCGATTTCACATCTGCCCATGACAACACCTGCTGCCTTGAAGTCGTGCTGGGGGCAACGAGGCTGGGAGCAAACTCTGGGTGGGCAGTGAAGGTGCCTGCTGGGGTGGAATCAATCTGTGAAGGAGGTTGAAAGTGGTGGGTGGGTCTCCAGAACATCTGAGTCCCCAACAGCCTGACCAGATGAGGACTTTGTTACTAACAACAGCCACCTTTGCCTGGTCCTGGGTGCCAGGCCAACACTGTTTAACCAACAACCCAGTGGAGGAAGTATTGCTATTCCCACTTAGCAGATGAAGACTGGTTCAGAGAGGTTAAGTAAGCTGCTCAGAGCTGCACAGCATTCCAACCAGTCCTGTCCTCCTCTGCAGCCAGGACCCTTCCAGCCCCGCCTCGACCTTCTCCTCTAGTCTTGGGGAGGGCGGCACCCCTCCTGAGACTTCTCAGGGTCACGTGAGAAACAAATGCATTTGCCCCACCTTGACCTTTGCCAGCCTGCCAGGCAACCCAGTTCATAATTAGGTAATTAAGTCTTTGAGTAAACACCGGAGAAGTCCAACCTGTTTTTGTCTTGCTTCAGGAAAACAAAGTCCCAGGAGCTTTCCAGTAAGTTCAGAGAGTTTCTGGCTTGGCGGCGAGTAAACAGGGACAAGCTGCTTCCGTCCTGTCCACCTGCCGCCCCCCAACCCTGCCTTCCACCCAGTGCGCTGTTTGTTCTCCTGGGAGCATGAGCTGTGCATTGTGAGGGCAGCTGGCTCCCTGGGGTCTGGTGTCTCTGGGAGTCCCCAGGCCAGGACCCCAGGATTTAGGAACGTCCGTCAGGGTGCGTGTGACCCTTCAGGCCGGGGCCCACTGGCCAGCGCGGGGCTGGGGGCAGGCAAGGCCTGGGGCTTTGTGAGTTTCTGGATCCCCAGTGATGAGCACATGGTCAGAGAAGGGTTTGTTGAGCAAAGTGTGTTGAAGATGCTTCACACTGAGCACCGTCCAGGGCTGTTGTGAAAACCCTCCTGGGCTAAGACCTCGGACAGAAGAGATAGGGGCCCCTTCGGAAACCCTCCTCCTTTGCCATCATTTCATTTCATCGGAGACAGAGTCTGCCTCACCCCACGGAGTGCTCAGAAAGGGGGTCTGGGCACATAGTGGCCAGGACAGACAAGAGGGGGAGGGCATGAGAACGCCAGGTCCTGGCGCAGGAGGAGGGGGCAACAAGGGGGCCAGTGTCACCCACCCCCCAGGACCGCTCAAGGCTGGCACTGCAGGGAGCTCTCAGCCCGCATGTTCATTCCAGGGCCATGTTGGAGACACCTTAAGGGTCCGCTGAGAGCAGACTGGGGCAGGCTATGGCGTGGCCACCTCCCCCGTCTTCACACCTCTGATGCTGCACGAGGGGCTGGCTTCTGGGCCCTACAGGGGTCTGTGGTCACTGTCCCTCACCTGGGGCGCTTGCCACCCCAGGTTAAAATTGTCTACAGACTTACCTGTCTCCCCACCAGACTGTGGGCATCTTGAGGGCAGGCCCACGTGTGAAATGGCCCTAAATCCTCACCGTCAGGCCTGGCACCTGGAACGCAGGAGGGTCTTGGGATGCTCTGTGTGCGAACGTGTGAACATTGATGAAGGCATCTGTGCAAAGATGTGGTACAAATATACAACGGAATATGACTCAGCCATTAAAAAAATGAAATAATGCCATTTGCAGTAACGTGGGTGGACCTAGAGATTATCCTACTAAGTGAAGTAAGCCAGACAGAGAAAGACAAATACCATATGATATCACTTATATGTGGAGTCTAAAATAATGATACAAGTGAACTTATTTACAAAACAGAAACAGACTCACAGACGTAGACAACAAACTTATGGTTACCAAAGGGGCGAGGGGGGAGAGATAAATTAGGCCATGTGATTTCACTGTGGCTAGTGGATAGTAGTGGAAGTGTGCAAATGCGGATGTGTTCTCATAGGGAAGGGGCAAACTCTTTTGTCAGTTCTTGCTTTATGAGAAAGGGGCTGGATGAAATGCAACGTGATATCTGGAGCTCCAGCAGCCATATTGGATCATGAGAATCACTTTGAAGATGGAAATCACACGTGGTGGAGCAACGCTGGTCTGTGAGACCAGGGGGCACAACACAGGCCCTGGGCTGACTCCTTCTGGACTTCAAGAACATGAGGGAGGAAGAAGCTATCTTGTTTGAGTCCTTGCTACTCAAAGTGTGTTCCAAGGACCAGCAGCATTGGCATCTCCTGGGAGCTTGTTAGAAATGTATAATCTTGCGTCCCACCCAGACCCACTGAATCAACACCACAGGTTAATAAGATCCCTGAGTGATTTGTACGCCCTTTAAAGTTTGATAAACACTGGATATCAAACACTAAAGTTTGATAAACACTGGATAAACACTGGTGTAAGCCACTTTTATTGGCTGAACCTAATTCTGACTGGTCATGCCTGTGATGGCCTTGCTTATGGCCTTGCTTGAGTTCCCCATTATTTAAGAGTATTGAGGCAATGGCTTCTGGGAAAGCCACCCATGACTAATGGGGACCTGTTCTCATCCTGATGTTGCTGGGAGAGCTCTGTGTGAAGAGTGGGCCTGTCCAGAGTACCGGGAGAGATCAGAACTCCAAAGCCTGTGTGTGCGTATCTGTGCATACGCGTGTGCGTAGCTGTGAGTGGCCCCGTGTGCTTGCCTGTGTTTGCAGAGAGGCTGGTGGGGCCAATGGACTGTGCTTACCCACTAGTTGTTGTTGCATCTGTCAGGAAAACAGAAGCAGACAAGAGCAGGGGGACATCCAGCCTATGGAGACATGATTAAAATCAGATTGGCCCTGGGAATTCCCTTGTGGTCCAGTGGTTAGGACTCTGGGCTTCCACTGCAGAGGGCAAGGGTTCGATCCCTGGTCGGGGAACTAAGATCACACAAGCCACATGGCATGGCCAAAACCAAAAAATAAATAAATAAATACATAAATACGAAAATAAAATAAAATCAGGTAGGCCCTGTGGCATGTGCCTAAATGCAGCCGTGCTGGGAATCAGGCACCTGGGAAGGTGCCATCGTGACAAACAGACCTGGGGACCCAGGAAGAGAAGAAGCCAGCCTGTCCTGAGGATGGATGCCATGTGGGCTGAGGGCTGATGCCTGAGGCTCCCTTGTCCCCAGGCGTGGGACCAGCCACCTGCCTGCACAGACCGTGGGCGGTGGCATTCAGGTGGAGGGGGCTGACGTCAGGGCGAAGGTCCAGAGCATGGTTCATGAGGCCTGGCCCATGTTTCCCCTGTCACTCCGTGTCGTCTGCAGCTTTCTTGCCTCTCCCTGGTCCCTCTTGGAAGAATGCCTTCACGCCTGAGAGCCAGGAGAGCATCCAGTTCCGAGAAATGGGGGAGGTTTATTTTCTTGCTGCTGGAGGCTGTGCCCTGCCGTCACCCGCCCTCTCTAGGAAGGAAGGGCAGCAGCTAGGGAAGCAGAGGCAACATCACCTGACAGGCATCACTGCCGTGCCCGCCACCTGGCGGGGGTTCGTGGGCCAGTGTGCACTCTTTGCTGGACAAACATCCCCTGGACTCTGGCCCAGAAGAGCACCGTGAAGTCAGGTGGGGAAGGCCCGCTGGCATCTGGACACCCTCCTGGGCAGGAAGGAAGTCAGACCTGTCAACAGTTACAAGAGTTTTCTGCTATACAGGAAGTCGCTGTGTGACTTTGGGCAATGCACTTAACCTCTCTGTGCCTTGATGTCTTTATCTCGAAGATGAAGATGCTAATGTCTCTTTACAGAGTTAGAAGGAGGATAACATGAGTTAATATCTGATACCCTTAGTACGCTCACGTCAGGGTCTGGGAGAGACCAGAGGAGGGGCCCCCCCCGTGCCGTCTGGTGAGGGGCACAGGGGAGATGGTGCTTCACAGAGAGGCTGAGGATAAGTTGGGGTTTGCCCGTCAGAGACGGGGGAGGAGCATTTCGGACAGTACCGTCCAAGGCCCCAAAGAAGAAAGCTGTGGAAGGGGAAGGGTTCATCGAGGCTGGAAGGGGTGGAGGGGGAGGCTGCAGCGGTGGGCGGGGCCTCGTCCGGAGCCTCCGAGACACGCAGGCCCGCCCGGGAGCCCTCCCTCCGGTATCGCACCCGCACCAGCGCTCGGCTGGGACCATTCCCTGGTCCGGGCTGCTCTCTCCCGTGTTTTTTCAGGAAGCTCCTGAGGGCGCATCCTCGGCCGCAGCCCGGGGCCTGGACGCGGGAGACCTCCTTGGAGTTTCGGCCAGCACATCCGTGAGTCTCATCCTGGGTACCCCCGCCCCCGGCCTGCTCCCCAAGTCACCCTGAAACTCATCCTTCTTTGGGGCTCGTTGCCCCTTGCATGAAGCCTTCGAGAAGACAGCTCCAGGCTCCCTGTTTGGTCCCACCTCCCCACCATCCTGTACGAACTCCGAGCCCGGGCGTGGCCTAGGCCGGCCTAGAGCCCTCGCTTGTGCTGCAGGAAGCAGAGGGCTGGGCTCGGAATGGGACAGCCCTGCACCTCCATCCCGCGCAAAGCATCAAGACAGGAAGTGACGGAAGCTGCTGAGGACCACGTCTGACTTTCCCTGCAGACCAACAGGCAGGCCAGCGTCTCTGTGCTGAAACGCGTGAAGCCAGGTTCCCACCCTCGGGCCTTGACTACAGGTGGCTGTGATCACAGTGCCGGCGCCGACTGCTGGGCCCTACGTTTAGGGCCATCGGGCCATGCAGCCTGGTCGGATGCCAAAAGGAACGAGCAGAATCCTCCCAAGCCAACAGCCTCTGACCTCGTCCTCTGCTTCCTAGGGCAAGTGTTAGGTTTGGTTTTCTCAAACCCATCTCTGACGGACAGACAGCTGACAAAGAGGACAAGGCTTAAAGAAGCAAGCCCTGGGCTGCAAACAGCGGTCCCGAAGGGCTAATTTGCTGGCCTGTGATGGACAGGCGCGCTCCGCGGTGAGCGCTGGGTGGTCCCAGGACAGGACTTCGCCATCTGGTCGCTGTCAGTGGGGTGGGAGTGCTGTCACTGAGCTCTGAGCCAGCATCCAGCATCTCCTCCTTTTCCTCTCAGCACCGGCCGCAGGCCTGGGGCCACAGCCAAGGCTAACAGGAGGGAATTGGGACCTGCAGGTTTCCCTCTACAGAGGGCTTATGGGAGACAGCGTCCACCTGGGCGGGGCCGCGTTCCAGATCGTCTTGGGGGGAGTTACACGGAAGAGGGTCGGTTTAGAGAGGTTTAACTCTACAACGCATGGCTGTCGGCAAGCAAGTTTTGTTGAATCGTTAACCACGTGGCAAGCGGATTGAGCAACTTTTGGTTAGTAGAAGATTCTGGGTTCAACCTCCCATCCCAAACTCAGTACATCTTACTTTGCCCCCAGCTCAGACTTGACGTCATAGCAGGAACGCCCCAAAAGGGGTCTCTTCTGAGACATACACTCCCTCTCGCCTCACCCCAGCCTGGCTTCTGGACGTGGCCACCCTCAGGGTGAGGCCAGGAGAGGAGGACAGAGGGAAGTTGTCCCTGGTTTCTGCAGCTGGCAGGGAGCTGACTTGGTGGTCACACACCCAGTGCAAGGGTGTTTCCCGAGGACCGTTTCCCCTTCACGCGGATCCCTCCCTTATTTCAGGACTTGGTCCCGAGATCAGGGAGGCCAGGAAATGCCATGATCTGCCACCTGCAAGCTGAGGGACCAGAGAGTGGAGTTCAGCCCGAGTTGGAAGGACTGCGGGCCAGGGGCGCCCGCGGTGGAGCTCGCCATCTGAGGCTGAAGCCCTGCGAACCCGTTACGGGGGGTGAGGCGCTGATGCTGGTTCTCCACGGCCCTGAGAACCCAGGGAGCCGATGTGGAGAGCAGGAGAAGATGGTCCCAGCTCAAGCAGAGAGAGCAGATTCACCCCTCCCCCATCTTCGTGTTCCGTGCAGGCCCTCCTCGGATCAGGTGATGCCCACCCACGTGGGTGAGAGTGGTGTTCACTGGGTCAACTGATTCAAATGCTAATCTCTTCTAGAAACACCCTCCCGGACACACCCAGAAATAATGTTTTTAACAGCTCTCTGGGCATCCCTTAGTGCAGTCAAATTGATGTGTAAAATCAACCGTGGCAGGAGGCCACCCTTTTCTCCATGGGGAGGGGAGGGAAAAACATTCCATCGCACACTCTTTCCTCCCACCAAATCCACAAGCCTCGAGTCCGCTCCCCTCCCCCGGCCCAGCCATCTCCCTAGGCCCGGGCTGAGCAGAGGGTGGCCCTTGACTGGAGCAGGCCTAGGCCTTGGATCTCCCCATTAACCCTGGCAGCAGGGGCCTGGCCACTGCTGTTGGCTGCTCTCTTGAAGTCGTGGGGTGGGCCCAGGGCCCTCATCCCTGACCCACAGGAAATGTCCCCGTGGCCGAAGTAGTCACCAAAGTTGCCCAGCCGCTGCGCAAGAAGCCACAGGAAGGACCGTGGCCAGTTGGTTTTGCATTATACCCGGGGAAGCAAACTTTTCAAAGAACTTTCACAAACCCTTTCTCTTTTGATCTTCCTAATAGCCTGGTGAGATAAAGCATAGGAGCTAGCACCAGTCATTTGTAGGTTTAAGCAGTTAATTAGCATGTCTGCACTTCAGTTCCCTCATCTGGAATATTGGGGATGATTGAATCTACGTCACAGGGATGCAGAGAGCATTAAGTTTAAACAGTATGTGAAGTGCTTAGCTTCTATCCTCCAAACGCACCAGCTGGTCAGACCTGGGTAGGAGACAGCCAAAGAGGCGGGGGAGCAGGAAAGGGTGGCTGGGGGTGGGGTGGGCTTAATCCTACACTGTCGGGGCTTCCCTGGTGGCGCAGTGGTTGAGAATCCGCCTGCCAATGCAGGGGACACGGGTTTGAGCCCCGGTCCGGGAAGATCCCACATGCCGCGGAGCAACTGAGCCCGTGCGCCACAGCTACTGAGCCTGTGCTCTAGAGCCCGCGAGCCACGGCTGCCGAGCCCGCACGCTTAGAGCCTGTGCTCCGTGACAAGAGAAGCCACCCCAATGAGAAGCCCGTGCACCCCAGCAGAGAGTAGCCCCCGCTCACCGCAGCTAGAGAAAGCCCGCGCATCAACAAAGACCCAACGCAGCCAAAAATAAAATAAATTTAAAAATCCTGCACTGTCACTTAGCAGCTGTATGCTCTCAGTCAAGTTGCTTACATCCTTGAGACGTTTGTTTCCACTTGTGCAAAGTGGGCATACCAGCAGCACTGACCTCAAACCTGCATCCTCGTCACTTTACCCGTGTCACCAAAGGACAATGCGATCCACCAGCTGCTCTTGACAAAACCAGGGAATCATCTCTGAAACCTCCTCTTCCTCAGACTCCAGGGCACACTATCAGTGTGTTTTGTGGGCTCTATTTCTAAGCACGTTTCAAGCCTTGGGCTTTACATCGGGGGTACCCCAGGGCCTTCCCGGAGATGCGGGTCCAATGTGCGTCCCAAGCAGTTGGAAGCAGCTCTCTTCTCTGGCTGGTGCCAGAAGCCTGGACTCAGTGGTGGCCACCATCGAAATGCCAGAAGCTCCCTGTAAAACGACGGCTCTGAAGTGAGTCTGTTACACAGGAACTCTCCCTTAATTTTGTTCTCTAAGAGGCACCTCTTAGACCAGAAACACATTGGTGAGGGGCGTGCTAGCATCTTTGGAAAGTGCTGTGATGCTTGTACTCTGAAGACCAGGGATGAGGTCAGAGATGGTGTGGCTGAACAGGCACTGACTTCAAAGATGGAGGAGCCTGAGGGGCAGAGGCTGGGCAGTGGCACTGGACCATCAGAGGCAATGGGCGTGGTGACCCTTGGAGAGGGTGGATCATCTGACCTGCGGGGATCTTGGTTGTGGCTTTGATTTCGGGGAACTTAGGCTGAAATAGACAGACAGGTAGTCTGCTAACAGCCTCTCGGACATGGCTTGGACCATCGTGACAGAGAGACATGGCCTCTTAACCGATCAATCCCTAGACCTGATTCTATGCACAGACCCAGAATCAATGGAAAGAATCCATCACCCTTAAAGCCGGACCTTGCAGGAATGTGAATCTTCCTCCTGTCCTCCCACTAAGTGACCTGGCTCATTGGCCGGGTAATTCTGCATTGGAGAAATGACTATTGAACACTGGCTCTGAGCTGAGACTGATTCCTGGAAACTCAAAACATCACTGTGGGCTACCAGCTAGAGGATTTTGCGGCTAAGGTGATAATTGGAGTTTTGACTCCAATCCACCTCAGTGAAGGCAATGGGAACCAGAATCTACCCCATGTTCATTTGCCAAGGTTTTGAGTGACTAATTTGATTGGACATGCTTGGGAATTGACAGAATCTCCACACGGACTCCTTGGTTTGTGAAATAGTGACAATTATAATAGGGAAGGGCCATGGGGAAGCTTCCAGAATTCCACCTCCCTATCAAAGCTATCAGCCCATACAATGCCACATCCTTGAAGAATTTCAGATATTTGTGCCAACGTGGAACATTTGAGAAAAATTCAGTGAAGTGATTTCAATTACACTATCATACAGCTTGCGTGTTTAGTTGGTACAGAACACAGATCCATCTCGGAGAATACAGATCATGTAAGCTTATTCAAGTGGTCATTTCAATTTCAGCTGTTATTTTATTTATTTATTTATTTTTATTTTATTTATTTATTTATTTTTTTTTGGTACGCGGGCCTCTCACTGTTGTGGCCTCTCCCGTTGCGGAGCACAGGCTCCGGACACGCAGGCTCAGCGGCCATGGCTCACAGGCCCAGCCACTCCACGGCATGTGGGATCTTCCCGGACCGGGGCACGAACCCGTGTCCCCTGCATCGGCAGGCAGACTCCCAACCACTGCGCCACCAAGGAAGCCCTCAGCTGTTATTTTAGATAAGATATCCCGATAGGCATCAGAGCTGGTAAACCTTTTCCTTTTTGCAGTCCCTCCGAGCATAGAGGCGTCAGGAATTCAGTAGAGTTCTCCTGAAAAGGATCGCAGTGCATCTTCACCATCTGCTGTCTGGATCACATCAGTCTCCTGGCTCTGTGGTACAATCACTCTAATGCTCTCATCACCCCACACGATATAACACTAGTGTACTGCCTTGCTGACCTCAAGCCCACAGGTCACGGGGGGGCGGGTAGAAAGTAACAGGTACTTAAATGCTTTTGCAAGACATACATGCGCTACAGGATCAGCAATAAATCCCATTAAAATTTAGGCTACCTCACTGAAGTTTCTGGATTCTGGTGTCTCGGACATATTGAGATACTCCCTCCAAAGTGAAGGAGAAATTGATTCACTATATCCTCTACTACAAAGAAGGAGGCATGATGCTTTGTGAACTCCTTTGGGCTTTGGAAGGAACGTGGAAAGAACCAAATGTTATGTTTGGTTGTGCTCTTCTGATTCATTTACTGAGTGAGCTGTAAGGCTCCCAGTTCTGGGTGGGGCTCAGAGCAAGAGAAGCCTCTTAAGCTGATCCAGGCTGTAATGTAAGCAGCTCTGTTCTTTGGGCCTAATAACCCAATAGATCCAATGGTGCCAAGTTGCTTTAGTAGACCATTGATTGGAGAATCAGCAGAAACCCTAAGATTTTGGAACAAGGCTATGATCTGTTTAGCAAGCAACTCTTCTCGTTTTGACAAGGAGCCCTTGGCGTTACCCTGGGCCTGGTAGAGAAATGGTACACCCGACTGGAAGATGTCAGAAGGTCATGCAGCTTGTGCTTCTCTGGTTAGCTGGGTGTTATCTGCTCCATCAAGCCATAAAATTGAGCATGGCCTGCAAATTCCATCACTTCTTTAAAGGGGTATAGACAATGAAGTATCACCTCACACTGGTCAAAACGTCCATCATCAAAAAGTCCACAAACAATAAGTGCTGGAGAAGGTGTGGAGAAAAGGGAACCCTCCTACACTGTTGGTGGGAATGTAAATTGGTGAAGCCACTATGGAGAACAGTAGGAGGTTCCTTAAAAAGCTAAAAATAGAGCTCCTATATGACCCAGCATTGCCACTCCTGGGCATATATCTGGAGAAAACCATAATCTGAAAAGATAACATGCACCCCAATGTTCATTGCAGCACTATTTACAATAGCCAAGACATGGAAGCAACCTAAATGTCCATCAACGGAGGAATGGATAAAGAAGATGTGGCACATATATACAACAGAATACTACTCAGCCATAAAAAAGAATGAAATAATGCCATTTGCAGCAACATGGATGGATAGAGATAATCATACTAAGTAAAGTAAGTCAGAAAGAGACAAATACCACATGATATCACTTACATGTGGAATCTAATTTAAAAAATGATACAAATGAACTTATTTACAAAACAAACGACAGATATCAAAAACAAACTTTATGGTTACGAAAGGGTAAACGTGGGGTGGGGGAGAGGGACAACTCAGGACCTTGGGATGAACATACACCTACTACTCTATATAAGACAGATAACCAACAAGGACCAACTGTATAGCACAGGGAACTCTACTCAATATACTGTGATAACCTCTATGAGGAAAGAATCTAAAAAAGAATGAATTTATGTATATGTATAACCGAATCACTTTGCTGTACACCTGGAACCAACACAACATTGTAAACCAACGATACTCCAATAAAATTTTTTTTTAAAGGGGGGTATAGACCAGATGGGGCCCATGCAATTCCTGAAGATCAGTGGTGTACCTAGTGTATTTGATACCCAGAGTCAGAGGTGTACTGGTATGTATTTAACAACCAACTCTCTTGGCGGCGTGGGGGGAGCCCTGATTTATCGTGGTTGCATTTCCCTGGTGTAAATACTACCACTGTGGCTGATGTCAAGCTACCAACAGGATGTCACCGAACGCAGAGCAGGAAAGAGATTTCACTGTTGGGTCCCGTGAGCCAACACGAGCTGGGCCCAGCATCCTGCCACTCCGAGTGTATCCTTCTTTCAAATCCCCTTCCTCTAGGCAATAAGACTATTTTCAGAAAATAACCAGGAAATGAAATGAATAATAACGGCCAGAAAGGAAGCACAGACAGTGAAACAAATTCTTCTCGTAATCATGCTGGTAAATATTTTTTAAATAAAAAATAAAATTAATTTACAGTGCAAAAAGAGGAGAAAATGATAGGACATACGGTTTCTGGGTCAGAATTTAAGGAGCTTAGAAGTGCCCACTTCATCCTAATAAGTAAAAAGGCTGAACACACTAAAAAAAATCAACTACAAATTGCAGGGAGACCCACTCAAGGGGAGGGGGCCGCGGGGAGCACATTTCTGTGAGTTTTTCGTCCAGAGTTCCACCAGGTCCTCAGAGAAAAACAACTTCCCGCTTCCAGCAGGGGGAAGGGAAAAGAACCATTTTGAAATACTCTAGAGCATTCTGGTTTTCTTTTTTCAAAAAAATTTTATCTTACATTGGAGTATCGTTGATGAACACTGTTGTGTTAGTTACAGGCGTACAGCAAAGTGAACCAGTCATACGTACGTAAGTATCTATTCTTTTCCCGTTTAGGTCATTACAGAGTATTGAGTACAGTTCCCTGTGCTGTACAGTAGGTCCTTGTTGGTTATCCATTTTATGTTTTTAATAATATTTGTTTATTTATTTTGGCTGTGCCGGGTCTTAGTTGCGGCATGCGGGATCTTTGTTGCGGCACGTGGACTGTTTAGTTGCAGCAGGAATATGGGATCTACTTCCTCAGCCAGGGATGGAACCTGGGCCCCCTGCATTCTCAGTGGGGAGTCAACCCTCTGGACCACCAGGGAAGTCCCCTGGTTATCTATTTTAAACATAGCAGTGTGTGCGTGTCAATCCCAGACACCCAGACTCCCAAGGGCCTCCCACCCTTGTTCTCAATGAGACCTGCCCTCAGGAGAGACTATTTTACCACAGCCTAAGCTTCTGGAGTTTTCTCAGCACCTAACAGATGTGGGAGACGGGAAAGGAGTAGAAAAGTAACGGATTCATACTTCGGACGCGCAGGCTCAGCGGCCATGGCTCACAGGCCCAGCCGCTCCGCGGCACGTGGGATCCTCCTGGACCAGGTCACGAACCCGTGTCCCCTGCATTGGCAGGCGGACTCTCAACCACTGCGCCACCAGGGAAGCCCCGGATTCATACTTTTAAGTCACATCAGTGAATTTTCTTTTTTTTTAAATTAATTTTATTGAAGTACAGTTGATTTACAGTGTTGTGTGAATTTTTGCTGTACAGCAAAGTGATTCAGTTATATATATATATATATATATGTATGTATGTGTATATATATATACACACACACATTCTTTTTCATATTCTTTTCTATTATGGTTTATCACAGGATATTGAAAATAGTTCCCTGTGCTACACAGTAGGACCTTGTTGTTTATCCATTCTCTATATAATAGTTTGCATCTGCTAGCCCCAAACTCCCACATCAGTGGGTTTTCTATTTTTTTGAAAAAGGGAAAATACTTTTATTGAAATATTGGTTAGTCACAGTAGAGAAGAACATTACGGTTTCTGATTTTGAGCCTTAGCTTCTGCAAGTTCGTCAATGATTTCATCAGAATTGACTTTCTTTGAATATTAATGTTCAGTGGGCAGTATGGTGAGATTTGACAATCTTTGTTCACAGTTGATCAAAGAACACTTTTTGCTCATCTTAACTCCAAAAACTGTCTTACACACGAAGCAACATATAAACAGATGATTTTTGTGCAAACAGTTTTAGTGGTACACAGCCACACACATTTATTTACATTTTATTTATAGCTGCTTTTACGCTGTCACAGCAGAGTTGAGTAGTTGAGACAGATTATATTGCCTGCAAGCCTCAAATATTTATTATCTGGCCCTTTAAGAAAAAGTTGGCCAGCCCTGACCCGAAGGATTGAAAAGAAAGTGTGATTGTATTATATTTAAAGTGTATAAAATTTGAATATATTTCCATAAAAAAATCTGAATTATGATAAATATAAGGACAAAAGAGTTTGTTTTCAGAAAAGTATTTTTTCTCTAAAAAATTCAAAAGGATCTATTACAATTGTTTGTGTGTGTGTATGTGTGTTTCATATGTAAAAAATTCAAAAGGATCTATTACAATTGTGTGTGTGTGTATGTGTGTTTCATATGTAAGAAATTCAAAAGGATCTATTACAATTGTTTGTGTGTGTGTGTATGTGTGTTTCATATGTAAAAAATTCAAAAGGATCTGTTACAATTTGTGTGTGTGTTTCATATGTAAAAAATTCAAAAGGATCTATTACAATTGTGTGTGTGTGTTTCATATGTAAAAAATTCAAAAGGATCTATTACAATTGTGTGTGTGTGTGTGTGTGTGTGTGTGTGTGTATATGTGTGTTTCATATGTAGGCTGCTGAAGCATGGAGCCCAGGGCTGTGGCCCCTCTTGCTGGGTCTAAGGCACCTAGTCTGGCAATTGTCCTATGACCCATAGGCTGTTGGCTGTCATGACTGTCATGTGGGACCTGACCCCAGGAAAATATCGAAGAAAGGGCAGACATTTAACCCATGCTGCCCAATCACGTTCTCTCTCAAAAAAAAAAACAAAAAATACATATTTTTGGAAATTTAATCAAGGGACCAGAAACCAAATCACGTTAATGACAGAGTTCTGGACGGAAGGCCATGAACTTCCACCTTTGGGGTCCTTGGAGCTGTCCCAGACATTCCTGGATTCTGTCCTTTGGGTCTTCCTGTTGGGATTTCTAGTTCCTTCCTCAGATTCCACCAGGCCTCCCAGCATCCTTCTAATAGATTTTTTTTTTCTTTTGCTGGTTTGGTCTGTGTTACTTGAAATCAAAAGAACTCTAACACATCCCATGTGAGGGATGATCTGCGTGCCCAGATTGTATGACTCAGGGATAAACCAGCTGGGTGGAGTCAGATAGAGCTGAAATTGTGTCCTGGCTGAAACCGCCTACCTGTGGTGTGACCTTGAGCAAGTTACCTAACCTCTCTGAGCCTCAGCTTCTCCCTCTGTAAAATAGCACCATTCCTCTGAAGGTACCGCCAACCTACGGAGCATGTTTGTAAGAATGAGAAAAATGCCCCTCTGGGCACAGGGCTTGACCAGTGAACTGCAGGCTGGACCTGAGCCTCCCCACGCCCCCCCAGCTGGGCATTTTGGTGCAGTGCCCAGTCTGTATATTAAGGAGTGGTATCCTGGGTGCCGTGGACTCTTCATAAAGTCCACAGATCCCCTGTGCGCATTAACCAAGTGTCCCTTTTCCTCCCCCCTCCCCCACCCTGTCTCAGCCCAACCACAAACAGCACAGAAACCAACACGCAAGATGTGTTAGGACA
This sequence comes from Monodon monoceros, assembly GCF_005190385.1. Lineage (NCBI taxonomy): Eukaryota > Metazoa > Chordata > Mammalia > Artiodactyla > Monodontidae > Monodon > Monodon monoceros. Next base: position 112,919,785 of record NW_021703772.1, on the reverse strand, counting down.
GAAGGAATGAAATAATTATGGAGAGGAATGCCACACGAAGTCTCCTAACAGCTGGGCTAGATTCCATGTCACGCTGACCCTCCTATCTGTCCGTGTGCCTTTGGGCCCTTGGGAGAAAGTGAATGGGTGCTCGCCGATCCTTTCAATCCTGAATTCATTCATGTGGCCAGCTTTGGTGAACACCTGTGTCCGGGCTGGTTCTGCTGGCTGGCGGGAAGCCCAGTTGCCTGAGCCCAGCCCTGCTGAGTGGTGAAAATCTGGAGCGGAGGACCAGACCAGCTCGTGGGAAAAACTTCAGCATCGCTATAATAGCAGGCTTCTGCTCTTGTGTACCTCTTCAGGGCTCACAGAGCTTTCCTGATACATTTTCTCAGCGCGTCCTCACCCAGGTCCTGGGTAGGCAGGGTGGGACAGCTGCTGCCATCTTATGGTGGAGTGAACCAAGGCTCCAAGGATTAAAATCACTGCCCACTTAATAATAATCTCTGAGTGGAGACGGAAACAATTTCGCTGGTCCCTGGGCTCAGCTTCAAATCAGAGGCTCAGAGGGGAAGCCGGCCTTCCACTGCCCCACTGGCTTCCTTGCTTCCTTCCACGTCCCTTCCAAGGGAAGAGAAGCTACTATTCTGCTCAATGGCAAAATGCACCAATGGGCAGGACCCTGGCCCTCACAGATGTGCAGTGAATGGGGCTGCCTTCTTCCAGGGTCTTCTGTTTCTCCTGGCCCAGGAAGAGGGCCCCGGCTTACCCTGGACTGTTTTATCCCTCTGCATGCTGACTAAGAGTGTGGGTTTGGACGTGACTGGCAAGAAAGATTCGGATTCATGTTTGGAGGGAAATGGGAAGCCTCTCCGGCCTGAGGACCCAAATGTGCTCTCCACCCAGCTCTCCGGATCTCTGCATGGAAACATGGAAGAGACCGGTTTTTAATAAAGTGGTCCTTTCTCCATCTCCTGCTTGGCATATGTTGCAGGTGGGGTCCCCGGGGAGCCCACTGCCATGGAGAGGAGGTCTGCCTGTGGGATGTTTATTGCGAGCGCTCTGGGGGTACACCCCTATGGAAGGGAAGGGTAGACGCAGGGGTGCGCAGCTGCCAGGCAGCCTCCACAAAGGCCTGGGCCCACCCTGAGGGGTTCCTGAGGATGCAACCCCAGCCTCTGTTATCTCTGAGGCTGTCCATCACTCACGCCAGCAGTCCCGCCGAGGAAGGGGGCGTGTCCTCGGGGAGGGGGATCCTGCAGGGGGTTAAGGTAGAGAGAGGTGACTGCGGGCGGGGGGCGGGGGGAAGGGGGGCAGCACTCCCAGCGGCTGCAGGAGTCCTCCCTTCCTGAAGTGGGACCTAGCGAGGCATCCGCGAAGCCAGCTTGTTCTCGTGCTTCTTTGCGCGTCTCTCCTGAGGACCTCAGAGGAGGCGGGGTGATGGGCGGAGCCGGATCCCGCATTGCTGGTTCTCTAGCCAAACGCCGGGACGGAGCAACAGAACCTGCCCTCAGCTCTGATGGGGCGGGGGCACAAGCCACGGGCAGGAGTGGTTGTTGTGAGCCCAGGGCTTCCTGGGGGACGGGGAACTTGGTGATGAGTTTGGAAGAGGAGCAGTTATTTAGGAGAAGGAGGACACGACCCGTGAGGCAGGCTGGGATGAGAGCAGTGGGTCCAGGGGCTCCGTGGGGTCCTTCCATAACAGGAAGCCCTGACCCCTCCTCCAGGGAGGCCGCCAGCTTCTGCCACCCAGGAGGGCTCGCTGCGGGCAGCACAGGCCTAGCTCAGGAGGAAGGCCTGGGGACGATGTAGCCGCATCCCTGCTGGAGCATCCCTGCTGGACGGGGTGCGGGAGGCCCTCCTGCCCCCCCCCCACCCGCCAGGGACGCCCGTTGCTGTTGTACGGATCCGAGGGTGTGGTAGGGGCCACCGCCCAGGCATGGAGTGGGAGGGCCAGGAGGGCAGACACGGGGCGGGAGCCCAGCTGCGCTGGGGGCCGAGGTGTCCGGGAGAGCGGAGGACCGCGGGGATTCGGGGCGGCCCCACCGGCGTCGTCTAGCGCAGGTTTTTCCACAGCGGAAGGCAGATAGGGATGGCGGGGAGCGCTGATTGCTTTTGGGGGCCCTCCGTGACTCAGAGCACCCTCCAGCTCGTTGAACCGGGGCCAAACGGCTGTGTGCCGTTCCCCCTGCGCTCTGGCGGGTGCATAATGAAGAAGGGATTTACCCCATATGTGATGACCCCTTCACCCTGAAGTCGCCCACAGGTGCCTTCTCTGGAGCCCGGTGCTGTGCAGCGGGACCCGCAGCCCTTTCATGAGCTGCTTTGCGCTCTCTCCCCACCCCTCCCCACCCATCACTCCCCGTTTATGTTTAAGGAACGGAAGTTGTATTTTCTAAATGGACTCAGACTTTGAAAGGTTCAAGTCCTGAATTCTCTGCTCGTGGGACTCCGGCCTTGGCCACCTGGTCTCCTCCAGCCGGGGACCTGGCTTTGCACGCACGGACCCCAGGCCAGGGTGGAGCGGAGCTGGGAAGATCGGGACACGAGCCTCTGGTCCTTTGCTGCGCATCCCCCAGGCCAGGAGCTGGCTGAGGGCAGAGGCAGAGTGGGGGAGGGGCGGAGGGCTCGAAGACCCCTCCCCTCCCCCACCCCAGTGCCTCTGCCCTCAGCGACCTCACCCATTTTGTCCATTCCTTTGGGCTGAGGCACTTCTCCCAAATCTCTAGTAGCGCTGCAAATATTTATGATCTGGGCAACCCACAACACGTTACGGTGGGTTCACTTTTTAGCTGGGAGACCATCTCGGGCAGTGGGACCCAAAAGGGTAAGTTTAGATGCAAGGAGAGGAGCCCCTATTGGGAAAGAGAGTGCGGCGGAGGGGAGGAGATGTCGGAGATTGAAAGTAAAGCTCCTGGGGCTGGGGGGTGGGGGGTTGGGACTGGCCTGGGGAGCAGAGTGGGGCTGGGGCGTCCACCATGATTCCCCCAAGAAGAAGCTGGCCGCGAACGGTTTTGCGGCTTAGGCCGGGTGACACTTCCAGTCTGGAGATGGCGGGGCTGGAGATCCGGAGAGAGACCCCGACTGGATATTCAGATCCAGGGGTTGTCCGCACAGGGGTGGGATTTAAAATCCTGAGCTGGCCCTTGACGGTCGTCGAGGAGGCCGGGGATGCGGGTGGGGAGGGGCTTTGGCCGGGCTTCACAGATGGGGGGCCTGCCGTTGAGAGAGACGGAGGGCCTTGAGAGTCGACCGGGAGACACGCTGGAGTGAGCTCGAGGCAGCTTTTGTCCCTTTGGGATGATGGCTTTTTCCCAGAGTCAAGGGCTTAAGGAAAGGAGCAAAGCACAGAGCACCTATAGTGCTGCCTTCCAGACTGGTGGACCCAGAGGGGAAGGCTCGGGTTCCTGAGCAACTGGGGAGCCCAGGGCTCATCCTTTTCACAGGTCCAGACGGGAGGGGCACACGCCCATGGCAGAGACCAAGGCTGGCCATGTTCTGGTGGCTCAGGTCCCAGCAGGCACTGGGGCAGCCTCTCGCAATGGGGTACCAAGGATGCTGGAACTGGGTCTTGCCTTATCGGTCCAAGGGAGCACACGTCCTTCAGAAGATCAGCTGCCAACAAGTGCAGTGCCAGCAGGCTGGGCATCTTGGGGCTCTGGGCACCCCAGAGAGAGAGACTTTGTGTCCTTTCTGCTGATGGGGCCAAGTGGGCCAAGGCCTGCCTCAGTTATCTTTGACAAGAGAAGGTGTCAACCGGGTACAAGTGACTGCCCCAGTTGGTAGCTAAATTCAAAGCATCGCATCACCACCAAGAGTGCATCAGTCAGCCTTTTTCATATTCTTTTCCATTTTTCTTTTCTTCTTTTTTTTTTTTTTTTGCGGTACGCAGGCCTCTCACTGTTGTGGCCTCTTCCGTTGCGGAGCACAGGCTCCGGACGCCCAGGCTCAGCGGCCATGGCTCATGGGTCCAGCCGCTCCGCGGCACGTGGGATCTTCCCGGACCGGGGCACGAACCCGTGTCCCCTGCATCGGCAGGCAGACTCCCAACCACTGCGCCACCAGGGAAGCCCCCCTTGTGTTTTATCACAGGATATTGAATATAGTTCCCTGTAATATACAGTAGGACCTTGCTGTTTATCCGTCCTATATAGTTTGCATCTGCTAATCCCAAACTCCCAGTACATCCCTCCCCCACCCTTCTCCCCCTTGGCAACCACAGGTCTGTTCTCTATGTCTGTGAGTCTATTTCTGTTTCGCAGGTAAGTTTACTTGTGTCATATTTTAGATTCCACATATAAGTGATACCATATGATGGTATTTATCGTTCTCTTTCTGACTTGCTTCTCTTAGTATGATAATCTCTAGATCCATCCATGTTGCTGCAAATGGCATCATTCCGTTCTTTTTTTTATGGCTGAGTAGTATTCCATTGTATATATGTACCACATCTCATTTTTTATCCATTCATGTGTCGGTGAACATTTAGGTTGTTTCCATATCTTGGCTATTGTGAATAGTGCTGCTGTGAACATAGGGGTGCATGTATCTTTTTTATTTATAATTTTGTCCGGATATATAGGTCTGGGAGGATTCTAATATCAGTTCTGTCACTCACCCAAGGTGGGACTTTGCAATTTATTCAATTTCCTTATCTGTCAAATGGGCATGAAAATCCCCAGGTCGCCCGCCTTACAGGGCTGTAAAGCGAATTAGATGGGCTCATCGATAAGAAACTAATCTGAAAATTAAAAAGAGCTTCAGCTTCCAGCTTTCCACGACTCCTCCGCCTGAGTTCACCCTGAAATCTCTGAAGGCTGCAACATCATGGCCCAAACGGGGGCTGTTCTGTTGCCTTCCTGGGCTCCTCCGAAAGGTCAAATGACACTGCAGCTGGGAATTGGGAAGAACCAGCCTTAGCTCAGCCCTGAGCTAAGAGCAGATGACAAGATGGGAAAACTGGCTCTAAAAGCAGGTAAGTTCCTCCACGTGCCGCCTCCCGCTCAAGGGTCGTTTGACTTTCCATCAACAGCGGCTAATGATGCGGGGAGATACGACCCTGGGCCGGGGGGTCGGGGTCCATTTCTGCCCCTTCCCGTGCTGCGGAGCCTCATGGCGGGCTGAGGGCCTCCGGAGTCTCTGGGAAGCCGCCCACCTGTAAAGGGCCGAGAAGATTCTTCGGCAGGAAGTGGATGCAGTCCCAGAGGGTGGGGTTTTTCCCTCACTGACCATCCGGGGAGGCGCCTATCTTTCCTGGGAGCATGGGAGGTGCCCACAGCTGCTTGGGCTGGGTGCTTCTGGAGAGGTGGAGGCCCCGGTTTCTGAGTCGAGGCCAACCCCATCAGCCAGAGTTCATTCACTTCCGTAGGCGCTCCTCTGACAAAAGGTTTATGGAGCCCAGCGCTCCACACTGGACAGCATCGGCCCAGAGGGTCGGGCGTCCAGTCTGATTCACAAGCTCCCTTGTCTGTTAGTCTGCAGTTCTGGCCCTGGCGGGGGTCCACACGCAGCTGTGCTGTCACCCGGGAGCCTAGGCGGTCAAGGGCTGCGTTTCCAGTCTTCCACACACCCATCTTGCATGGGGCCCGTGGGACTCTGTGTTTCTGAAGGCTCCCCTTGTTCTCTTTGTTCTGGAAGCCAGTCCCTTCCTCAACGGCTGTCCACCTTACTGGTACGACTTGGATTTGCTGGTGTCCATGCCTCCTCCACTTGTGGTTCAATGGTAATCCCAGCTATTCTCAGACAAACATGGTAATCCCAAGCTCCTTGTCAGTGGTTGGTGTAGAGTAAGCATGTGACACAATTCTGGTCAATAGGGTGCGAGAGGAAATGAGCTGGGGGAGGAGCTTCCAGGAGAGGTTTCCCACTGACTAAAGAGACGCGTTAGAAGAAGTGCCTTCTCTCTCCCTCCGTGGTGTCTGTGTGCGATGCCTGGAACATTGGCAGCTATGTTGAAACCATGAGGGGAGCTAGCCTGAGGACAAAGCTCACACACTGAGGAACCGAGTTGGAACACAGAAAGTACCTGGGTCGATGTCACTGAATTGCTGAATTGATCAACCTGGTGCTGCCCTTCCTCAAGACTTCTTGCTCTGTAAAATTTTCTTCAGTGCCTTTTCTGGTTGGTTTTTTCTGTTCCTTGCAGCGGAAGCATCCTCACTGATGGGGTCCCTGTCTCCATGTGCTTACAGCCTCTTTTGACTTCTTTGTGAGCCGGAATCAAGAGATTGGAATCAAGTGATCTCATACTCTGAAAAAACTGAGCTGAAGCTGCCGAAGTGTCCAGGCTGCATTGCTGGATTTTCCCAAAGCTGTGTGCTTTGGTGACGGGGGTACTGAGCCGAAAGGCCTTCCCCAGCGGTGAGGTGAGCCCGTGTCCTCGGCACCCCTGACCCCCAGGGCATGAGGGCTGGAGGTCGTCATGCTCATCTCTTGCGTGGGTGGGGGTCAACCCTCCACTGCTGGCTCACACCGTGCCCCTCCCCGTCCAGGGCATCCACCCTCCAGGGACCTGCAGCTGTTGCCCACCCTCCTGAGGGATGAGGGTCCTTGGGCTCTGCTGCCCCAGAGGAGTCTGTCCCGCCCCTGCCTTTCAGTCCGTGGCTGCTTTCACCCGAGGACACTTTCAGCCTGGGAAGAGCAGGGCTTCCGGGAGCAGCAGGGTCAGGGCCTCAGGAACGTCTGGGCAGGAGCCCCCGGAACTAAGCCAGATGTGGAGGGGCCTGGGGTGCGGAGGGCAGCCCATTTGTCAGGGCTGAGATTCTGGGTCGGGGCCAGGCTGACAACAAAGGTGACCCCCGGTTCTGGGAGCTCCTGGGGGTGCGGGGGGGAAAGCCGTGTCCTTTTCATCTGAGCTGCCCTGTGCTGGAAAGTTCGGTAAGTGCTCAGGGGACGTGTGTCCAGTAGATGCAATCTTTCATTCATTCATTCAACAGAGACATTGTGCCATTTTGTGCTAAGCAAAGAGATACAGTGCTGAGTAGGACAAGCAAGGTCCCTGTCCTCTGGGTCCTACGACCAAGTTGGGCGGGGGGGGGGGGGCGGCGGACGTAAACCAGGAATCGAATAACTGATTAAGCCGCCAGCTAACTAGCTAATAAGGAACGACTATTTGTAGTTAGTAATATGTGTGACAAAGCATGACAGCCTGTGTATAGCGTGGGAAGGGAATACTGGAGAAGGTGGATGGGGGTCTAGGAAGGGCCTCACCAGGGCAGAGCCGGGAGGATGAGAGGAGGCCAGCCATCAAAGCTCCGCAGGAGGGGTCTTGGGGGAAGAGGCGCCAGATCAAGGACCCCGGGGTGAGGGGAGGGGACCAGACAAGTTCAAGGCCAGGTGTCTGGGAACTTCTGGGGACCCCGGTGGAGTTGAGGCTGAAGAGGATGTTGTGGGCCATGGTCAGGGGGTCTGGAGAGACAGCTGAATGGTTCTGAGTTCCAGAATGTGTGTGTGGAGCATCTGTATCCTTCTCTGCCTAAGGTTATCATTAGTTCCAGAGACCTGACCGGAAGTGCGTCCACATTCAGGGACAAAACGGCACCGATGCAGAAGAGGAGACTTGCGTCCACACTCATGTGGACGTGACCTGTGATGTGCAGGGCTGCGGCTCTTCCTGCTTCGCCCTTCTGCCCGCCCCCACCCAGCCCTCACCTCAGTCTGTCGGCCAGAGCTTACGTGGTTTTGCCCTGGAGGCCCTGCCGCCCACCTCACCCCCAGTGCCCCTTCCACACAGCACTCCTGGTGTGGGGAGATGGTGGACTCCGGCCAGGGATGACACCCAGCCCCTCTGTGGGAAACCGGGCCGAGAAAGCTTGGCCCTGGGACGTTCCTGTCCCCGTGCTCCCTCCCTCCCAGGCCCCCCACCTGCCAAGCGCATCTGTGTCTGCCCAGGCCTGGGTTCCCAGACCTTGTGCATCTGGCCTGGCTCTCTTTCTCCAAATGACCCCTGGCCCAGGTACCCTGCTTGCCTCTGCTGCTGGCTGTACCCTTCCCTCCCGAGGATGGGCAAAGATGGCATTCGGAGGCTTTGGTTTGGCACCTCTTAAGGAAAAGAGTTAATAAAGAAATGAAAAGAGGCCCGGAGGTGAAGGTAGGCCTGGCTGGAATCTCAGCGTTCAGACCCGTGGGACGTGGAGCCTGCCCTGAGCGATACCTCTCAGCACAGACTGGTGTCATGAGCCCTTGGTGAACTGTGATACTGTTTTCATGTTGTGGGGTCGCTCCTTGTCTACCCACTTCTCTGAGTCCCTGCCCCCTCCCTTGGGATAGCCCCCTCTTCTCCCCTCCCCTGCACTGAGGATCTCCTTGCCCCTCCCTGCTGCCTCTCAGCATGGGCCTCGGCCCGGCGCTGGGCCAGCCCTGACAGCTATGCCTCCTACTTTGGCTCGGGACTCCCTCCTCGTCCTGGCCAGCTCTGCAGACCCTCCTGGAGTGTGAAGAGGCATGCGTGCCATCACCTGGGTGACCCGCTGTCACAGTCTCCCAAGTCCAGGGAGCAGTGTGCAGCCGAAGGCTGAGCCTCCGCTGGTCCAGGTGGTGGCAGGCTTGCTGTCCTCTGTGTGGCCTCCCTGGCCAGCCAGTGACCAGCCTCCGTCGCCAGCTCCTTCTCTCGAGCCTGCAGAGGCAGTGAAGGAGTTCACAGTGGCAGCTTTTGGGTGTGAGGCTCCAATGAGTTGTGCTCAGATGCCCGTGGAAGGCTCCCTATATGCCAGGGTGTGACATTGCACGTTAGTGGCTATTAAGACCACAGGAGAGGACTTCCCTGGTGGCGCAGTGGTTGAGAATCCGCCTGCCAGTGCAGGGGACACGGGTTCGAGCCCTGGTCTGGGAAGATCCCACATGCCGCGGAGCAACTAAGCCTGTGCGCCACAACTACTGAGCCTGCGCTCTAGAGCCTGGGAGCCACAGCTACTGAGCCCGCGTGCCTAGAGCCCGTGCTCCACGACAAGAGAAGCCACTGCAAGGAGAAGCCCGTGCACTGCAGTGAAGACCAAACACCCCCTAAAATAAATAAATTAAAAAAAAGAAAGCCCACGGGAGTGAGAGTGCACTGTGTGGAGTGTGGCGTGGGGCCCCTGCACCCACATTCAGGCCGACAGAAAAGAAAGACACATGCCCACCTGCCCACCTCCTCCTAAGACACCGCACGTATCGAAGGCCACCATCAAAGACTCCCAATAACGGAGTGAAAACTGCCCCTTCCCAGGGGCCTCCAAGGCCCCGTGATCCCACACCCCTCAGCCCCCACCTGGAGCACACGACCTTCACGCTGTCCTTGACCTGGGGGAGCACGTCCCCGTCGGGGGCCTTGCACTTGCTTCTGTCTCCACTCTGAGCGCCTTCCCAGGCAGCCAGGCGGCTCCTCCCTCATGTCTCAGCATCTCTGGCTTTGTCTGTCTTCTGAGAGAGGCCGTTCCTGACTACATTATTGAAAATACCACCTCCGTGTTAACTCTCTGCCCCCTTGTCCCATTCCCCGCCGTATTACCTGAAGTCGCATTAGCTAACCGCGTGTTTGTTCGTTTGCCACCTGTCTCCCCCACGCAGACGTGACCCCTGTGAGGGCAGGCCCTGCTGTATCTTCGGTGTTTGGGGGCGTAGTGGAGCCTCAGGACACTGTGGAGGGCACGAGTGAAGGGATGGGTGGATGGGAGAATGGGCCAGTGGGAGCCTCTGTGTGTATGCCCAGGCTGGACCAGCTTTCCCAAGAAAGGGAGTGTCACACCACAAAATACATTTCAGATGGATCAAGCCTGTGAAAGGGAAAAACAAAGCTATAAAATCACTGGATGAAAAGAGAAGAGAATATTTTCAAGGTCTTGGAAGATCCTCAGAAGCAAAACAAAATCCAGAAGCTAGAAAAGCAAAGCCTGACAGATTTGACGCCATAAAAATAAAAAGCTGACGCGTGGCAAAATTACACGAGGAACAAAGTTAAAGGACATTTGACTGTGAGAAAATATTTAAAACATGTACAACGGACAACCGATTAATAGTGTGACATCTAAAGAGATTCCGTGAGCCCGTAAGTAAGACACATACAGCCCAGTAGAGAAAACTGGGCAAAGGAGAGAAAGGGGTAACTCAGAGACTAAGAAACACTCCTGGCCGGTGAACAGTTGACTAGGTCCCTAACCTCAGCAGTCACGGGAAAAACCCACGGTGGGGGTGGGGGCAGAGCTGAAAGGAGGGTCAGGGATGCACCTGTGCCACAGACACGGGACGGGCGTAGTGCCTCGTTCAGCGGGAAGCTGAGCTGGGCAGGCTTAGCCACATGTAGAATGCACGCACTTTGTGACCCAAAAGTCCCACTTTTAGGAACATATCCTTGCCAAACGCCGAAGGTGTCGCATGCCTCATGGTCTGTACTAGGGCAAGAAGAAAGCAGAGCCACCTGTGTGTCCCGCGGCAGGAAGGTGGCTGCATGACAAAGAACTATAACAGCCAATAACACGACTCTGCTCTGGCCCTGAGAAAAGTTCTCAGCTTAGTAAGTGAAAATAAAAGCAAGATGCAGAACTACAGCATTGGCAGGACCCCCTTTGCATCTTTGTTCCCCCTTCGCAGCGTTTGCTGCACGTGCATTCACACAGATGTACACACACACCTGTGCAGAGAGCCGTCAACAGCAGGCAGCTCTGGGGGAGGTGGGTTGAGGACTGACTTTTCATCTTTCCTGTTTGTTTCTTTATCATAGAATTTTAGCAACTAAAATATACCACTATTGTAATTTTCCAGTAAGGAAAGAATAACTCATTGAGGAAGGATGCGGCTGGGGTGTGTGATGCTGGTAGGTCAAGATGGGAGGCCCGAGGATCGTGGGCCGGCTGGAGCTCTTGGGTGACTGCAGGGCACCTTCAGGCAGGTTTGCTGTCTGTGGAAATCAAGCAGCAGACGCCGCAGAGGCCTCCCTGGAATCCCGGGCCGTGGACTCCCATAGCCCCACTTTTCTTTTGTCTGGAGAGAGATGAAATCCAGATCTCCAGGGTGGGAGTCACAGAGGCAGAGCTGACCCCAGCAAAGAAGCAGGTACCCCTCTCCCGGCATAATCGGGGGCAGGGGTACCCTAGCAACAAGACGTGGCAGGACGCCAGCTCCGGTGTCACCCTTTCAGCTCAGCGATCGTGGGGTGGGGGGGTGTTCAGCAGCCCCTGTGCAGTCTGCTCCTCCCTCCGATGATTTCGGGTTCCCCTTCCTAGGAGGCCCAGAACCCCCTCTTCTCATAGATGCATCCACAGTACCTGGTCCATACCCAGGGTGGCCGGAAGCTCAGTTCTGGACGCGCCGATGTAGAGACGGGTACCAGACCGTGGGGCAGATGTCCAGCTCACAGGGGGATGTGTGTGTCTATGTTCAGGGGAGAAGCCCAGCTGGAAGCAGACCTTGGATGGGACTAGAGTCATGAGCTGGTGAAGACAGCCGGGGTGGGTAGGCGGTGTAGAGCAGCGCAGTGGGCCCGGATGGAGCCCTGAGCCTCCTACATCTACGAGACTGGTAATACTAAGGATCGTAGTAATCACTGCTGTGTTGAGCCCAAAGGGCCGGGCCCCAGGGGGGGCAGGGGCTCACCCAAGGCTGTCCAGATAGCACCTAGGGCTGCCTGGTTGCAAAGCCTGCCATCTGGCCCCTGGTCACTCTACTCTGTGTTTCTGTGTCAGACCTGATATCTCATCTTTGTTTTACTGCCCTTCCCCGCAACAGCTAGTGTGACTGAAGACAGCTAAGCGGTTTTGTCTTTATTTCTGCCCCTGACCTTGGTCCTTGAGCTCAGGGAACTGATCAGCTGGCGATTCGAAAGGTTGGGAAGAACTGGAAACGACTGCCAGAGGCCAGGGCGACCTAGCGGGGGCGCTGGGCAGGCGCGCTGGTGGCCGAGGCCCTCGCTTGGTGCTGGCCGGGCACCGGGGCCGGGATGGTCGTGCCCGCTCGCACCACTAAGGAGGACGAGGATACAGGGGAAGGAGGCCACGCCCGGGGCCAGCGGGAGCTCAGTGGCCGCTGCGCACAGACCGCCCTCTTCCCTCATTTACCCTCCCAGCCCCACAAGGTGGGCTTGTGGCTGTCCTGCATCTGCGGAGGCGTTACGGACACGGGCCACCAGGAGTTGGGCCGGGCCTGTCTGATGTCCCCTTTCAACCTTCTGACCACCAGATACGCAGAGGCTCCCGTATTTGCTAAGCATCAACACACATCTTCTTTCTACACATTTTCTCTGAGGCCTCACAACGACCCTGTGAGTTGGGTATTATGGGCCCCGTTTCACACCAGGAGACAGAGGCCCAGGAAGGTCAAAGAAGGGCACCCAGCCAGCAGGACGCAGCGCTCGCATTCCGACCCCAGTGGCCACCCAGGGTCTTGACACAGCCCAGCCAGCCCGCCTGGGGAAGAGCCCAAGGACCGGTCACTGCCAGGCTGGTCTCTCCTCAAGACGGCACCCACCCTCCTTCCTTGTCTTGCCATGTTTGATGGACTCTACGATGACCCTTTCTACATTTTGGCATCTTCGCAATCTGGGGGCGTTTTACAGTCCTTGTCAGACCAGGCTGCTGTTGTGACTCTGTTGTATTTTCCCGGCACCCACGTCAAAATTTGCAGGATGGGCGTCAGTGGCTCAAGCGAAAATGCTGGAGCCAGTAGCACAGCATTCTTAAGAAAAGATGCTGAGCCGCTGTGCTTTGGACGGTGCAGAGGGCAGAACCAGGTGGAAAACCCCAACTCCGACAGCTCTTAGGTCCTAAGAGATTCTCAGGGGTTGGACTCCGAATACCAAGGGATTCTGGGTCTGCTTGACCTGGGGAGCCCCCATTTACATCTTATGGGGGGCTGTGCATGCTCATGCCCCGCCCCCGTCCTCCTGCCGGCTGGTGGTCCTGGGAGACTCACGCCAGAAGCCACATGGCCAATGTACAGCATCCCTCCCAGGGGCTCCTGTCTCATCCCGAAAGAGGGCAGGAAAGAGCACGTGGGTGCTCACAGGTGGCAAAGAGGGGGAGTCAGAAGGTCGGTCTGATAGTCTGTAGGGCTGACAATCGTCACCACCTGACTCTGAGCCAAAGCGGAGAGGAGGGTGAAGCCTGGGAGCCGGAGGGTGAAGCCTGGGAGCCGGATCCTGCACCCTCTGCCGAATGGGTACCCACAGCCCTTCATGGGTGTGGCTCATGGCTCTGTTGCTAGGGCCCCATCCTGAGCCCAGCCCAGGGCAGGCATCTAACTGGTGTTCGCTGACTGCATGGCAGTTGCACATGGCTTTGGAGTCTCTACGACATGGGTTCAAATTATGCATCAGTCACTGCTCTGAGCCTCAGTTTTCTCATCTGTAAAATGGGGATATGATGTCTTCATGGTAGTTATTGGGAAGGTGAATTAAATGACGTCCATAAAGTACTGGGCTTCGTGGCCAGCAGGGATAGGTGGGAATACATCTGAGGAGGCCAGTTATCATGATTTATCACGGCACAAGCGTGGGATGAAGAAGTGGGCCAAGTGTGAACTTTAAGTCCTGTCGTGGAAGGAAATTTCCAGAAGCTCCACGCAGCACTTGTGCTAACCTCCCACTGGCCAATCGCACGGCCACACCCAGGTGCCGGGGTGTCTGGGGGAACGTAGTGTATTCTGGGTGGTTCTGTGCCCAGTGAAACCCAGGCTTGTGTTACTGGGAAAGGTGGGAGAATGGACATGGGGGGTGGTCCCCACACGCAGCCTCAGCCACGGGGCCTCATGTCCTCACCTCACCTGTGTCTTGCGAGGCATGAAATACCGGCTTCATGGCTTGGAGAAGACACTGCAGCCCAGAGAGTCTCCATGCATGCGCGCAAAGCCTCAGCCCGGGAGGGGCTGAGCATCCACCACCCTCTCGGATTTGCCCCACACCTGCCCCTGCTTCGAACCTCCCCCCGGGTCTCAGAGAAGTCCAGTTGCCCGAGACTCACCCTTCACCTTCAAGATTTCTTGCCACTGGATGGACCTGGCAGTTTTCCCTCTTATTCAGGGTGGGAGCAGGGAGTGATTTGGCCCCCGAGACAGTGGTTGAGAACACCTAGGGGACACTGACGTCAGTGGAACTCCAGGCCTGTGGGGACGGCATCTCTGGAGCAAGGAGGAGATGGGCTCAGGAAGGGATCCCTCAGGGGTGGAAGAGCTGCTCCAGAGACAGAGAGACCCCCACAGAACAAAACAGCTCGATCTCACGCATCAACAGGTTACTTACTAGCTGCACTGTCCACAGCATCACCCTGATCCTGAACGCGGAAGTGGCTCTGCCTCACAAGCCGCCTTGTGTGTGAAGATGCATCTGGGGTTGATAACGCCGCAGCCTGGGGTATTTTGGTTCCTCCTTATTTAAAGGGAAGATCTTGCTGCCACCCAGCCCCACCTCACCCTCCAGACTGGAAACTATGTGACCCTCACGACGGGGTTTCGGTTAGACACCTCTGGCCGGATTTCTGAGCTGAAAGGAACATAGAGCTTCCCCGGGGCCAAGCACACGCTCTGCACAGCTGGGGATGATGTTTTGTCCCGTCCCTTCAAAACAAAGCTGAAACTGAGCAAAAGGCATTGCTTTCAGATCAAATATTTGTTGGCTCTCGCCTGTGCCCTGTGGGTTAGAAAACATGTTTTTTTGGTTTTAAAAATAGATTTCCCTGGAAAGAACAATGGCAAAATCAAAGAAAAGTGTTTGGTGTGGCGGAAAAAAAACAAACTCCTTTGCCCAAAAAGTCTTGAGGTCTGGCGAGCCCCGAGCGGCTTGCAGCGTCTGTCGCCCTGACTTGGGTCAGAGGACAGGGGCTCGTGGCTTGTCGAGGGCCACGCAGTGGCCGCCTGAGTCCCTCAGAGGCCCCGAGGCAAAGCATCCCAGGGGCAGCGTTGCAGATGGGCGTCTCACAGCTCCTGTCAACCTCAGTTCCTGCCGGGCTGCGGCACTGCCCAAGGCTGCCCTGGGGGGTTCTGGGATCGCTGGGTGATCTTGGATGTGAGGGCTTCTGAGAGTGCACCCCCATGCACGCCAGGCTCTCGCTGCCCTCGTGCTGCCCCGAGGAGGGCCAGCACTTCCATGTGACCCTAGGCTCTGGCCTCAGCTGGGGACACTAGACTTGGAGCCTTGACCCCGGGCAGCTGTCAGTAGCCTGGCTTGAGCGCATGGCCCAGAGCCCAGGGTCTGTCCAGCAAAACAGATGCTCTCTCTTGGGGCTTTTGGATGCAAAACACACAGAGAAGCGTCCAGAGAGCAGAGAGAGGGAGGGTGAGAGTAGGCCGTGTGCAGAGACTGTGGGGCAGCGCCGCTCCTGGGAACAGGGAGTGGAAGGTGCGGAGACTGGAGGCTTAGATGCACAAGAGCTGGGACACAGCAACTGAAGCAGAGCCCCGGGGCAGCCAGACATGTGGCCGAGCTTCCAAGCTGCTGCCAGGCAGTCAGGGATGCTGCTCCATGGACCACAGCCCCCGGGGCCGCTCCCTTGGGTAAGCTGAACCCTGTGCACTGAGCTACCCATTTAGCTGTAACCCTTAAATGTGCTGAAGGGGACATTTTCAGGGGTTGAGAGCAGCAGGCAAATACACAAAGGACAGTTCATTCCTTTCAGAGTTGTGGTCCCTTCCCCACCTCTTCCAGGAAGCCCTCCCTGACCACCTCTCCACCTGCGATTCTCAGCCCTCTCCCTCCTTGGAGCATCCACAGAACTTGTCCCTGAAGGTCCCCACCTCCCACTGCAGCCCAGCTCTCCATCTTCATCTTCCATCTCCCCAGAGGCAGGAGCTGCTCTGGGCTCTGTGAGTTCCTGCCACTCTGAACTTGAGGCCCGGAACGTGGCTGATGTTCAGTACTTAGCGTAGGTGGGCTGGAGGGTTCACTGCACAGCCCACGGGTGGGTCCTGTCTGCAGACAGTGCCACCTGTGCCCCCAAACAGAGAACACCAGCCCTGATGGCCTCTTGGCACAGCGATGAGAACTCTCTGTGGACTTTGCTCTTGGTGGAGCCCGCGGGGCAGCACTTAGCCTTGGCCTGAGGACTGGAGGTGGGCGGCAGAGGCCAGCTAGTGAGAAGGCTGGTACCTAGGAGACGGCCAGATGTACAGGTCAGGCTCCAGGCTGGACCCACTTGGAAAGGTGGTGAACCGTTCTTACCTCTCAGAGCTCAGTTTGTGCTATTAGCTTGGACAAGCTGTAAAAGAAAGGCAAGGCCCTTGGGCTTGCCTTGAACAGGGGAGGGGGGGCTGGAGACCCCAGCTTGGGAGAGGAGACACTGAAAGCCCCCCATCGCAGCCCAGACCCTCCCCTCCGCACGCGCTGCCTGCTCCATGCTCTGGTGACCCCGCCCGCCTCCCCTGGAGGCCCTAAGGCTCCTGAAGGCAGGCAGGGCCCGAGTCCTGTGTTTCAGGGTCCACCAGCAGGCAGCCCCAGGCCCGGCATGGAGGAGATGAGGTTTGCCCTGCAGAGACAGAGATAAGGCAGGAAAGGGGGGCAGTCTGATCTCAGGGGGTCTGCTGGGGGCAGAATGGGGTGTGAGGCCTGGGCTGGGCTGGAGAAGGGGCGCTGGGGATGCCAGGAGAAGGGCCTTGGGGAGTGTCCCCGAATAGGGGGACTCCAGGGTTGGTGGAGCTGCCAACCTGACACCTCCGCCGAGGTTCACACTCACACCTGCTCCTGGCTCCACGCCCTCACCCTCAGTGCGCACGTACACACGCACACACAGGCATATGCACACGTGGGTGGGAAGATCTTGGGCAGAGCTCAGGAGCCATCACTAAGCTTCAAGTAAGGAGGGGCATTGAGGGCTGGCCCCTGATGCCACGAAGGAAGCCGCCATCACCAGGGGGTGAGTGAGAAGAGAGTGGAAAGGCTTTGTCATTCTTAATAGTCACATGTCTGGTCCATGGCAGATGCTGGAAACGTGTAGTTAACTGATTCTCACAACAAGCCTGTGTAGTGAGCATTCCTCTTCCCCTTTTGCAGATGAGCAAACTGAGACCTTGGGAAGTAATGACTCTTGCTGAAGCCTAGACACTTACTATGTGTGGACGCAGTTTTGAAGCCAGGGTGCTTGGGTTCCGGTGTCCACGTTCTTTCCACCCAGCCCTCAGCCACCTTCCGCAAAGTGGCCTCAAGAGGGACACAGAGATGGGACTCGGGAACATCTGGGGCCGTGAAGCCTCCTGACTTGGTTTTGGAGTGACCACCAGCCCTGCAGACTAACACGCTCAAGCTCCATCAGGCTGAAGGGGTTGTTTTCCCCAGTAGAGCCCCCTCAGGTCAGGTCCCTGGGATGTAAAATCAGCACCTTTGTCATGTTTATGTCTATAATTTTGGGGGGAAAGGAATGAAAAATGAAAATAAAAAGCAGCTGTGTAAGGGCTGCTTGGAAGCCCATCAGCTGTAAGGACCTGGCCCTGGGGTGTCCCATGGCATCTGCCCCAACACCATCCCACTGCCCAGGCTTGCCACTGCAGCTGTGGTCAGCGTGGGTGATGCTCCCAGCTCCCATATCCATCCACATGCAAGCCTGTGGCCCCTCCCTCGGCTGTGAGGCTGGCCACAGCCATTCCCACGCAGGGCTTTGTGACAGGACGGGGCTGTCACAGCCGACAATAGGGAGAGAGGCCATTTGTCTGTTTATTCAAAATATGCATTGAGTACTTTTTTTTTCTTGTGAAAAATCTTTTTTTTTACCATTTTTATTTTATATTGGGGTGTAGTTGATTTACAATGTTGTGTTAGTTTCAGGTGTACAGCCAAGTGATTCAGTTATACACATACATATATCCATTCTTTTTCAGATTCTTTTCCCTTATAGGTTATTACAGACTAATGAGTGGAGTTCCCTGTGCTGTACAGAGTAGGTCCTTGTTGATTACCTATTTTATACTAGTAGTGTGTATATGTTAATCCCAACCTCCTAATGTATCCCTCCCCACACCTTTCCCCAGGCAGCTCTGTTTCTGAAGACCCAACAGCTTTGCCTTGCAGTGTTCTGGCTTTTTCTGAGTCCTGGAAACCAGTGTCACCAAGCTCCATCTACAGAGGCTCTGGGGGAAACGGAGTGAGCGACTGTCCACTCTGGAGGGCAGATAAGGGGCTGTCCAGGTCCTGTGTGTGAGATAGACACAGAGGAGGGTGGCCAGGGTGCTTGGGTGGGAACCTGAGCTGCAGTAGCCACAGGGCCAAGACCCAGCCCCCCGCAGGGCGGGACATAGCCAGGGTGTCACAGGGTTGGAGGGTGGGAAGCCACCACGGGGTCATGGCATGGCCACTCCTGGGCCAGTGGGCCCTCACGCCAGCCTCCCACTGCCCGGTGAGGACCTTTTGTTTGTGGTGACCAGCCGGCAGGCCTGCCACCTGTGTGTGCCCCGCTTGCGTGCACATCCAAATTCTCGATAGCCCTGGGCAACCGGACATCCCAAGACCAGAAGTCTACTCTTGAAGATGGTAATTGTTAGGGCAGGCTGACCGGCTGTAGCACAGAGACCCCAAAATGTGATGGTTTAAGCCCAAGAGAGACATATCACTCTCTCATCCAACAGTCCAGGAGACAGATACTAGGTTAGCAGGGGCTTCACTCCACATAGCCCTTTGGGGATCCAAGTTGCCCACAGCTATGAGATCTTCAGCTCTCGGGGCCACCCGGGGTGTTGCCAGCCTGGTCAGCTGAGAAGAGGAAAGAGCTGGAGGGTCTGCGTGGGCAGGCGGCCCCATGCCCCTCCCTGGCCAGGCCCGATGCCATGTGTTTACCCTGCACCCCAGGGAGCACAGAAACTGAGTTCTGATCTTCTTAAAGAGGTACCAGTTTCAGTCGCTCAAACAGCCAGTCCACAATGAGCACCTGCTTTGTCCCAAAGCGTGTGCAGCCCCACGCGTGGTCACAGTGGGGCATTGTGGCAAAAGAGCAAAGCACCACCGTCGCTGGGTATTGGCTGCATCCGACTCCGGGCTCCGGGCTGCAGGCTTGGCTGGGCTCAGGGGGTGCAGAGAGAAGATGCCAGAGAGATGAGCCCAGCAGACACAGAGCAGCAAGGAGGATGCCAGGACTGCAGTGACCCGAGGGGCAGTCAGGGCGCGAGGAAGGGGCAAGTCAGAGGTCACCTAGAGGGCTGGAAGGGGGCCTTGGGGGAAGGAGAGCCCAGGCTCCTGTCTGAAAGGGCAGCTGCTCTTCGGCGACAGCTGCTTGGTACCCGGCAGGAATTGGCACCTAGGGTGGCCCAGTCTTCTGATTTATCTAGAATAGGCAGAAATGCAAGGTGTGTGTCTGTGTATGTATGTGTGTGTGCACACTTGAGTGCATGTGTGTGTGCGTGTGTGTGTGTGTGAGAGAGAGAGAGAGAGAGATCTTGACTTTTTAAATACTGGCTGGAGGTTGAGTCAGCTTTGCTGCAGGCAAGTCTGAGGTCTGAGTCCTGGGGCCAGCCCTGAGCCCTGTGCAACGGAGACACACCAGGAACTAAGTGATGTGATTCAGAAGCAGACGACCAGGCAGCAGTGTCCGGAGCCGCTGTTTGTGACCAAGGGGCCCATTCACTGTATTGAATGGGTCAGCCTCTTCATTCCAGGTGCCTGTCATTGGTACCTCATTTTAATTTTCATAAGAAGCCTCTGAGATGGATTGGGAGTTTGGGATTTGCAGATGCAAACTACTATATATAAAACAGATAACCAGGACTTCCCTCACGGTCCAGTGGTTAAGAATCCGCCTTCCAATGCAGGGGATGCAGGTTCAATCCCTGATCGGGGAACTAAGATCCCATATGCTGTGGGGCAGCTAAGCCCGCGTGCCTCAACTAGAGAGCCCACACGTCGCTACAAAGATCCCGTGGGCCGCAACTAAGACCCAGTGCAGCCAAAAATAATAAATAAATAAAATAAATAAATATTTAATAAACGCAGATAACCAACAAGGTCCTACTGTAGAGCACAGGGAACTATATTCAATATCCCATAATAAAACACAATGGAAAAGAATCTGAAAAAGAATATATATAACTGAATCACATTGCTGTACAGCAGAAATTAACACAACATTGTAAATCAACTAGACTTCAATAAAATAAATTAAAAAAAAAAAAAAAAGCCTCTGAGACAGCAGTGGTGATGCTCCTCTTTCCACAGCTGACAAGGCTGGAGCTCAGAGAGGTCGAGTCACTTGTGCAAGGTCACACAGCTCATAAGCAGCCCTGACAGACTTGATCAGCCTTGGGTGTGGTGGAGACCAAAGCCTCTTCAGGAAGGAAAGCGGAACTCAGAGCAGGGCAGTGATTTGCCTCAGGTTACTCAAGAGCAAGGTACACTTGGGGGCCAGGCTCCAGGCCACAGATGCTCACTTCCTTCCCACGGTTGTTCTTTCCCACTCAGCCCCGGTCCCTCTGCACTGTCATGACTGCAGATGGAGCTTCACCTCCCCGGCAGGGCCTGCTGTGAGCTGAAGCCCGGGGATCCCTTCGTATGGTGAGACTTGCACAAAGTACACAACCGCCTGCTGACTCATCTTCTGGCTGAGCCGGCACTCTGGTCTACCCAGTTTCGGGCCTGGCCCACCTGCACTGCATCTCTGGCGGGATGTGGCAAAGCCAAGCCACGTGGGATCTTCCTGAGCCCCGGCTTCCGTGGGTAATTCCTGACACGTGCAGCCTAAATGTCGGCCTGTGCACATCCATCCAGCTTGGCCTGGGTGGATCTTTGCCTTGAGGCAGGGAACTGGCCCCCGTGGCCTCAGGGAACCCTTCCCGCTGGGGACAGCCGTGACTGGTGGAGCTCAGAGCCACCGCCCTGCACCCCCCAAAGGGGATGGACCTAGAATCCCTGATGGGGTGGAAGGACTGCCACGTGTCTTTTCTCCCTGGCAAAGTAGGTGTCGGTGCTCCATTCTTCTGTCAACCTTTCCTGAGCCCAGCTTGGGAAGGAGATGACCTGCAGCTTTGGCCTCCCTCCTCGTTTTCCAGCCCCCACTCCCTCCCCCTCCCTCCACTCAGACCAGCTCTGGATCAGCTCGGTGAGCTCCCAAACCCACACCCACTGAGGTACAAATCACTGAGCATGGTTACAGGATGCCCGCCCTGTAACAGGTTCTCGGGACTTCAGACTCAGACTGGGACTCACACCATTGGCTCCCTGGTTCCCGCCTCCTTGGGCTTGGGCTGCGGCAACACCACCAGCATCCCTGGGTGCCGGCTTGCAGGTAGCAGACGGTGGTACTTCTCGCTCTCCATAATCACATGCGCCGATGCCTATAATAACTGTCCCCTTAGGTATATCTCTATATATCCCATTGGCTCTGTTTCTATGGAGGGCCCTGACCATGACATTCTCTCTTGTCAAAGTCCCAGCCGGCATGTTGCTCAGGCCCCTCTGCCTTGTCTCTCGGCACTTCTGGAGTGAAGCCCCTGTTCGCATGGCCCAAAGGGGTCCCTGCCTTACCCGTGCATCCCACCAGGGGAAGAGGTGCAGGGGGATGGGCACAGCTGGCTGTGGTACACACCCCTCCCGCTCACATCCCTTCGGCCAGACCTCGGGATCATGGCCACGCCCAACCGCAAGGGAGGCTGGGAATGGGGTCTTTATTTGGGGTGAACACTGGCCAAGCTAAGAATCAGGTCTGTCACTGTGTGAGAGAGAGAATAAATGGCGGGGGACAAGTAGTAGGTGCTGACAAAATTGGCGAATGAAACAGACGTGCTCCTGCCTTGAGGGGACTCACGGCCAGGTGAGGTGATGGACATCAAATGACAAATGACCCTAAGAGTTATGCTTCCCACTATGCTGAGTGGTACCATGGAAACGCACAGGGAGCGCTAACGAGGGTCGGGGAGTGCAGGGATCAGAGCAAAGACCTGGAGGAGGATAGGGTGGGGGGGGCAGTGGGGAGGTTCCCACCGAGCAGAGAGTGGAAGGACCTTGTGTCCGGCAGGAAGGTGGCACTTAGAGGGTTAGCAGGAAGGCTGCTATAGCCGGAGCCCTGTGAGCGATGGGGTGGGGAGTGGGGTGCGCTGTGAGATGAGAGGGGTGACTCGGGCAGGCAGGGCCTTGCAGCCAAAGTTAGGGGCTTCCTTCCCAGCAATGGTGGAGGATTCAATGGAGGGGGTGACATAGCTGCACTGCGGCTTCAGATCATTCCACGTTACTGCCTGGTTTTTCTGGAAACGGGGATACTGGAGCTCAGCAAAGATTACAAGGGCACCATGGGGGAAGTGGTCCCACTGGGGACAGGGGGTGGACAGAGGGCTTGCTGGGCTCTATTCCCTGCTGGTCATCTTGTGCCCAATGAGAATCACAGGAGGCTGGATTTGGGAAGATGGCAGAGAGCATCCAGCCCAAGTCCTTTGTGGTCCAGACAAGGAGGCTGAGCACAGAGAGGGAAAGGGGCTCAGCCAGGTTGCCCAGCAGCCAGCGCTGGAGCCAGAACCGACTCCCCAGATGGCAGCAGGATGGAAGGGGTCACTGGGTTGAATGGGTGTCACCTGGCCCCTGGGAGCTACCTGTCTGAAACAGCTCCAGAAACCTAAGTCTGCTAATTAATTTCTAATTCCAGCCCTAAGCCATAAAATCAAACCACATACTGATCTGCCCACAGTTGCCTGACAGCTGGCCTGTCTGATCCTGGCTGTCTGCTCACAAATTGGTATCAGTGGCACCAAGAGCAGATTAACATGGTGACCAGGCACCCAGCAACTTGATGCCACCAGCTGAGCTGCTACAGCTGCCAGTCTCCCCCAGCTGCTAAGTGGCCCAGACACCTACATTTCCCCAACCTTGGGGTGGAGAGCAGTCCAGGGTCCAGCAAGGGATGGTCCTCCCTTGGCCACCAAGAGATGCTACTGGTCCACCATAAGATATAGGAGAGGATGCAGGGAAGCATGGCCAGGAAGGCCAAGATTTCAGGGTTAGTACAGGGCTTAAGAATCAGTGGGGGGACTTCCCTGGTGGTCCAGTGGTTAAGACTTCACCTTCCGATGCAGGGAGCGTGGGTTCAATCCCTGGACTGGGAGCTAAGATCCCACATACCTCAGGGCCAAAAACCAAAACATAAAAGAGAAGCAATATTGTAAAAAATTCAATAAAGACTTTAAAAATGGTCCACATCAAAAAAAATCTTTAAAAAACAAAGAATCAGTGGGGTCCATGGACATTCATCACCTGAGCCAAAGCCCACATGGCAGAGCCAGAGAACTGAGCCCAGAGAGGCAGGTGCTATGCTCACGGTCACGCAGCACAGCCTAAAGCTCTGACTCCCTCCCTATCAATCTAATGTTTTTCCTGTTCCACCACTTGGAGGATGGGCCTTTTTCACCATTACTAACCTGAGTTTCTCTTTTATGGATTTGTCCACTTTGTCAATTACCATCTCCTAAGCACCTACTGGGTGCCAGACACTATACTAGGCACTGGGACGCAGGAAGCAATCACTGTGGAAAGGACTAGAGGCATGACAGGGTCATTCGCTGAGGTGAGCGCAATGTACGTTATCTAACAGGGAAAGGGGAGGAGTGATGGAAGGGAAGATATCTCAGAAGGGATGAGTGATGATGTGGGTTGTATTAGATAGGGTTGGAAAACACCATAGTAACAATAGAGTAAGCAAAGCATCTCTCTCTCGTGTGAAATTCCAGAGCTAGTATGGTGATTTTGATCTGTAAAGACCTGGGGGGCCCAGGCTCCTTGCACCTTCCTGCATCACTATCCCTAGAGAAAAGCCCTGGTCCTCATGGGCCAAGATGGTGCCTAGAGCTCCAGCCATCACATCTGCACTCCAGACAGCAGGATGGAAGGACAAAAGAGGAAGGAGGCAAACATATGGTCACCAAAACACGCGTTACAAGAATGTTCAGTGTCAAGAACTATGAAGGGGCTGAGATTTTACTCAACATGAAAGCTAGTGTGTCAGCCTGCCACTGTTTTACAGAGGTTGGCAGAAAATGCGAGAACCATGGACTTTATTACTCACAGCACAGCAAGTAGCAAGAGCGTCAGCATATTTGCCTCAGTTCCTCTTGTTCCCAAGTCCCAGGAAGCAACGTGGATGGGCCCAGATGGATGCTGCACGTGCAGTGAGGTGTGTTCCAGGGGAGGAACCCTGAGATTAGGGAACCTGGAGCTTTTATAATGGGAAGTAAGCACACCCACCATTTGCTCCATCGGGAGACATGTTTTCTTCCAAGACTCTTCACAACAGAAACATCCTTCAAAAGATGGCTTTATTCACGATAGCCCAAGCCTGGAAACAGCCCAGGGTCCATCAACAGGGGCATGGGTATATTCACACAGTGGACCGCCACTCACCAATAGAAAGAAACCACGGATAACAGCAACAACAAGGGTGACCCTCGAAAACATGATGCTGACCCAAACCCATGAGACACAGGAGTATATATTGTGTGAATGATCCATTTAAATGAAATTCGAGAGCAGGAAAAGCTAATTGATGGTGGAGAAAATCAGAACAATGGTTGCCTAGCAGTGGGGAGAAGGTTGAGGATTGACTGGGAAGGGGTGTGGGGGAATTTTCTGGACTGCTGGTTCTCCATATATTTGTCAGGACTCAGCAAATGTACACTTAAAGTTTGTTCATTATATGTAAAAAAGTATATATACACAAATATACACAGAAGTATTTGGAGGGAAGTATACTGGTGCCTGCAATTTACTCTGAAATGAATCAAAAATAGGAATATTGATGGAGGGATAGAAGGATGGATAGATAGATGATAGATAGATAGAGAGATCGATGCTAGATCATATAGAATCTAGGGGGTGGATGTGTGAGTGTTCACTGTATAACTCTTCCAATTTTTCTGTATATTTGAAAATTTTCATGATAAAATGGGAGAAAAAGAGGGGGTAGAGGTCATATACCAGCTGTCCTTTTAGAGGGTTCCCAGAAGCTGCCAGGTGATACTTCTGCTCCCACCCTATTGGTGGGAGCCTAGTCACATGGCCATACCCAGCTGCAAGGGAGGCTGGGAAATGTAGTTCCAGGGGAACCTGGATCCTGGTAAAACTCCTAACGCTGAGAAAGAAGGAGGGAACAGACACTAGAGATCGACCCGCAGCCCCTGCCACGAGCAGGACTGCTCTCAGCCCACACGGTGCCTTCATGGGAATTAGAAAAAGGCACCCCCTCCTCTGGGCTGGTGAGCTTGGGGCCTGGGCACAGCTCAGAGGGGCTGGTGGCAGCCCTCGCTTGCCGCCAAGGCCAGATAGCCTCCAGTAGGTGGAGGGTGTCAAATCCCAGGTCAGGCCCTTGGGCCCAACAACAGGTAGCACTGTGGGAAATCACCCACCATAGCTGAGGCCAGAAGAGGTGAGCTGTGTTTTTTTAATGCTTTTGGAACTTGTCTGGAGGCAAAAGAGGAGATATGGAAAATGGAAATGCTTGCTGAGAATTGCTTAACCCATAGTGGACGCTAGGCAGGAAGGTCATCCGTGGACTTTCCACATCTTGTGTGTGTGGTTTATGTCTGGGCTACACATGGGATCTAAGGGGCCTGGGATTTTTGTGGAAGGCATGGGGTAACCCTGTGCTTGGCTTGTTTGATGCTGGAAAGGCTGGATTGTTCTGGGCCTGGCTCAGAAACAGAGCAGGAAGCTCTAAAACACGGAGGGTGTGTGTATAGGGGGCACGTGCGACCTGGAAGCCCTCCTTTCTTCCCCTTGGAGATGTGCTGCCTGGAAGGAGGGGTAAGACACAGAACTCTCAAAAGAGTTGCCCTTCTCAGCCCATGGTCCTTCCATTCACCTCAGCTCAGGTTAGAAACATAAGCGTCATCCTTCACCCTTGTCTTTCTGGGTCTTTCCAGAATCTGACACTTTCCCCACGGCTGCACCCATCTATTGCTGGGTGATTGCTACAGTCCCCTACCTGGTCTCCCAAGTTCTCCTTTTGTCCCTCTACAGCCTGGTCTCCACACACAATCAGCGGGATTGTCAAGAAAACCCTGTGTCAGAAGAAAACCCTGGGCATGTGGGGTGGGAGGCTGTTCGTGGGTGACACCGTGGCGCTGGAGCCAGAGCCTCTGGGCCCTGTCAGCAGATGCTGATTGGCTGACAGCAGAGGACAGGAACCAAGTTATACTTGACCAGTCCGGGAAGACCCCACATGCCGCGGAGCGGCTGGGCCCGTGAGCCATGGCCGCTGAGCCTGCGCGTCCGGAGCCTGTGCTCCGCAACGGGAGAGGCCACAGCAGTGAGAGGCCCGCGTACTGCAAAAAAAAAAAAAAAAAAAAGAGCCCTCCTTCAAAAATTGTAATGAGGCATTTGGCTTAATGTCCCGAGTTGTTGTACAAGCAGAGAAGATGAATCATCACCCAGGTGGTTCAGTATGTACAACGAGGTCCAGGCAACTCTCCCCTCGCATGACTGTGGTGGATTGACCGACAGAGATGGGAAACTGGCCAAGCATATTGAAAACGCAGCTGCTTCTGTGTGCTTTCTTCCAACGCACACGTAAAAACATATACACATCTTAGCTGCAATGTATTTGGAAGGCAATTAACATGAACAAATTCAGTCGGAAATGAAGCTCCCCTTCGGAACTATCACATTTTGTAAAATCAGTGCTTAAAGACAAAAGGATTTAAACTTGAAATAAAGAAACCTTTATGTCAGGATGGCAGGTCGTGTTTGTTCTCTGCTCAAAACCTCAGCAGAGCCAAGTTTAAACTTTGAGACATCCTGACTGCCAAGGGGATCCCCTGGGAGCTTGGCAACCCCTGACATCCAGACTAGGTGACCCCAGTGTCAGCCAGTACCCGGGTGCCCATCCCGGCCACTCACACCCCTTTGTGCTCCTGCATACCAGTCTCACCGGCCTCCTGGGTGGCTGCCTCGGGGCCTTTGCCCTTGCCCTGACGGCTCCCTCGCTTCCTTCAGTCTCTGCTCCCATGTCACCTCCACAGAGAGGCCAGCCTGTCAGCTCTACCCTTTCTTCCTGCTCACTTTCCCTCAAGATATGGGCGTCCCCGGTTTTGTTATGGAACCCCCAGAATCTAGAAGAGCTCGGGCACACAGTAAGAGCTCCGTTAAGTTTCTCGAATCAGGAGGAATGAGGAAGGGTTGGGACAGTGCCTGGGTAGCAGAACTTTGTCTTTTGAGGTGATGTTCCCGGTGGAGGGAGCTGCCTAATAAAATAACGAAGGCCTGGGAGGCATCCAGGTGGATACGCGCTGGGTCGCCCGCCTGCTCGCCTGTGTGAACTTCACCGCCTTAGTGACTTCGGCTGTACAATGGGAATAACCGGGCTTGCTTCTGAGTGTGAGGAAGTGAGGCTTTGGGCCTCATTCAAGGCTCAGTAGCATAATTATGGGTCATGAGCATGTAAGCTCAGATGAGAAGCCTTTAGGAGTCTTAGTACTCTCCAGTTACCTGATTTCCGTAACAATGAACTCCTAGTATTACGGACTAGCAACGGTGGCCCAGAGAGGTGTGGTATGTGGTCTCAAGGTGCACAGCTACACTTGAAGGACAGCATTAACTCCTGTTTTGCACAGTAACTGAACTAAATGCCACCCGTTCTGGGAACAAAGCAGAGGTCCTCGGGTGCTGGGCCCCCTTGCGGTAGCCTCCGTGTCTCCCCACCAGACCCTCACTTTCCAGATGAGCTTGACCAACACGGTGAGGGGCGGGCGGGAGGCGTGTCACAGGTGGAATCTGCCTGCTCCCCGGTCACTGGCCCTGTGCTTTCTGTCAGTCAGGCTGCAGCCAGGCCAGGGGCTTTGTAGCCACAGCTTTCTCTTTTGCAGACCTGTACACACCCTCCGGCGTGATTGGTGGGGCTGAGATGCCCCCTTCCCCCGCCCCCAGCACCACTGCCATCAGACTGTCTCCAGGCCCACCATGGAAGGGAGCTCTTCAACACTTGCCTGGTGCTTTTCTGCCCCAGGGTCCCCGCCTTAGGGCCCCGGCACCACCACCCTCCCCTCTGCTGGGGCTGGAACCCAAGCAGTCCCCTGACTCTCTTTGCCAACACCCACGCCTCTCACCCCACCCACCCCCGCACATGCGCAAAATACCTCCTGACCTGTCTTAATGCCACTGCTCCTGCCATCTCCTTGTCCGGACAGGTACCCTGAATTCTCCTTCTTGCTGCCCCTCTGGCCCTGGGATCTCCTGCCCGAGCAGGTGCCAGAGGCAGCCTTTCAGGAGGTAAATCAGATCCAGTCTCTGTGCCCCCAGCACCGCCAGCCCCTTCAAAGCCTTCTTGCACTCAGAAATCTACATGTCTTTCTAGGGCCCCCAAAGCCCCCATGGAATCAGCCTTCTTACTATCCCTCGGCATATTCCAAACCTCTTTTGGGAGAAAATGTTTAAGAGGAAACCTGATGGGTGAGGGGGAACCAGCCTGCTAAAGAGTCAGGGGAACAGCGTGTCAGGCAGGGGAACAGCAAGAACGGGGGCTCTGAGGCAAAAAAGCCCCCGGCAGCTTCTGTGATGGCCCAAGGCTTGGTGTGCAAGGTGAGCGCAGTGAGAGCAAAGGATGAGAGATGAGCCGTGGCCACATGGCTCAGGCAAGAGGTGTAGATTTTAAGCAGGAGTGTGCCCTGATCTGGTTTCCGTGTTCATGAGCATTTACCCGCCTGAGTGAGAATCTTGAGGTACTTTCCACGTTCCTCCTCCAAGAGTTCCCCTGCCCACCCCAAACACACACACACACACACACACACACACACACACACACACAGCGCCACACCTCCCATCTGTCCCCAAGCCTGGTGGATTCACACCCTAAATTGCCTCTGGCCAAGCCTGTCCCTTCTGTTGCCTCTGCTATGACATCTTGCCTGAGTGACGACAACCTAGGAACTGCCCCCCGTCCCCCCACCTCAACTACAGCCTCACCCCTTCACCCCCACCCCAGGGCTCCCGGCTCATGGGCCACCGTGCCCCTTCACCCGCTCTGGTCACTGGAGCCCACACCACATCCTCAGGTCAGCGGCTCATTTGATTGTCCCGTGCCGTGCAGGAGTGAGGGCCCAGTGCTGCCAGACATTTAGACATTTCAGGGTAAGTCTGAAATCCCCATTTGTATGGGCAATCTCTCAGTCTTAAAATACTAGCTCGGGGACTTCCCTGGTGGTCCCATGTCTAAGGCTCCACGCTCCCAATGCAGGGGGCCTGGGTTCGATCCCTGGTCAGGGAACTAGATCCCATATACCACAACTAGGGAGCCGGCAAACTGAAGCTAAAGATCCCGCATGCCGCAACTAAGACCCGACGCAGCCAAATAAATAAATATTTTAAAAAACCCCGAAACATTAGCTCAAAGCCAAAAATGTTTTAACACTGGTAGAACCAAACACATGCCATGCAGCAAAGCTAGTCCAGACCTTCTGATCCGCAGCTGCTAGTACGGCATCTAGTCCAGAAGCTGACAGTCAATCTGTTATTCAGTCAACAACCCACAAGTTGGGACTGCTCACGGTTGCCAGGCATTGAGCTGGAATCGCGAGTCAGTATCTTCTGTTTTCTCCTGTTCCTTTAAGGCTTTCATGATTTCATTTAAACCTTCGGTTCATGTAGAATTTATTTTGGTGTAACATATGAAGTGAGGGTGTAAACTCATTTCTTTTACAGATGGGTAGCCAATTGTCCCAATACCAAATATGGATAAATCCTGTTTTTAAAATGCCAACTTGACTATATAGTAACTTCCTATATATATATATATATATATATATATTGGGTGACTTCCTACCATTTCTACATTATATGTCTATCCATGGACTTGCACTATACTTTTAATTATTTTAGCTGTATAATAGATTTTAAATACACAGAAATATCTGATAGAATTATCTCTGCTCTGTATATTTCTTTTTCAAACTTTTCCTGGCTAATCCTGCTTGGGTATCCTTCCATATCAACCTTAGAATCAACTTGTCTGGTTCCATGAAAAATCCTGCTGGTGTTGTCGTCATGATTATGTTACTGTGTAGATTATAACTTAGGGAGGACTGACATCCTTATAATGCTGAGTCTTTTTTCCATGAATGTGGTATAAGTTCACGTTTGTATTCTTTGGTAGCATTCAAAAAGTTTTCTTCACATAGCGTTTGCACTTTTTAAAAGAAGTTTATTTCCTGGTTGCTTTTGCTAATGGAGTCTTCTTCCATTGTATTTTAGTACTGGCTATTGTCTGTATATTTCAAAGCTATTGATAATAGGAAACTAATTTTGTATCCAGTTACCTTACTCAATTATTTTGTCATTTTCAATAAGTTTTCGGTTGATTCTTGTGGCATTTCCAAGTAAACAGTCAAATAATCTTTAAATTGATAGGTTACCTCCTTTCCAGTTTCTAGTATCTCCCCCCTGGCTTGGGGTTAAAATATGTAAAAGTCAATTCATGGCATTATCTATCTAGTTTAACTTCTTAAAAACTTGCTTTTTCTTTTTTGGCTGTGCTGCGCAGCATGCAGGATCTTTGTTCCCCGACCAGGGATTGAACCCGAGCCCCCTGCAGTGGAAGCACGGAGTCCTAACCACTGGACTGCCAGGGAAGTCCCCCTTAAAAGCTTTTTTAAAATAAAAATAAACATTGAATTTTATTAAATAATTCTTTTAGAACATCAGAGATAAAGAGAAGATTCTAGAAGACTTCAGAGATTGAAAAGGACACATAATGTGGATCATTGGACTTCTTAACATCAACCCAGAATACCAGATGCTAATAGAGAGCTGCCTTCAGAATTCTGGGGGAAGATGATTTCCAACCAAGATTTAGGCATTCATCCAAACTGTCAATCAATTATCCAATAACTGAACTCCCATATGCAGTTTCCAAGGAAGCTACTGGCGTACATATTACAGCAAAATGAATGGAGTCAACCAAGAAAGAAGATGGCTTAGGATCTAAGAAACAAGGAACCAACACAAGAGAGAGGTGAAGGGAAGTCTCAGGATAACGATGAACAGAAATGTCAGTACTTCTACTAGACAGCCAGACAGGAGAGCAACTGGTCAGGCAGGAGAAGGAGGACAGAGGGCTTTAAGAAAAAAATAGAACTGATACGTTACCAGATGTGTCTGAATATATCACTAGATGTTTAGACATGTTTGTGGGATGGATTAGTGATGTTACCTAAAAAAACTAATTAAATGAAAAACTGAGGTAATTACTAACTCCAGGGAAAACAAAAAACTGTAGAAGATAGCAATTACAACCATTATATACTATTTTATTTAGCTATGAATAATATACATATAAATAATGTAAGTACTGAGTACTCCTTTAGCAACTGTCATAGAACTATATTGGAAGGAAAAGTGTGGGTTTGTGTGTGATGTCTGGTGGAGCATATCAGCAATCTTACACAGGAGGAAGCCAATAAGTATCTAAAAAATAATGGTCAAGAATGATATTTAGAAATATCAAAGTGAATGTCAGAAGGAAGAGCTAAATGAGTTGAAAGTAGTTGCTGCTGAGGAGGGGGCTGGGTAGTGAGAGGAGAGAGAGGATTGCTGATTTTTATTATCACTTTCACGGAACCATTTGACTTAAAATTTTTTTCTGCATAAATATTTTGATAAAATAGAAATTTAATTTAAAAATGTTCATGTGTGCAATACCTAAAGGCACCTTTTCTGCCACTTCTGCTCTCGGCAAAATGAGCTGACCAAAATTTGGACAGACCAAGATGCCAGTCCCAGCTCTGCAAATTATTAGCTTTGTGACCCGAGGCAAGTTGCTCAGTCTCTCTGAGCCTCCATTTCTTTCATCTAGAAAGTTGAGATAATGCTAGTACCTACATCCCCGAGTTACTGAGAGGATAAAATGAGATCATACCTGGCCCTGCACAGGGAAGCATCCAGTAAAGACGTCTGCCGTCCTGGTTATTGTTGTTTCAATTTTGGTTCCCTCAGTTCCCAAGTGATTAGCTTTAGGTAACTCACTTAACTACTCTAAGCCTCATCTTTGAAACTGGAACAAAATACTTGGAGCCTCTTAGGCGATAAATGGGATAATGAGTATAGACTACCTGACTCCTAATCTCTCTAAAGCTCAGACTTCTCCTTTTTAAAACAAGAAAATCCTTTTAGGGTTTTCTGAGGATGAAATGAAATGACATAGCTGAAGCCTCTAGCACAGTTCCAAGGACACATTTATTTACTTTAAAAAGCTAGTGATGGATAAAACTAACAACGTCATTTTAAAATCACAAAAGAACACCTTAAACATATGCTATACGTCAATTATATCTCAACAAAAATGAAAGAAAAAAAGTAATATGTGTTGACTATACAAAATCTGGAAATTTTAGAAAAGTTCAAAAACAAAAATCACCCATGACTGCAATGTTTTCTCATGATATTTTTTTGCTTTTTTTTTTTTTTTTTGATCTTTTTTTGGCTCCACAGCTTGTGGGTACCTCAGTTCCCTGACCAGGGATTGAACCTGGACCACACCAGTACAAGTCCAGAATCCTAACCACTAGGCCACCAGGGAACTCCCTTCATCTAGTTATTATATCAGTCAATATAGGACAGTTCATGCTGCTGGGGAAACCCTACAAAAATCTCAGTGGTTTAACAGCACATTTTCTGCTCATACCCACACCGCTGGAGTCGGGGTGACTCTCAGGGGTGCTGCTCCCCCCTACGGTGGCTCCTGCGGCCTCCTGGCCCCTGCACACCATCCACTGGCCCAGGGCGCCTGAAGCTGCAGGAGTGTGAGCTGGGGAGCCAGGAGCCAGCAATTAAAGGCTGCCACCAGGAAGTGACGCTTTGACTTCTCTCACACGTCATTGGCCAAAGCAAGTCACGTGGCCATGCCTGAGCTCCGCGGGTGAGGAAGTGAGATCCTTCAGCGCGCCTGGCAGTTGAGGGCAGGGGGATAGAGGTGAGCCGTGGTGATGTCTACCCCGCACATTACAGAGTTGCTGTCACTTTGTGCATAGGCTTCTGCCTGCCGCTTTTGTCGCTAACCATTAGGTCATGAAATATTCTTTGAAAACGTGGTAAACATGCAGCTCTAATAAAACATTTAAAGCGCTGTGGTGACGCGCTTTCCCTTTCCTTTTTCTCTTCGCCCTCTTACTTCTGGGGAGCTGTGTGCAGGGGGCAGCGGCCCAGGCCCCACATCTTTGCCTGCCATCGCCTCCCCAGGCCGGCGCGGGACAGGCAGGTCCCGCTGTTGCTTCTCGGTGCTCGTGCAGCTCCGTTCCAGAAGTAACACGTTTGGATGTGGGGCGGAGAGAACCTGCTGAACAACTGCCGGATTAGCAGCTCCACACGTGGGGTGCGGCTGCACGCGGCTCTGCTGGGGCCTCCTTGCGCAGTCAGCCGGGGGTGCGAACGTTCAGTGTTAAAAGTGACACCAGCGCGGTAGAGGCGTCGTTGTCAGTTGTTGCAGGAGATGACACCCGGGCCTGCAGGGCTGGGTGAGAGCTCGGGAGCGGCAGCCCCTCCTCGCCGGGTCCCAGGATCCGGGGTCCGGGAAAGTGAAGCTGTGGGGCTGCTGAGGACCGTGTGGTATCAGGAGGCTGCAAGCAGGACGGGAAGGAGCCCTGAGTCCGGAAGCCCAGCTGTAGGAGGGCTGCTCTGTTCCGGTTCCTCTAACAAACTTTTGCTGGGTGCCCGTTCTGGTCACGCAGACAACAGTTGTGATTTCCACAAAAGAGGTTAGAGACAACCTCTCAGGCTTATAATCCAGTTGTGAAAGTGTTACTGATGCACTTGAAACATTAAAACTGGAATGCAGAATGCACCCTTGTCTGGCATTGGGCAGTGCGGGCAGATGGCCAGAGTGTCAGAGGATTTTGGAAGAGGGAGAGTTTGGTGAGGATGCGGAAATGTTTCCAAGGGCTCCTGTCCTTCCCAAGGGCTGCTACCAACCAAGGAACCCCAGGCAGGAAGAGAGGGAAGAGGAAACAGAGTAAGTTCATCCTCCAGCAATGTGTGAACGGGGCAAGGATTCTACTTTGCAAATGAGGAAACTGAGACCCGGAGGGCCTAATCAGCTTCCCTGGAGGCAGAGGTGCCACCAGAGCTAAGATTGTGCAGCCCAGTGCATTCTGGAGGAAACCTTGTATGCATTTTCTCTCATAGGCTGAGGATATAGCTCTAATGTCTGACCTGTGTCCAGCGTCGGCTGGGGGTGGACCAAGGTTCATTGTAAAATACAATAAAACCCCCAAACATTCACTCCCTTTGGTGTGAAATAAAACGACTGGCCTCTAGCTTTGCGGTTTACAAAACACTCTCCTGTTTATTATGCCATTTTCCCTTCACAACCATCCTGTGACGAACGCATTATTACTACCATTTTGCAATCTAGGAAACTGAGGCTCGGAGAGCGAATGCACTGCGCTCACAGCCCGTCAGGGCCAGGATGGAGCCCAGGCCGGCTGACCCCACTGCCAGGCACTCCTCCGTCTCACACGTCGCTCAAGACGACCCAGACGTCAGTTAATTTGCTTGCCTTGTGCCATTTCCTCTCCCCAACCCGGCTTGCCCTCCGCAAGCCCAGCCTGGAGCTGATTGGAGTAGGCGTTGAGAGGGGGCCTCCCATTGGCTGGCCTGTAGCCAATCAGATATGTCTGTTGGTCTGTCCAAGTCTGCTCGGGAGGCCCCGGGAGCTGGGGAACCGAGGCCTGACAACGGCGAGGACGCTAGGGCGGTGTGCGTCCTGCGACCTGTTCCTGAGGTCCCCACTGCTGCCCTCACCCGTCTGCCCGCCACACCCCTACAGCCCCTGGAATCTGTGAGCCCTGGAGCCCTAATAACCTTTCCCTTTCTCTAGCCAAGGTGAGTAGGGTTTCCTGCTCTGTGGAAGGAGCCCACGGCATCAAGGAAAGCAACCCTGTGAATCCGGACAGCCTGGGCTCCGCTGCGCGGCCCTAGCAGGACATCTTCTGCCCGTTCCGATTACACTTTTCGGGGGGTGGGGGGGGCACAATGCCTGTCTCAAGAGCTGCAAGGGCAGGGCCACTGGGCCCTACCCGGTCAGTGCTGCGACCCGCGGTGACGTTTCCAGCAGCTCTTGGCCTCACAGCCACCGTGTCTTTGTATTCTCACTGTACTCATGGGCACAGGCTTGAACAACTTGTTTTCACAAGTCTCACAGCCTCCTTCCAGGGATGTGCTTGACTAGTGTTTGTTGAGTGTGTCCATCACCACTCCACGAGCACGTGCTTCAGGCTCGCTCCCCGCTCTAGTCCCGGGATCTGTTTTCCTGTCAGCCTTGCTGTTTGGCCATGGAGCCTGGCTCCCCTTAGGCCAGAGTTTTCACTTGCTTCTTCACATAAGCTTCAGACTGCTCCTCTGGCTTTGCTGTTCTTGCAGCTCTGGGTTAAATGTCATCATCTCCAACAATGCCCGGGAGGCTGGGTTTTGGCCCAACCTCTGATGGGCCTTGTGTGTGCCTCAGCCCTGCAAGTGTAACCAGGACTGCTGCTAGATTGGGTCATATAAAATATGCTCATTCGCAGTATCTTCTGGTAGTGGTTTGCACTTTTCTTATTTCTAATGGATTTATTGGCCATTTACACATAGTCTTATATGACGGGCCTGTTCTAATCTCTTGCTCACTTTTTTCTATTGAATTGTTTATCTTTTTCTTTAAAAGAATAAAATATAAGTGGGAAAAAATATGCTTATTTGTAAGTATTAGCTGTAGGCCTGGCTTTCAGATGCTGCTGGGAGAGCAGGGGTCCTGGGAGCCTGAAGTCATTTTCACAGCCTGCGGGTAGTTCATCTTCCCCAACCTGACCATCTTCCCCTCTGTATCCTATCCCTCTTTCAAGCTCTCCCCTTTCCTTCACCACCAGATAACCTTGAAAGTGGGACCTCCAAGGCCAACTCCATCTTCACCCCATCCCCTCCACAGTCCCAGGCCTGCCCCCTCTGTTTCTCCTCCCAGGTCTCCCTCTCTCAGCTTCAGCCTTATTCCTGGACTCTTCCCTTCTGCTAACTGCATCTTAATCTTCCCTGGAAGCACATCCTGACCTCACTTTACAGATGAGAAAACTGAGGCTCGGAGAATAGAAGTAAGCTGCCTGCAGTCATGCAGCTGGGAGGTGATGGAGCAGAGATTTGCACAGAGTCTGGCTGAAGACTCACCCCAGGCTTCACCCCTGCACAGCCCATTGAACTCACCAGGAGTGAGTGACCCACCATCCACTGAAGTCAGAATGCAGTCCTGGCCTTCCATCCAGTGGGAACCCCTCACAGCGCCTCCCTGCAGTCCTTTTCTCCCAGGAGACTACACGTCTTGATGTTTCTCTATCAATTCACACCACCATGTCATTTCCCCCCTCCACGTTTGTTTCTGTCATTACGAGTAAGGCTGCACATGTCATTTCTTTAGCAGCCGTTTATGCTTCCTTTCTGAGAGAGTGGCCTGTTGCTATTTGCTCGTTTTCTTTGGGCTTGTTGATTTCATCCTACTGTAGTAGTGCTTTAACATTTAAGGAAACTCGCCCTTGGCCATATGTGTTGCAAATATTTTTCCAGATTTTTTTTTATAGCAGGATTCTAATTTAATATGCAGTCAAATTTTCAATATTTATTTTTTGGCTTGACATTTACTGTCAATCCAATTGGCCTTCTTCTGCAGTACTCTTCTGGGCTTTGGGCGTGTGAGGTCCCCCCTCACCCTGCCCTGAACCATGCAGGCTGATGATGTGTATGTATACCCAGCTTTGCCAGCCTTCCTGTTAATGTCACTTTCAGCTTCCTCAAAATCAGGGTGAAACCTACATGTGATCCCATCCTCCTGAACACGCCCTGGTGAGGATGCAGGAAACGGAGAGCAGGTGGTCCATCACGGTCCATCTGCCCAGGGCTGTCTGAGGGGCAGGTCGGCAGGAGGCCTTAGGACGCCCACTGGCGGGGAAGGACGCTCCCTCGGGTGGGTGAGTGAAGGCGCAGCAGAAGCGATCATGGTGCGCACAACGGCGGGAGCAGTGACGCTCCCTCCCGCAGCGGGGGACAGGCTCTGGGGTCCCTGGAGTCCGGGGGCGGGTTCTTGGCGCGGTCTGCTGATGCCCTAATTAAGCCGCGGATACATTTCCCAGCCCAACTGTCACCCGCGCGCTGCGCAAGCCAGGAATGAATATTCCCAAAGCGCCAACAGAAGGAAGTTCTTCATAAAAACGGAGCCCGAGGGCGTGAAGGGAAAACAAGCCCTGTTCACACGCAGGCGGCGCATCCGCTCGGCACAGCCCGGAAGAGGCGGAAGCGCTGCCGGCGGGGCGCCGGGGCGGGCGCCGTGACCCCCCAGCGCGCGGATGCTGAGCGCCCCGGTAGCTGGAGGCTCTTTTCCTGCCGCGCCCCCGCCCCTCGGCGGCTCCTCCCGGGGGCTCAGGGCGCCGGCCACCCCCTCCAAGGACCCACGTGGGGATCCCCCGTGGCAAACAGTCGCCAGCCGGCGGCTGGCCTGAGCCTCTCCCCCTGCTGGGGCGCCCATGCCCTCGGGCCCCCAGATGCTCTCTTCCTGCGGCTCTGTCACCGTGTGATCTGGAGCCCACCACGCCCGCTCTCATGCTTCTGTTTCCTTCTCCGACACGTGGGGCTAATAACAAACACGCCGGCTGCTTGTAAGGATGGAAGGAGATTCACGGTCAAGGCCCAGTAAAGGAGGGGATTCGGGCGTGGGAAGCAGAGAAGATGTTTTGAAAGGAATTTCTCTCCCTCCTGGGAGTTCCCCTTGCTTTCCTCCAGGGGCTGCGGTAGCTGCAGCGAAGCTTTCTCGGACAAGAGGTCATCACACAGAGCCCTCTGTCTAACCCCCTGCAGGGCTCCCTTCACCCACCAAACAGCCATCAAACGGAGCTGACGAATCCCGTGCCCCTGAGCCTGTCAGCATCCTTGGCTCCGGCTCCTCCTGGGCACCGGGGCCCCAGGCAGGTCCAGAATTCGTGGTTCCAGGACCAGCCATGTTGCTTTGTCCCCCTCCTTCCCTCCCCCCTGGTGCCTCTGCAGAGGCTTTAGTGGGGGTGGTGACAGTGTGGGCTTGGGGGCCAGATTGCCTGGGGCCGAATAGCACCTGGACCCACGCAGGCCGACGTTGCTCTTCCTTCTGTGCCCAACCTGCCCCTGCGAGAGCCCTGTAACCTCTCCCTTCACCTGCCAGTCTCTCGTCTTGATTGGCAGCTCCAGGGGCAGGTGCCATGTCTCCTTCGTTCTGCTCCTCTGGCATCTAACACAGTGCCCGGCGCACAACAGGTGCCCAGTGAATTCATCTGGCGATGCAGATGGCGCTCTGGGAGCTGTGGATGAGCAGACCCGCAAGGAACCTCTGTCCACAAATAACCAACATCTGGAAAGCCTAAGGCTCCACCGTTGGTCAATTCTTTGGGCAGGACTGGCTGCCATTTACGGTGCCCACTGCAAGTGAAAACGTGGGCCCTTTGTTTAAACGTTAAGAATTTCAAGATGGTGACGACAGAGCATTACATGCAGCATGCAGCCCTTCTGAGCACGGGCCCTGCACTCCTGCATGGTTGCACACCTGGGAAGTAGCCGGGCCTCTGGGTCTTGGGCAATAGATGCCTTGCGTGTGTCCTGTGAAGATATTATGGCCACTACCCTTTCCGGGGCAATGCCTGTAAGGTGGGGTCATGCTCAGCCGTGGAGCAACATTTCCCTTATTAGGAAAGACCTGCTGAAAATTCTGGAATCAGTGGGCAAGGATGTGTCCATCCGTTGAGACCAATGAAGCTTTGATTAAAAACAAAAATGAGACCTTAAGTAGATTCTCCTTCAGCGTGATTTTTAAGTCACAAGGCTCTCAGCCCGGTGCCCTGCCCTTTGTCCTGCTAATCAAGTCTCTTTTATGACTGTGACTCTGTACTGAGCACTTGCTGTGTGCTGGCCCTGTTCCAGGCCCCAGGGATACAGCGCTGTACAGCGTAGATGAAGCCCCTGCCCTCCGAGGGCTGGCATTGTAGTGGGAAAGACAGAAAATAAATATAAATAAATGTAATGTCAGCTAGTACCAAGTGCTATTTGGCAAAAGAGGAAAAAAAGGTAGGATAATGGGACAGAATAGGGTGGGTATAATGATACATAGAATGGTTAGGGAAGAACTCCCTGAGGTCGTACCTTTGGAGCAGAGACCTGGATGAGGTGAAGGGGGACCACGCCCAGGTGTGTGGATAGAGTACTCCAAACTCTGGGAGTAGCAAGTGCAAAGGCCCTGAGGCAGGAGTGTGACTGGCAAAAGCAGCAAGGGGGCAAGCAGAGGTGGTGTGGGAGGAGATCAGAGAGGTCCCAGGGACCCAGAGCAGGCA
This sequence comes from Monodon monoceros, assembly GCF_005190385.1. Lineage (NCBI taxonomy): Eukaryota > Metazoa > Chordata > Mammalia > Artiodactyla > Monodontidae > Monodon > Monodon monoceros. The sequence continues at coordinate 112,880,602 of NW_021703772.1, read as the reverse complement.
GGGGCTCGTGGGCTCCAAGAGGAGTTTGGATCTGACACCAGCTGGCCATAGGCCAGCAACTCATTCGTGTAATTGACAGCAGGCTGTCATTTCCCTTCCCAGAGGTGATTTCCAAACTACTTTTTCTCCAAATACTGAGCTTCTGTGTTTCAGCATTGCCTCTCAGGAGCCCCGGCAAGACGCAGGGCACGCAGGAAATGAGAGGGTGCCGGGTTCGAATTTTTCTTCTTCAGTTACTGCTTTGGGACTTGGGTCCGATGCTTAAACTCCCTGAATCTCAGCCGCTTTTATTGCATCCTGTAGCTTTGTTGGGAGGGTTTACGATCCAAAGCACCTAGTAGGAAGCCTGGCACACAGTAGGCGCTCAGATGTACTTGGTTAAGTATTAGCTACAGTTATCACCCCTTTTACCTTTTCCAGGTGGGGTTCACTGTTGGTTTTCATCACAGCATCACTAGAATTCCACCGTCCCCACCCTCCTGGGGAACAATAGAGCTTTGTTCTGTGCAGTGTCTTCAAGTTTCCTTCCTGAGGGGGCCAAGGAAGGGAACTTAATGTTTGCTCTGTACCAATCCCATGCCTGACACTACTATGCGTGATTCCATATCATCCCCTGGCAAGCCCTGGGATCCCGTCTCATGGGCATAGAAGCTGGGACCCAGAGGGTCTCAGGGAAGTGGCGACACAGCTAGGAAGTGGCAGGCCTGCGGTCAGCCTGCTGCTCTGCTCCTTCCCTGGTTTTCCCGGGAAGGGAATCCAAGGGCCGATGGTTATGGGCTCAGCTGCGCTCTGGGGCCCGATGCTGGCGTCTGCCTGTGCTTCTCCCTGGCAAGTTATTGAGACTACTGCCTAACTGTTATGGACCTTGGTTTTCCCATCTGTAAAATGGGGAGAATAACAGCCCCTACCCCATAGGATTATTGTGAGAAAGAAATGAGATAACCTGTGTGTACACCGAGGACTCCTTGCCTGGCACACGGTTATTGCTCAGATCATCTTAACTATCACGTTATTGGAGAGTCATGACCCAGCGTTTTCTTAGTAATACTTTGTGAATCGGGCCCTTCCCTAGGCTGCCACAGAGGCAGTGACCTGGGTGAAAGCTTAGCTATAGGGTCCCCTTTGGTGCCTGCTGGCCACAGCTGTATCCCACCCCACGTGTCCTTCTGCACTTGGCCCTGCACTCCCCGTCAAGAGGTGAAGTTGGATTCCAACAGCTCCCTCCCACCCCACTTGAACCCAGGGCCAGAAGTGACACTGCCCGGGTTCTGAGCCTGCAGCAGAAAAGGCCATGTGGCTTCCCCTCCTTCTCCCGGGATGCTCCCTCTGGGAAAGCCAGATGTCCCAGAAGCCCAAGTACCAGCCACCCTGGAGAGACGCTGAGTTTGCCCCCAGACACGCCAACGTGCCAGTGAAGTCCTGTTGGACCCTCCAGCCGGACCCACCCATGGTCAATGCCGTGCAGAGTCTTGCCCGAGGCCTCCCTGAAGCCAGCAGGGGCTTGCTGTCCCCCAGCAGTGGGGAGGGGCAGGGGTGGGCGCGGCCGCTGAGGGCGGGGGCTAGGCGGGCCCAGGAGATGCCTCGGCCTGCTCTGATGGCTCTCACACGGGGTCTGACCTGCAGAAGGGGAGGCCTCACTCAGGCTGCCTGTGAGGACGACCCCAGGGCCGCCCCCAGCCTGCTGCGCCCGCGACGTCTCTTTCCAGCTCCATGTTCCGTGACGCCCAGGTGGCTTGGAATTAATTGGCCGTGGTGGGGATATCCACACCATAGAAATTTACAAGTCAGGCTTCCCCCGACCCCTCCCGGCTGGGCAGGGCCTCTGCCCTCAAGGATCTCCCATCTCCTTGAAGGAGATAGACCTCATGGGATCATATCACCCCTGCAGACGCCCGGTCCTCATTGCTGGGGGCGGGGCGGCCAGGCTTATCAGGGAGGTGGTCCATCCATCTCTTGCTACTCTGACCATTTGCCTAAGTCCCAGGCTCTGCTTTCTCCCACAGACCCAAGTTAGCAGCATTCCTCCCATTTCATAGTTGGGCAAACTGAGGCCTCTGAAGGTCAAAGGGCTTGCTGGACTCTGTACAGTTTCTTGGGGGCAGAGGTGAGATTCAATTTCATGTCTCTCAGGCTGAAGGGGCCTCAGAAATCCTATGTCCAGCCTTCTCCTTGTTCAGGCTGCAAAAGCCCAGGGCAGGGAGGAGATTGCCTGCAGGCCCACAGCAGGTTAAAGTTCAGGACCCCTGACCCCCAACCTGGGCTCCCCCCCACACCCCTTCCCTTCCCCGGGACCCCTCCTGTGGCCACTCCCACCTTTCTGACACAGACCCTGGTTCCTAGAATGCAACCCACAAGCCCCTTGCTGGTGGTTTGTGTGCAAGTTCACCTAAAGGCATCCCCGCCCACTCTGTCCCTGACCCCGGGGTCTCAGCTCTGAGACGGCCTCCCACATGCTTGGCTTGGCTGGGAGTTTGCCCTGGTGCTTCTGTACTTTGTATTCCACTTATCTCCTTGCAGGGTCAATATTTGCTATTTAAATGATGCTATTTGCTTGTGTTGGAGGTTTTGCATTTTGCCCTGTATTCTGGGTCCTGGAAGGGAGCACCTGGGGTCAGTGAGGTGGCCTGGAGCTCCCAGCAGCCACTGGGAGCTGAATCCACTGCCCAGGCTTCACTCGTTTTTTCACCACTTCATCCATGTTGATACTCAGACACATGAACTTACTCGTGTTCATATCTATTCATTCAAAAAACCTTTCTTGAATGCGAGCCTCCTGCCAGGCACTTTTAGGTCTGGGAAGCATGGAGGTGATCAGTAGGGTGTGGGGCAAAGGCTGCTACATTCTCGCCAAAACTCACTCCTCTATCTCCAGGGCGCCTGAGAGATTATAGCTCCAGGGTCCGCTGCAGGTGGATGTGGTCAAGGCATGAGTTTCGGTCGATGGAACGTGGGCAAATGAGGCAACTGCCACGTCCCAGGCCTGTCTCAGAATGATCTCCAAACCTCCCCCGTCTTCCAGCTGGAATCAGAAGATCCAGCAAAAAGCTACAAGGCTGTACCAGCCCAGATGGCAGCCACTTAGATACACGTGGCTACGTAAATGGAAATTAAGTAAAATGCAAAATTCTGTTCCTCCGTTGTGCTAGTCGTATTTCAAATGTGCCCTAGTCACTTGTGCACAGGTGTCTGAGAAGGCTCCCGTGGGGCTGCTGCATGACCCAGTGGAAGTGCCCCCACGCCCTAGGAAGAGCCATGTTGAACTGTGTGTGAGAGGGAAGCAAACTTTTACCAAGTTCAGATGGGGGTGAAGGAAGGTGTTCGTTATTCATTCCGATACACATCCCTGGGCCTGGAGGGGCTGCGGCCAGTGGGGGAACAGCCCACAAACAGCCAAGCCTGGGCATGCAGCAGTGCCAAGACAGAGGGGGGCACGGAGACTTCCAGAGCCTGAGCCTGGAGACAAGGAGGTTAAGGCTTCACAAATGCCCTTTTAGACTTGAGCAAGTTTTTGTTGAGCGTTGTGACTAATACGCTTTTCCTTTTTTCAAGGTATTTTCTCAGGTGGAGCTCTGCTAAGCTCATTTATACAGTGGTGCCAATCCATTCCGTCTGTCGCAGTTGAATGTCAGGTGTAATCGGAGCCTTAGGCTAAGCCATGGAGTAGGCACTGATCACTAGCCATTGAGGGGGACACTGCGCATTATTTTCAGGGTGGGAGCTTTACAGTGTCCACACGCAGGTGAGAGAGAGAAGGGGAACAGGGCATTCTGGGCCCCTGGCCAGCCCACTGCTTTCCCTTAGAAGGGACAGAACCCAAAGATGAAGTAACGTGGCAGAAAGCTCACAGACAAAGTGGAGATGCCCTACAAAAGCCTCTGAGGTCTGATCGGCCACCAGCTTCTGCTTGGGTGGGGACAGCTGGCCCGTAGCGAGCGAGGGCCATCCCCTTCACTCCCAGGACCTCCAGGGTCCAGCGTCCACTGCTCCTGGGTCTGGGGTTTCCTCTCCACGGGCAGACTGAGCGCCCTTCTCCCCCTGGGACCAGAGAGCCTGAGGTGTGAGGAACAGCACAGGGGGCGGGAGGCCCACCTGGGCCACTAACTCATGGGCAAAGTTGGGCAGGTAGCCACCCATCTCAGGGCCTCTAGCTCTGGTCCACTAAAACCTGTTTGTTTGGGTTTTTTTTATTGCAGTGGTTTTGTATATTTTAGCTACCGTACCAGTCAGGGTAACAGTAGGAAACAGATCACGCACTCAAAGTAGAAGGATTGGAGAATCTAATAAAAAGAACTCTCTGCAAAGTTAAGGCCAAGCTGTTGGTCCCCACAAGGCATCTATTCCCTCCTCCAGGCCTAAAGGGAAGGGGATGCGGGGAACGTCAGATCCCAGCGAGAGAGCCGAGTGGAGAGAGCCTCCTGACAGCAAGGGACGCATCCAGTGAGCGAGAGCATCCCTCCGTCCTACCAGGGCACCCCACGGGCCCCCAGGAGTGGTTGGTCCAGGCCCGGCAGGTGCAGAAAGACCGGTGTGTCTGAGTGATGGGTCGAGGTCATCGGGAGAACACATCTAATGATGACAGGACAAACGCTCCCAAGCCAGGTGCCTAGTTTCCAACCGTACTTCCAGGACTAAGTAGCCTCTGTTTTCTCACCTGTAAAATGGGGCTAATAGCAAAATCTGCCTGACAAGTCTAAGTGAGTTAATAAATAGACGGTTCTCAGGACAGTCTTGTCCATATCAAGGCCTCAGTGTATTTCAGATGTCACCACTAGCGGTAAGCCCTGTGCCAGCCCCAAGACCCACACCATGTCACTCAAGCCCCCAACAACTCTGGGGCTGTCTGGTCCCAGAACCTGTCCTCAAAGCCACTGTCTCAGCTGCTTTCCTCCTGGGAGCCTACTCCACACTCAGGACCATGTGACACATGCATTCTTTATCCAGGCTGGTCTTTTGCTGTAAAACTGTTGGCTGTTTTCTTTAGAGAGAGCAATCTGGTGCCATGGAAGAAATCTCCATTTTCTCACGTGAAAAATTTACTTGTTATGAAAAGAAGTAGAGTGATGTATGTTAATACTCTGAAGAGCACACTGGACGGCAAAAGGCCAATTTTCTTTCGTTGTCTGGGGGCCCGGCAGCATGTCAGGACAGCTGTGGGTCCCTGATGGACTTTATCATCACACTCATGTGTGTGGTGCTGGTTAAAAGTACAGATTCCTGGGCCCAGTCCGGGGTCCTGAGTCAGGTGGTCTGCTCTGTACCTGGCTCAGCCGCACACCGGCTGGGTGACCTTGGGCAAGTCGCTTCCCCTCCTTCTTCCAACAAATGCGGACAGAACCGCCAACGTTGCAGGGCAGTTTATCGAGCGAGTTAAAGTGAAAGGATGTATGCACTGTCTGGCACGGAGGCCCCTCAGCGCCCTTTGGAGCTCCCCGCGGTGATGAAGGGAATGAAAATAAAACCATTTTCCCAAAGGTGGCCGCTCAGCCCAGGTGCCCCTGGCTGGCTGGCAGCGGAGGGGTTAACGATGCCTGTGTCCAAGGAACAATAAGTGGCCGGTGGTGGAAACGCTGAACTGTGATGATGGGGCTGACAGGGACTATTTTCGGAGCCCAACCGCAGGGAGTAATAGGATTGGAGAGGAGGGAAGCGTGACCAGAGCTGATGTTCTCAGCTACCGAGGCAACGCCAGCCGCTGCACCAAACAAAACACTCGCAGCTTCTCCCCACCCCACTCCCAGCCCCCCATCGCGGGTTTTATCTTGACCTTCAGGCGAAGCCACCCTCACAAGCAGCCAGAAGAGGGTTGCTCTAAGAAAAAGAAAATGTATTATAGTTGATTTACAATGTTGTGTTAGTATGTGCTGTACAGCAAAGTGATTCAGTTATACACATACACACATTCTTTTCCATAGTCTTTCCATTATGGTTTATCCCAGGATATTGAGTATAGTTCCCTGTGCTCTACAGGCAGACCTTGTTGTTTACCGTTCTGTATATGATAGTTTGCATCTGCTGACCCCAAACTCCCAATCCCTCCCCCACCCCCCTCCCCCTCAGCAACCACAAGTCTGTTCTCTATGTCCCTGAGTCTGTTTCTCTTTCGTAGATAAGTTCATTTGTATCATTTTTTAGATTCCCTATATAAGCGATATCATATGGTATTTGTCTTTCTCTGTTTGACGTACTTCACTTAGTATGAGAATCTCTAGGTCCGTCCATGTTGCTGTGAATGGCATTATTCCATTCTTTTTGATGGCTGAGTAGTATTCCATCGTACAAACGTGCCACAAGAAGAAGACTGCCTTTGGTTTCCTACCGGGGGTGCGCTGCAGACCCCCTGCTCCCCCGACCCTCTGGCCCCAGCTGGGTGTCCACCACACAGGGAGGAAGCTGAGGCGGGGGTGGGGCCCGTGCAGGGTGGCCTGGTGGCACGTGAGCACCAGTGTCTGCCTCCAGCGACTGGACTCGCGGGATTCTTCATCCTTCAAAGACTCCTGCTTTGGGAGGACTCCTTTCTGTCCTATGCACCTGGGGACAGTGTCCCTCTGCCTCGGCATTGCCACCAAAGCTTACTTTCTGAGGGGCAGGCAGGGCAAACTGCTGCTGTCAGGGCCCACGTGGTCTAGCTGGGCATTAAGATCCGCCCAAGGGGCAGCAAGACGAGGCGCATCTCCACGTGTGCCCAGGGGTAAGGGGGGGACACCCTCCTGAGGCCCCTAGTCTAGTTCAGGAGTTTCATCTCTCAATCCTCACACCTTGGTGACACCAGCCTTCTCATTCCCACTCGCTAAGTGGCAGGGCTCCTTTGTCCTCTAGATGCAAGGAGGTCCTTGGGCTCAGATGGGGCCACCTCCACATACTCCTGCGTTTGCCCCCTGCCCTCCCAGCCCCTCCCCCCAGGGCAGATCCGCATACATAAGGGGATCATACGTCTAGAACAGCGGTGAGGTGCAGGCTTTTTCTTCTTTGCTTCATATGAGACCTTCCCACTAGCCTGCCTGAGGCAGCCGGTGCCTCAGGGAGGACCAGGGCTGTAACAAGGCACAGAGAGAAAGTGAGCGTGGATCCAGACTAGGATCTCCAAGCCGCAGCACGAGAGCTTTGGAAGCGGGCTCTGCAGCAGGAGAAGAGGTTTGCTGCGTTCTGCAAGCTGTCCTTCATGTACCAGGCCTGGAGGTCTGAGCCCTGAGGGCTCCTCTAAGCTGGTGTGCGGCAGAGCGGACACAGAATGTGATGACAAGGTGAGCTGCAGCTGGGCAAGAGAGGAGTCGGGAGGGGGGAGACACAGCTGAGGATGCTGCCGGGTTCCACGGCACCCGGTGCCTCTGGCAGCCCAGGCCGGGATCCCAGGAGAGGGAGAAGAAAGAAGGTCCACAGGCTAAAGGGGATGCTGCACTTTCCCCCTTCCCTGTCCCCTGTGCTCCTGGAACCTGGGGCCAACCTTCACAGCAGGGCTTCCCTCCAGAGTGACACACGTTCAGGAAACAAGGAAACATGAGAGGGGCTTGGACCGGCACCCCCAGGCTTCGTGGAAGGGAACCAGCAGGACGCTGACGAATGGCTCGTGAACCTGCCAAGGGGTCTGACGTCTAGCCAAGAACTGCAGAGCAGCCAGCCTTACCTAGGGTCCTTAGGGGTCATAGCTGGACCTCTGGGCAGCAGCCCCCAGAGCGGGGAACCCAGAAGCAGAGCCCAGAGCAATCAATCCCCCTGCATGGCTTAGGTGCAGCGAACAGACCCTGAGACCCCGGCCACAGGACTGTGGGGGTCTGAGAGTAAGATGGCCTGTCCCCTGCACCCTGGGGACCAGCAGCCTAGCAAAGAGGGAGAGGGAGGAGGGGTGTCCTCTGGAGAGTAGGAGACAAACTGGCAGCTGCTCTGACCTTTGAAAAGTCAGGTACTTAGCTAAAAGATGGAATGAACTTGAACCGGGATGTTTAACTCTCCCTTGCCCTACAAGATAAGGGCTGGGGGGGTGGTGTGTGTGTGTGTGTGTATCCAGCTGGGCACTGTGTACATTTGGAGTCCCTGCCCCGCTTGTGCAAGCCAAGAGCAGCCCTGCCTCATGGGGTCTCAGGCCGCGTGGCAATCTCCACCAGCAGCTGGGCCCGAGTTTCGCCCCGAGCGATTTCCGAGGGTCAGGTTTGCTGAGCAAATGAAGAGTATAAACAGCATTGCAGGGGTATTGTTTAAGTGCTTTGGGCAAACAAAGTCCGCTCCCCCCTTCCCAGCTCCCCTGGAAGCACCTATTGACTGGCAAACAAAGGATGCGCTAATTTATCCTTTCACAGAGGCCCCGCTCCTTGGGACACTTGTCCCTCTCCTGCGTCCTCCGCCAAGGTCACTCGGTGAGGGCGATTTACTGAGGTGTCCACGTGACCCGCAGCCTCTTGTTTAATACACGGCAGAGGTCAGAGTCTCCGAAGAGAGGTCAGTGCCGTCTGGGCTTGTCCAGAGGGGGAAGAAATGGCTGATGGGGGGTTTTCTGTTTCTATTAATACCCGAACACAAACGCACTGTGACTCAGCCTCGTCCTGGCCTGGTGCTCAGGAGCCTGCACCCCACCCCCGCCCAGCCTGGAATCTGGCCCGGGGGGTGGGGGGTGGAGGGAGTCCAAACAGGTCTGGCCCTGCCCACTGAGGCAGAACCTTGGGAGTGGGTCTGAAATTAGCGTTTTGACAGCATTCCAGGTGATGTTTGTGCTGGATCCTGGACTTTGGGAAACCCTGGCCCAGTTGGATATTGGACATCTAGATTCAGTGACTGAACGTTGACCGAATAAATGGGAGAAGGAAAGACCCAGCCTACCAGTCTTGCTAAGTGGCTCCTGGAGGAGTGAGAGGACCTGTATATAAACAGCTGCACCAATTCCCATGCAATGAAATTCACCTCCTTGAAATGTACAAGTCAAGGATGGCAATGTATTTTTGTTTATGACATACATGCAGTATTATGAGTCAGAGTAGCGTTGGTATTCATCTCCCTTCCCTCTGCTGAGGTTGTCCAAGCTGGGACCCACAGGAGCCAGGGCCCTGCTTGGCAAGGTTTGAACACTCTTCCTAATACAAAGGACAGTGTGGCCCCCGAGTGCTGGCCTCTCCTGCCAGCCACGTCCCTCATTCCCGCACCCTGGCCTCCCCCCAACTCCCGGTAGTCCTAGGACCACAGCAGTCAGCCAGGCACAGTGGGGACAGTGGGTCACCGTGTGCCTTTTCCCTGCGGTCCTCAGACGACTCCAGGGCTAAATGTCAGCAGGGCCCCTGAGTGCTGGGCTCCCCCCCACCTCCAGCTTTCCAGTCATGACACCGGGGATGAGCTGGGGGCATCCTGCCCTTTCACTGCGTCCCCTTCGCGTGGCATCTGGGCTGCATGAGCAAGTCCTCTGAAGATCTTGGTTTGGAGGCTGGAGGGGTGGGTGTGCTGGGGTGTCAGGGCCACCGCTCTGCCCAGCACCCCTCCGGGCAGGTCCGAGCTGGGCTATTTTTACTTTGGGATGTCCTTCAGCAGCTGAAAACATCTGCTCTTCCCTCCTTTCCTTGGGCCCTCGTCTCTGAGCTGAACACACTCACTGGTCTGGCTCTGGGGTTTGTCAGCCTGCTTCTCTGTACCTGCATGTATGCCAGAGGCATGGGACCCCGTGTGTGCAAGTGTGTGTGTGTGTGTGTGTGTGTGCGTGTGCGCGTGGGGGCAGGGGTTTGCACGTGCATGTATATGGCCTGTGTCTGCAGGACTCTGTGTGTGCAATATACATGAGATGCATGTGTGGCGTGGTGAATGTGTGCATGTATCTGGATGTGCAGGAGTGCATGCAAAGCCACTTCTGTAACAGAGTGTGGTTTCCGGTGTGCAGGCAGGCGTGTGCCCAGATACAGGCTGATGCACCTGGATATGCAAGAGTGTGTGTGTGAGAGGATTCTGTTTGTGCAAATTCTTCAACCAGGACAGTAACCACAGCCATCAGATCAGTGTTCAGAAATGCAGAGAGCCTATGGGCACTTCTGGGCAGATGTCTGGAAAAGACGAAAACTCTAGTTAGAAAAGACACATGCAACCCCCATGTTCATTGCAGCACTATTTACAATAGCCAAGATGTGGAAACTACCTAAATGTCCATCAATAGATGAATGGATAAAGAAGATGTGGTACATATATACAATGGAATACTATTCAGCCATAAAAAGGATGAAATAATGCCATTTGCAACAACATGGATGGACCTAGATATTAACATACTAAGTGAAGTAAGTCAGACAGAGAAAGAAAATACCATATGATATCACTTATATGTGGAATCTGAAAAAAATGTTACAAATGAACTTATTTACAAAACAGAAACAGACTCACAGACATAGAAAATAAACTTACAGTTACCAAAGGGGAAATGTCGGGGGGAGGGATAAATTAGGAGTCTGGGATGAACATATACACACTACTATAGATAAAGTAGATAATCAATAAGGACCTACTTATAGCACAGGGAACTATATTCAATATCTTTTAATAACCTATAATGGAAAAGAATCTGAAAAAGAATATATATATATATATATATATATATATATATATAAAACGGAATCACTTTGCTGAACACCTACAACTAACACAATATTGTAAGTCAACTATACTTCAATTTAAAGAAAAAAAGGAAAAAAATGCAGACTGCCAAAGGGGCCCAACTGTCAGTGGGACAGGCAGCTCCCACCTCCAGGGGCGCCCTATACCCTCTCGTTCCTCATGAATATGATTAAATCTATTGAGTCCAGATCAGACAGCAGACTAAGTGCTTTTCTGCACAATCTCATCTAATCATCACAACCTAAAGATGCATTGTTAGCCCATTTTACAGATGAGGAGTCCAAGGCTCAGGGAATAACTTGAAGTAACTGAACCAGATCTGACTAGTTCCACAGCCTCTGCTTTGTGTGATGCCAGGTGGTCTGCCTATTGGAAATACACACACCCCACACACTTCACATTTTAATCGCTCAGACCCAGTGGCGGTGGGGTGCTGTTGTCTGTGGGAACATCCGGAGTGAAGTCTTTGCTGGGGAGGTTGTTGAAGGACATACCTTGAGTGCAAACGCTCAACTTGGAAAACTTGTTGGAAAGAGTAGGCAGGCAGATGGGCATCGTGGCCCTGGCGGGACACCCTGTTGAGGTTCCCCAAGATGGGAATGGGCAGACATCTCCCTTCATTCACAAGCTTCTGCTTTGAGGACCCCCAATCTAGCCGGGGACCCTTGACAAGAGAACAGCCCCACGTGGGAGCCTCGCCCTGGCCTGCCAGCCTTGGAGGGGCCATGTCTTGCCCTGTCACACCCTTGTTATCCAGACCCAGCAGCCGTGGGGGGGGGGGGGGGGCGGGACGGAGGGACCCTGCCTGGGAGAGCTGTGCTCTGCACCTGCCGAAGCCGAGACTTGTCAAGCCACTTCACCAAACTTCTCTCCTGCTGGTCATAAGAAGAACTAGCCCTGGAGGTGGTGGGACGATAAGCCGGCATCCAGAGACCCCAGAGAGGCCTCAGGTCACCCCAGTCATAAATCTGTGTGTGGGGAGCCAGCACGCAGGCCCCGGTGAGGCATGGTCAGAAGGTCCCAGCCCAGCCCCAGATGCCTGGCTGGGACCTCTGTACACTCCATCTCTTTGAAGACCGCCAATTCCCCTGCAAGGAAGGGGCTCTCTGCCCTCTGTGGGTGAGAGAGGATGCCTCACTTGGCAAAGTCAATGCAGGGTCGGGGAGGGGCTTCCCCCTCCCACCCCCCACCTCTTGCTGCCCATCTGTGCTCTGCCCCAGGAGATGCGGAGGTCTGGAGGGAGGACCTCAAAGGGTCCTTGCTGCTTCTGCCGCTCAGGGGTGGACCCGCAGCTTCCCAGCCTCCCGGTCTCCTCCCTCAGGGCTGCAGCTCCCGGTCAGTTTGGCCAGGCAGGAGGTCCAAACTTGGACGGGGCTCGGGGACCCGGGGCTGTGACCTTGGCTCTGTCACTAAGCAGCTGGTGACCTTGGGCAAGGCCTTCACCGCTCCCATCCTCCGGCCCGGGTATCTTAGCTGCTCCCCCATCAGCCTAGGTGGAAGTGCACCCCCCACCCCACCGCCCGGCACTCCAGGGCTCACACAGCCCAGCCCCACCTCTTGTCCTTCTGAAACCTCCAGCCTTTGCCCTCAAGGCCAAGCAGTGGTTGGAGCCGTGGTTGGAGCAGTGGTTGGAGCGATGGGTCCCTGGGGGAGGTCTCGGCTCTCACCCTGGTCTGCCCTCCCCAGCAGGGCCAGTTCGGGTCCTCCGGGCTGCAGACACCGTGACAGGCCTGGGACTGGGACAGGTTTATGGAGATAAGGCCTGTGGAAGACAAAATCTGGAGGGAGAGCCTCAGACCGACATGCAGACACCACAGAGGCTCGGCCAGAGATTGGCCAGAGATCACGGGGCAGAGATGGCCTCTCAGGGGAGTCCCCACTAGGCAGGAGGGGTCAAGCCCTAATCCCTCCTCCCAACTCAGACCCTGGCTGGAGCTGCCCCGGAAGGGCAGGTATTCCACCTAGATGAGGAGACAGGTCCTGCAGATGCTGCCCTGGGACTGGAGGCTCCTGTGTTCCCACAGCTGAACGACAGGTTCTGAACTGAGAGCAGAGGGCAGAGGCATCTCCATGGCTGCCATGCTAGCTGTGTAACCCCTGGCCTGTACTTAACTGCTCTGAGCTCAGCCTTCTCAGTATGGACCAGGAACAGAGCCACCCTGGAAGGGTAGCTGGAAACCGTGTTTCCAAGGCCCCTAACACAGCACCTGCTACAGTATTATTATTGCTATATATATATATATATATATATATATATATATTTTAATCATTATTGGTATGCTTCCTCCCCTGGCTGTTGAGATTTAAGCTCCTGGAGAGCTTTTCACTCCTGCCTTCTCTCACCCTGGACAGTTGGCCCAATAACACAGGAGTCTCACCAAGAACTCCTACTGTGGGGGAGGCCGGAGAAGGCAGTTTCCATGGCCTGGTCTCTATCTCCATCCCCAGGACCCAGCCTTGTGTGACAGAAAAGAATTCCACCGGTGTTATGAGAACCCCCCAAATTCATATGCTGAAGTCCTAACCTCTAGTACCTCAGACTGTGACTGTGTTTGGAGATAGGGCCTTTAAAAAGGTAATTAAACTAAGATGAGGTCATTAGGATGGACCCTGACCCAAGATGACTGGTGCCTGATAAGAAGAGGAAATTTGGACACAGACGTGTACAGAGGGAATATGGTGTGATCACACGGGGAGAAGATGGACATCTCTAAGCCAAGGGGAGAGCCTGGAAGAGACCCTCCCCTCACCTGGCTCTCAGAAGGAACCAGTTCTGTCAAAACCTTAATCTTGAACTTCCAGCCTCCAGAACTGTGAGATAGTACATTTCTGTTGTTTAAGCCCCCCAGTATGTGGTGCTTTGTCAATGTGACCCTAGGCAACTAACCTATGTGGTAAAGGATGTATCAGTTAGAGTGCTTTTAGCTGCAAGTAACAAGATATCTAACTAAGAATGGTTTGACCCTAGGAGACATTTAATGATCATAAGCATGGAGGTATGTGATTCTACCATGTTGTCAGGGCTTCTGCTTCTTCCCAATTCTGGGCTGTGCCTCCTGGGTTGAGCTTTTGGTCTTTGGGCCACTTTAGATGGGTAGTCTGGGAGGACCTCACTGAGGCAATGACATTTGACTTTGACTTGCAGGTTGAGAAGATGCCAGCCTTGGGCGGAGCCAGAGAATGACCTGCTTTCAGGGCCAGGGAGCCAGCAACTGTGTCCCCCTCGGGGCTGGGGCTGGCGACCTATTGGCCATTGACTTTGACTCTGAGCCCAAGGCCACGTGGTCCGGTGCCTGCCTTCAGGCAGTGCCAGGCATCCATCCAGCATAGACGCATTATTCTATTTGACTGTTTTTCATTCCTGGCAACATCCGTTGAAGGATATGCAAATAAGAAAATCAACTGAATTTCTTTCACAAAGAACGGCATTTAATCAGCACAATAAATACTTACAGACCGTCGTTGGCTGCATGAGATGACAGTTCATGGAGAAAGAAAGGGTAGAAGGGAAATTTGAAGGGCAGAGAAATAGAAAAGAAGAAAAAGAGGGAGAGACCCTGGTGGTAATAGGGTGAATAAAGACCCAAGGGGTCCGAAGACCTGAGGTTGTTCATCCATCGATCCATCCATTCATCCATCCAGCCATCCATTCATTTATCCATCCATCCATCCATCCATCCATCCAACCATCCATTCATTTATCCATCCATCCATCCATCCATCCATCCATCCATCCATCCATCCATCCAACCATCCATTCATTTATCCATCCATCCATCCATCCA
>NW_021703772.1:112728219-112865842 GCF_005190385.1 Monodon monoceros | reverse complement strand
ATCCATCCATCCATCCATCCATCCAACCATCCAGTCATCCATCCATTCATCCATCCATCCATCCAACCATCCATCCATCCATCCATCCACTTGTTCATTCATTCAACAAATATTTATGGCGAGCCTAGTAGTTTGCAGGTACAATACTAGACACTGAAAATATGGGACTGATCAAAACAGATACTGCTTCTGCCTACAGGACACTTCCAGCGCAGTGAGAGGAAGAAGACAGACATGAAACAACCTCACAGATAAATATATAGCTACAGACTCTACTAAATGCTAGGAAGAGGGCAGGGGTGAAGAAGGGCCGAGGAAGTAGTAAGGTCAGGAGGATGAGCAGGAATTAACGAGGCAGAGAGGTTGGAGTGGAAGGCTGATGCTTCCTACACTGGGAGCAGCCTCTGCGAAGGCCCTGAGGGAGGCCCGTGAGACAGGAGCACAGAGATGGAGCTGGAGGGAGAAGGCGGGGTGGCTGCAGAGGAGGGGCCAGATCACACCGGGTCTACTGGGCCCCGGGGAAGAGCTTGGGTCCGCACAGAAGTACAGTAGTAGGATTGATGTGTTAAAATGACTTTGGCTTCTGGGCAGAGAAGGGTCTGTCGGAGCAGACCCCAGATGGCGGCAGGAAGGCTGGTTGAGAGGCCCTTGAGCTTGTGCAGGCAAGAGATGGTGGTGGCTTGGACCAGGGAAAGGTTTCTCAACCTCAGCATCGTTGACACTCTGGGCTGGATGTGGGGCCACCCTGTGCACTGTAGGATGCTTACCCGCAGCCCTGGCCTCTACACGCCAGGTGCCAGTGCAACCCCCCACACACCGTGATAACCAGAGATGTCTCCGGACGTTGCCAAATGTCCTCTGCGGAAGAAAAATGCTCCTTGTTGAGCACCTTGGACCAGGAGGATGATGGAGAACTGGCTCGAGGGAAAGGTAAGGTGGAGGTGAACAGAACGTAGCAATTGAATGTGCAGAGTGAGGGAGGGGAAGGTGGGGCGGGTGACTCCCAGGCAACCAGGCAGATGTCACTGCCACTCATTGATGTGGGGAACAAGGAGAGAGAATCAAGTTTGGGGTGGGCGTGGGGAGTGGGGCATACCTGGGTTCTACTATGAACTAGCAACGAGATCTCAGCATGCTCTTTTCTCCTCCTTTGGTCGGTTCTCCCATCCTCAGAATACACTGTTTGGGCTGGCTCTAGAACAGCAGACATTGAAAGAGGCCACTTGTCCTTCCTGCACCCCAGGCAGACATCACTAATCGATTGTGGTTCTCTGAGCCTGGATACTTCTTTCCACGGTGCCCTGGACGACTACCTATGGGGGCGGGGCATGAGAGAGGAAACCTGTTTGCCTTTCCTGACCTAGAGACTCACTTCAGTCCCTTCCGACTTTCCCAGTGTTGACATTCTCTTGACAAGTACCAAAGTATGCTTGGGAAATTCCGGGCAATGATGTCTGCAGCAGGAGTGGGGGCTGCCCAGCCTTCTGGCCACATCCTGTTCTTACAAAGTCACCACCCTGGGCACAGAGCCACAAAATGGGAGCTCCCCACTCATGCCATTTGTTGCAGAGATTCAGTGGGGCTGTGAAAATCTCTAGTGGCGGGCCCATCCTCAGAGCCCTGGCCACTGTCTTCTGTCTCTTGCTCGCTGCATCTCCATGATTATCTGTCAGCCTCGGTCTCGGGGTGGCCCACACCCCTCTTCCCCTCACCCAGGCTCTCTCTGCTACTCTCCCCCATCGGATCATAACACAGAATGGAACTATTTAATTGTTTTTTTTCGCTTTTCTTCAAAAGCATTTCTGCTTCCTGTTAGTGCTTGAGAAAGGCAGATGCATGAAATGTGAATTTTAAAATATTTGTCTTCCTTCCAATTCTAATGATGTAGGAAACCCACCATTAGAATAATCCCATACTCCTGTTGTGGATAGAACTGTGCCCCCCCGCCCCCCGCTCCCAAGACCTGGTCAAGTCCTAACCTTCGGTACCTATGAATGTGACTTTATTTGGAAACAGGGTCTTTGGCGATGTAGTCAAACTGGGCTGGGTCCTGATCTGATGACTGGTGTCTTTATAAGGGGAGAGCTATTTGCATACAGATGCAGGGGGAGAGCACCACGTGACACTGAAGGCAGAGAATCCCGGGGTGGGGGGGAGGTGGTGGCGGGGTGGGGGGAGGCATCCACAAGCCAAGGGTCCTCGGGGGTTGTCAGCAACCACCAGAAGCCAGGAGAGAGGCGTGGAACAGGTCCTCCCTCCCAGCCCCTAGAAGGAACCGACAGCTTGATTTTGGACTTCTGGCCTCCAGAACTCTGAGTGAATAAAAATTTCTGTTGTTCTAAGTGCCCCAGTTTGTGGTAATTTGTTACGGTATTGCTGGGAAACGAATACAGCTCCCAACCCCATTGGGGTTGAGGCTGCCACTTCCCTCTGAGTTGTGGGTGGAGATTTTTACTCCTTGGTTCAGTGACTGTCGGTGGAGAAACTCTTGGTGACTACAGTTTCCTTCCTCAGTCTATGGCATCCTTCCCCCTCCCTCCTGCCAGCTGCTATTGGTCCTTCAGTTTGTCTCATTTGGTGTGCCACCGCTTCCAGGAAGCCTTCCTGAATGCCCCCAACTGGGTTAAGTGCCCCTTACGCTCTGCTGTCCAGCTGCACCCATCTATCTGTCATTCCTAGAACAGGCTTTTCTCTCTCCACCAACCCTGTCACCCCTCACTGCTCTCCTTGGCTGGAATGTTGCCCCTGTTTGCTTCTCATTCTTTCAGACTCAACTCAGGTGTCACCTCCTCCAGGGAGCCTTCTCTGATTGGACCCCACAGAGAATGGGGGCTCTGATGGCCCTCGCGCCCTGAACCATCCTCCGTCAGGTCACGTCATGGTTCCCTGATGCTGCCGTGCTGCATGGTTGCCCTGGGACATGGGAGCCTCTCCTCCTCCCCGTGCCTCACACATGATGGTGAACAAGGGGTGGGGTGTGCTGGGGGATCAGGAGGACAGGAGGGCAGCATCTCTGCAGCAGAAATTCCCGATCCTGGGAACCAGCTGCTGCACTTCTGGAAGGTAGAGATCGCGGTCTGGGAGGGAGACGTCTTCCTGCAAGGACAGACGGCACTTAGAGTTCAGGTTCGGGTTGGCACCATGAAAAAAAGGACAGCTTCAGCAGGATGATATAGCAGACGCTGCAAACTCAGCTCAGAGAGAGATCGGGAGGGCGACACGGTTACTGATGTAGGGCAAATGGGCCAGGTGGGGACTGCGGCAAAGTGGAGAGAGGAGCCCCTGCCAGCTCCCAGCTCAGAGGTGTGCGTGGAGCCAGATTCAACCAGGTCTCCTGTTAGAGGCTGGCTGAGCACCTAGCCCTTCTCCCTTGAAGCTCCTTCTATCATTGTAATTAGCTAATTGAGCATACGGTTTGTTTATCAGAGCTCGCCTCCCCAGCAGATGGAGACCTTCTCAAGGGCAGGACCGCGTCTGTGTTCCCAGCACCAACCCGTGCCTGGCCCTTGGAGGATGCCTTAGTATCCTATCTGCCAAGGGGATGGATCATTGAGTAAATAGTGCCTAACTTGCAGGGCTGTTTGACGGAAGAAGGGGGGTGTAATTACGTGTGAAAATCAATGCGTGTCATACAAGTTATCAAATAAGATCACGCAGTGGAGGAAAACACCAGCAAATGAGCCCATAAGTCCGTGGCATCAGCTCCCTGTGTGGGCAGGGCTCGGGTTCTCTCCACAACAGGGGTTGCCGGGGTCCGCCTCTGCAGTTCCTGAGTCCTGGGGCTCTGACCTATGCTTGTTTCCTATTTCTCCAGCCCCACCCCGCAGGTTAGCTAGAACCTACCATGTGCCGATTCACGCGGGTAAAGCTCACTTCCCTTCGCTGCTTCACTTACAGGCAAGGAAATGGAAGCCCAGGGAGGACGCATGTCTGAGCATCTGGCAGCCGCCTCCCTCCCCAGGCATCGCCCATGACCCACCTGTGAGGGCAGAGTCCAGGAACGGGGAGTTGGGGGGCTCCTGGTGGCCCCCTCTTTTGTCTCCTCCTCCCGGGGGATGCTACGTGGAAGGGACTCTTCGCTACCAGAGGGTGAAGGTCAGAGTCTGGCCAAGGGCCCAGCGTTTCTGGCCCAGTTTCACCTGAGGAAGCCAACCGTGCAGAAGGTCGGGAACATTCCCAAGGGACTCCCAGCGACAGGATTTCCTGACATGGGATGATTACCTTTCTCACATTACGTGGCCTGCTATTGGCTTCCTGCTATTTTATTCACAGGACGAACAGGACAGAGACGTCTATTCAGGGGAAACAAGGGAAGGACTCGCCTGACCCTGGACTTGGAGGATGTGGTGGGATCATGGAATTAACTCCAGTTGACCTAGTCCCCACTGTACCCGCCTTTGCGATCACCTCTGAGCCTCAGTTTCCTTTTCTGGAACAGGCAGGCGGGGCGGGTGGTGAAACATGTCGAGTCAGACCCCACAGAGCCGCAGGCAGGTGAGCGCGGTGATTGCCGTGGGGGACGCTCTGCGCACTGGCAAGTGCCCCTGGGGTTCCAGCCTCAGCTTTGCTCCTCTCCTCTGACAACCTAGCATCTCTGGTCCACCTTCCTCAGTCGGGAGGTCCTCAGCGCGCCCAGGAGAAATGTCGCCCCTCCCCGGCTGAGTCCAGGCTCCCCTCCCACTGACTGTGGTCCACCTGGGCGCCGCCCCCGCCCCCTGACTCTTCTGCTTCTTTCCACTGACTCTCTTTCCACTGCAAGCTCCTCCTCGGTCCTCTGCTTTCTCGATTCACTGAAGCAGGAAGCCTGAGGACGGGGCCCAGAAATCTGCACGTGAACAAGCCCTTCACCCGGGGTGGCACCGGGGGTTCTGATGTGCACGCAAGTTGCAGAACCACTGTGATGACCTGTCTGCCCGGCTGGGCTGTGAGCTCCCTGCTGGCCGGGGCTGCGTCTCATTCAGTGGCTCCCAGAGCGTGGCCCGCAGAGGCCACGAGGACCGGGAAATAGCCTCCTAGGCCGCCTGTGGGCTGATGCCTCCCACACAGGCCCTGACTACCTGCCTCCACACCTGGGCTTACAGCATCCCCGCACCGCTCCCTCCATGGCCCTTTCCCCAGACACTCACAAAACTCAAGGCCTGCTGGCTGGCCTTTTTCAGAAGGCCTCCCCGGAGTACTGCGATGGCCTGGGCAGCTCAGTCCTGCTCCACAGCTGCTGCCCCAGCCTTCTGGATGCCACGCTAGCCCCAAGGCTGGTCACATCCACATCCATAGCGGAGCCGCCCTTGAACAGCCGGTCCCTTCTGTGAGCATCCTTCACGAGATCTTTGGCCCCGCCCCCGCTCATGTTAGATGGAGCCCTTGCTCTGGAGGGGTCGGATTAAGGTTAGGGTTAGGGCTGCCGGGCAAGGGCACCCGACATATGCAGGTCTGTGGGCCTTGGCGCCCATATTTATAGCAGGAGCAATTCACACCACTTTCCTGCTTTCCTGACCTGAAGGGTAGAGAAAGGGAGAAAGAACTTTAGGCCTTCAGCGAGCTGCAGAGTTTCGTCCTCTGGCTACTCCGAGCCTCCTGGATGGCAGAAGAACTGGCCTCTGCCTGACCCGCGCCCTCTCGGGGATTTGCTTCTCTACCCCCGCCCTTGCTGCTACAGCCTCTGTGTCCCCAGGTTCTTCTCCCAAGCCCTGGACGGGAGCCAGCCTCTGAGAGCAGCTCTGCCTGGGCTTGAATCCCGAATCTGCTGTCTGGGATGAGTCACTTAACCATTCCATGCCTCAGTTTCCTCCCCTGTGAAGCGGGCCCAGGAAGAAACACTGTCCCCCATAATAAAGCTCTTACGTTTGCCCCCAGGGCTCCTGGTTGTGAGGTAGGTGGCTTCTCCCCCAGGGAGCCTAGTGAGGGAGCTGGTGGGTGGCGGGCTGGGTGACCCCAGGATTGGCCTCCTTCCCAGCCTCCCTCTGCCCTCAGCGGTCTCCAGGTCCGGCATCACATGCGACCAGTTGGTCTGGGGACCAGAATGTCCAACCTCTCTGGCTGACGCTCTTTAGCGCCAAATAAAATTTCCGCTCCTCCTTCTTGCCTTCTCCACATCCATTGTCTGAGAGAAAATAATTTCAGTAGTGCCTTAGAAATTGGATTCCACTGATCACAACAGCATCTGTGTACCTGAGAACACTCGTCAGCATGTATGGCTGAGACGGGTCTATTCAGCCCCCAGACAATGCTCGGGGCTCTGATAGACTCGGTGGAAACCTGTGCTGGGGGCCTCCAGGCTGGGGACCTGCGTGGTCTCCAACAAATGGCGTCTCTGTTTTTTTTTTTGGTTGCGCCATGTGGCTTGTGGGATCTTAGTTCCCCGACCAGAGATTGAACCTGGGCCCCTGGCAGTGAGAGCGTGGAGTCCTAACCACTGGACCGCCAGGGAATTCCCAATGGAGTCTTAATACATAAACCTGCCCTTCCTCAGGCATGAGCTCCCCTGACACACCTTGCCAGGCGGGTCGTGTGATGAGTCCATTTTATAGATAAGAACACAGAGGCCCCAAGAGCTGTATTAACTGCCCAAACCATGGAGCTAGTGATCAGTAGTGTGCAAGTTACATCTGAGTGACCCCAAAGCTCATGACTCCCCCCTACTCCGCCCTTTTCCACTTGACGGCTGATCCCAATTCACCGTCTCCACAGCTGGGAACTCCCGAAAAAGAAAAAGTGTCCACTACCAGCCATGAGTTAACATGCCCCTGGCAGCGGTGGATCAAGTGCTTTTGTATCTGTTACCGCGTTTAATCCCTCAGGAAATCAATTACTTGCCTTATATTTTAGAGGAGAAAATCAATTCTCAGAGAGGTTGAGTAACCTGTCCAAGGTCACACAGTTAGGAAATGGCAGAGCTGGGGCCAGAATCCAGGTCTGTCTGCCCCAGGGTCCCTGTTGACCCCCTGCAATGTGTGGGCTTCCCAGGGCCTAAGACGGGGAGGGCATAAATAGCTATCTTGAGCCATAAGATTCGCCTCGTGACATGCTGGGTGTTAGGAAATTTTTTTTTAATTTAAGTGGTTCGCCTTCTATCTGGTCCTCCATCGGGATGAATAATCCATCTCCACCCGGAATAACTTAAGGGTCTCTGGATCGAAGGAAATTTAAGGCAGGAAAGTATGGGTTGTTTTTTTTTTTAATCTCAACTGAAAAGTAATTTTTAATGTGCCAAATACTGCAAGCTCAATTCAATACGTGGGCTTATTATGCAAAATGTCCTAATTAAGCACTATTATCTTGCAACCAGAAGACATACCAGCAACCCAGCAAGCGCTGCTCCCAGGAGCTAAGGATGTAATTGTCTAACGGGACTTGTCATCGGCAAAGGTCCTGTCTTGGCTGCCGCAGCCCATCAAATGCCTCCTCCCATCCCTAGAGGACCATAATCCCCGCGGAATTCCACGTAGCACAGATGGGCTATGACACAGAGAACGGGTTTTGTGGCTTGAAAGCGTTTTGCTTTCTGTTCCCAAGCTAGAGCTGGAACCGGCCCGCTTTGCATCTGTCTCTGATTCCGGATATCTCTGCGCGACTCAGAATCCGATGCCTCGGCTTGGGGGCGAGTGGAGGCTTAATGTGGGGAGGGCTTTGTATCAGGCAGAAAGCCTCCACCCTCCCTGTCTGGGGTTCTGAGAAAGTCACTCAACCACTCTTAGCCTTGGCTGCCTTTTCTAGAAAATGGGGAGAGTGAGGATTCATCCGGCTGCCTAGGATTCATCCTAGCACAGAGCCTGGCGCTCAGCAGACCCTCCGCGGTTCCTGTTCTTAAGAAACCGCTAGGGACTTCCCTAGTGGTCCAGTGGTTCAGACTGCGCTTCCACTGCAGGGGTTTAATCCCTGGTCGGGGAACTAAGATCCTGCTTGCCGCACAGCACGGCCAAAAAATTAAAAAAAAAAAGAAGTCGCTTAACTAAAGCCTGGCTGGAGAGAGAGATGCTTTGTGTACGTCAGGGACCCTCGGATGGCTGCTCAGACCACGAAGCGTTCCTTGTCACTTCGGTCAAATCACTTCCCTTCTCAAAAGAAGCTGAATGTAATCCAGCTTCTTTAACCTGGCCACCAAGACCCTCCTTTCCCAAAACGCCTTTTCAGCCAACTTTTCTACTCTCCCAAAAGCCACTTAATAATTATTTAAAGAAACAGCGAATACAGTGAATCTAGCATCATGTTGCTAAAACTCTGGCCCTGTTCCCAAGGAGCTAACTGGGGGCAAGACTTAAGATATCAGAAACAAAGGAAAAGAACCCTGTAGTTCATATTTTAATCGAGGCGCCAATTCACATCCCAGGTTCTGGTCCTGATGCTGCCCCAAACCTCCCAAGGGCCTGCTCTGATGTGACATTTGGGGACGCCACTTAGATTAAACCATAAAGCAGGTGCTACAAGCTGCAAATCATGACACCCAGGCCCGGAGGCCACTCCTAAGCAAGGAAACCCTACTGTAAGTGCTTCTGTTGCCTCAAAATACACCCCGCATTTTGCCAATAAACACAGAAAATGTCAGAAATGGTGTGTTTTGCTGTGTGGCTTTTTTTGGTAAAAATAGTTGCCCATTAGTCAGCCTGATGACATGAGAAATGAGCTTTCCTTGGTGAAAATAAAGGTATTCCAGACTTGCAGACTGGCTGCATTATTTAGAGACACCCTCCAGGCTGCATGAACTGGGGCTTAGAATCCAGAGATGCCCGGAGGCTTAGCCTGTAGCACTGGTCCCTAAAGCCTGACCCCCACGACAGTCCTCCGTGCCATTGTCTGTTGGTTGGGAGAGTTTCCGGTTGCCTGGCTACAAAGACAGTGAGGACCACCGAATCCTGCCCTGGAAGGGTGTGACCACCACACGCAACCTCGTGCAGGGGTGGGAGCTCCTCAAAGGGCAGAGAGTAGAGAGTCCCCTGATGCCACCCACTCAGGAGTCTGTACAGACCACTAGGGCCTTGAGAAGCAATGCTTGTCCACCAAAGGCCTCTGCGAGGCAGAATTTGGACAGAGACTTGCTTCCGTGGTTACCTGGTCATGAGCTCATGGGGAAGGAGTTAAGCAGCAGCAACTCTGGGCTCGTCCACCAGAAATACCCTAGAG
Source organism: Monodon monoceros (assembly GCF_005190385.1). Taxonomy (NCBI): domain Eukaryota; kingdom Metazoa; phylum Chordata; class Mammalia; order Artiodactyla; family Monodontidae; genus Monodon; species Monodon monoceros. The sequence goes on along the minus strand of NW_021703772.1, from coordinate 112,856,725 downwards.
AGCTGTTGGTCGCGTTGTTCAGGGCCCTTAATCAAGACTCACGCGCAGGATGTTTGCTGAACGCCGGTCTGTCCTAGACTCTGTGCCAGCTCCTTACGTGGGTGACCGATGTGAACAGCTCCATGGTACTTGGACACAAGAATGCCTCATTCATTGATCTACACAGGTTGAAGTCAGTTTCAAGACATCGGCTCGCAAGCTGGGCCTTCTGGGCCCCTTCCTAAGGCCTCTGGGCATTTTGGGGGGCTTTGGAGGTCTCCCGAGAAGCCACAGGTGGTGGCGCTGCTTGGCTGCGTGGCGGGCAGGCAGTGGCGTCCCCGAGGCTGTGACAAGCAGCTCTGGGGTAGGACAGCCAGCCGGCCTCCGGGCCACACCAGCATTGCCTGGCCTTGGAGGGCAGCTCCCGCTGGTAGCCATACCTGCTCCAAGCCAGCCAGCCAGCCGGGGGCCCCATGCTTGTACCCCCGAAGTCCCAGGCACCATGGAAGCCATTTCCACAACAGGTCGGGCCACCTGAGCGTTTCCACGTTTGCGTTCCCATGTCCCCTGGTCCCTGTGTTACTGCCCCTCCCCTTCTTCATGAGCCATCTGGACGGGACCACAGCCCTCTCTCTTGCTGGGCATCCCAAAGCCTCTGCACCATCTCTCTTTGAGACTCTACAGGCGAATTCTCCTTGTCGGATCCCAAATTCAGGGTGTAAGCCGGAGCTTGGGGCTCAGGTGTGTGGCTGCCGCAGAGACAAATTCATTAACAGTGAAAAGGCTAAGACAGCAATAAATTTCTCAGAAAATCACCCATGACACAGGAATCCCTACTGAAGCTCACAGCCAAGTCCTGAGATGATGTTAGCATCACCACCCCATTTCACAGATGGGCAAACGGACCTTAGAAGGATCGATCGTCACTTGGCTCGTGAGTAAGGGTGGGTGTCGGTTTCAGTCCCAGGTTCAAGGCCCATGCTCTTCACTGCCTTTCTCTAGTGGTGACTACTTCTGGGCCTCATTTCCCCACCTGCAAGAGGGCAAATCCTACTTCCCAGCAGGCAAGCTGAACTTGGTGAAGCCCTGGGCCAGGAGTCAGCATCTCCGAGGGCTGGTCAGCTCTGGGCTGCAGGCGTTTGACACATTTTTGCTCAACTCAGAGTCCCTGGCATGTGAGGAAGTGATCCCAATCTGGGGAAACCTTACCTTGGGGCCCAGCAGTCGTAAATGAACCGATAGCTCCCCAGCGTCCAGTAACTCTACCTCCGGGATATCCAAGCCAGCAAATGACCCCAGGAAACAGCCAGGGACAGTGGGACGGCAAAGGAGGTCCTCCAGGCTGGTGGGGCATTCCCAGGTCCTGCCTGCCTTTGAGTGCATCCTTTGACAGCCGGACGTCATTTTTAGTGGATTCTGCGTCCCCAGCAGCCAGGGACCTTCTGAGAGAGGATGCTCTGGGCCCCACCTGACAGGAGGAGGTGGGGAGGGAAGCTCTCTCCTGCCCCAAAAGGGCTGAGTTAGTTTCGTTCAGTCTCCAGGCAGTTTTTCTTCTGCTGCCCCTCCCCAATCTCAGAGTTAAAACCACACAAAACAACTCTTTCTTTCTCCCTCGGTCTGCTAGGCTGTCTGGGTACCACATCACCACGCAGATTCGTTTGGTCCCAGGGCCGTAAGGCAGAAAAGGCACTTAGTGGGCAGCATGAGTCAATTTCCATCAAGCCTCCGGACAGTGATGTAACCGCCGCTTGTTGGCTTCCCCGGTCCAGCAGCACGGATGCCCCAGAGCTGACATCTGGAACAAGGAACTGACAGGTGGATTCCAGAGCCAACCCGGCTCCAGGCTGCTCCAGCCCAGCACGGGCCGCAGCTGTCCCCAGGACACACAGCATCTTTCTGCACAATTCCTACGTACACAGGCCCTCCTCCCCCCCGCCCCCGCCCCCCCCCAGCTCCTGCCTGCATTTCCAGGGTGGGGATTCTGACAGCTCAGGTGGGTGTCGGCCTCACCAGTACATTCCTCGCTGCCTAAAGCGCCTGGCTGTTCCAGAACCTTTCTGCCTGGCTCCCCACCTCCCCCCACCATACTGAAGGTGCAAGACACCTCCTGGTCCAGGCTGTGTCTCTGTCCCAGGGGAGCCCGGCAGAAGGGCACATCCTCACACCCTCTTGCCTAATTTACTGGCCTTTCAAACATGCTCACGTACTGTGGTATCTGCACCCCTCCAAACATCTGGATGGAAACTGAGGGAAAAAATCCACCAAGAACTTAAGTGTAAATTCTGCACTGGAACTGTGAAAACTAAATCAGGGAAACTTCACATCTTTAGCTAATTGTTTGGGGGGCAGTAGCGCTAAGCCAACGTATAATCTGGTAAAGGCTGTCCCTCCCTGCCTTCTTTCTAACCATGCAACTCTGTTCACGGAGGCTTGTAAACATTTCTTTCCTTCCTTCCCAGAGATCTCCAGGGGCGATCTGAGCCAGTGTCTCAGCCACCATCACAGGAGGGCCTCACGTCTGTGACTCTCCTAAGCCTTGCGGGAAGATGTCACCCAGAAGCACAAAGACCCACCCGTGCATCATTAGCAGGCGCTCTGCCCCGGTGAAGCTCCCTTTTGTCTACCAAAGGGAAAGCCCGTTGAAATGAATGGAAAACGGGAGGACTGGACCATCTTCAGGATGAAATTTTAATATTCGAAGGAATCAGTTACTTGGATTGAAACACTTAACAAAGCATCATTCCCAAGAGATAAATTAAGAGTTTGGGATTAACAGATACACACCACTATATATAAAATATATAAAAACCATCAAGGACCTACTGTACAGCACAGGAACTATATTCAATATCTTGTAATAAGATATATGTATATATATATATATATATAAAACTAAATCACTTTGCTGTACACTTGAAACTAACACAACATTGTAATTGAACTATACTTCATTTTTTTTTAAAAAGCATAATTCCCAAGGAGTGAGGTCTCCTTTCCTCCTTCCACAACATTTTTATCGAAGCGCTGATATCTGGCCCTAAAGGGCAGTTCTGAAATACAGTGTAACATCCACCCCTTTGTTCAGGAGCTTAGCGTTAAGTGGGGTCAGCCCCCATTTGACAATGACACACAGGCGCAAAAAGCCCAGGGAGGGGAAGGTGCACTCCCCACGCCCCCACCCGCGGAGGAGGAGCTGATGCAAGACCAGAGGGATGGCTTACGAGCGCAGCATCATTCACGATCAGGGTCCAGGGCTAAGTGATATTGAAGTTTTCCAGGTCAAGGTCAAGATCGTGAATGAGCCTCGCTCCGACATCCTGCGCGCTGCCGACTGCGCAGGGCCGGCGTTCAGCCCCGCCCCTAAGCGTGCAGCCCCGCCCCTAAGCCCCGCTCTTCCGTCCTCTCCCCGACAACCGGGAGAATTGCTACCTTTGCATCCTTGCCGAAGCCGCTCCTTCCGCCCGCCTGGGATGCCCTCTCTCCGTCTCTGCCAGGACAGATCCCATTGTCCTTCCCACAGGGCCCGGCCATGGGCATCTGATCTGTGCAGTCACCCAAGGCCCCCTCACCGAAGGCTCCCTCACCGAAGGCTCCCACGCTTGGTTTAATGCTCTGGGCTGCCATCTGGAAGTGCTTAGTAATTTTGTCTTTGATCTTGAGTTTTGTAGGTGAAGTCCGGGGCGGGGGCAATCAGTGGGTACGTGGACAGCCCTGAAAGGCCATGCTTTCCACTTGGACCAGAACTCCCTCCCAAAGCAGAGGGAAGGCCACGGCATTCGGGAAACGGACAGCTGAGGAGCCTCAGTGTTCCCTTTCCTGTACCTGCCAACCTCGTGCGCCGGACGTGGGGCCGAAGGACAGGGAAAGATAACGCGGCCCAGGGTTCCTTTGCCTTCGGTCTTGCCTTTCCCAGCAGGAAGCTGAAGGTAGAGCATGTTGATAGAGTGTATGCATAACAAGAACTGAAATAAAAACAGTCGAGTGAGTGTCGGGCCGCATTTCTGCTGCTCTGGTAAGAACGAAATACCCATGAATGGACTAACTCTGAAGCATGAACTGTGTAATCCTGGTGATTCTGCCTCTGAGTTAAATGTTCTGTTTACGTTTCCTGGCACAGTCTAGAGATGAACAGCAAAATGCACGCTCATCATTTAAAATGTTTACTTTTTTAAAAATTGAAGTATAGTTGATTTACAATGTTAATTTCTACTGCACAGCAAAGTGATTCAGTTATCCATATATATACATCCATTTTCATGTTCTTATCCATTATGGTTTATCCCAGAAGATTGAATAGAGTTCCCTGTTGTGTATCCATTCTACATATCATTGTTTGCGTCTGTGAACCCCAAACTCCCAACCCATCCCTCCCCCACGCCCCTTCCCCTTGGCAACCACAAGTCTGTTCTCTATGTCTGTGAGTCTGTTTCTGTTTCATGGATAAGTTCATTTGTGGCATATAAAATGCTTACTTTTCATTACTTAGAATGACATTAAATGGCCAACAAGCAGATACCATCACAAGTTGAGAGAGAAAGGCACCATGAAAGAAAGGAAAAAGCTTTAAATTTTAGTATCCTTAGTGACACTTTTTCCTGCCTTTTATTTTATTTTTTATTTTTTGGCCACGTCACACGGCATGCAGGATCTTAGTTCTCCAAGGAGGGATCGAACCCATGTCCCCTGCATTGGAAGCATGGAGTTTTAACCACTGGACTGCCAGGGAATTCCCTTTTCCTGCCTTTTATTTTTATTTTTATTTATATTTATTTATTTATTTATTTTGCAGTACCCGGGCCTCTCACTGTTGTGGCCTCTCCCATTGTGGAGCACAGGCTCCGGACGCGCAGGCTCAGCGGCCATGGCTCACGGGCCCAGCCGCTCCGCGGCATGTGGGATCTTCCCGGACTGGGGCACGAACTGGCATCCCCTGCATCGGCAGGCGGACTCTCAACCACTGTGCCACCAGGGAAGCCCCTTCCTGCCTTTTCAACAGGAGTCCCGCCTTTCCATGTTGCACTGAGCCCCGTAAATGCTGTAGCCAGCCCTACCTGCAGAGCACATTCAAGTCATCCCCTCCTGTAATCACTTCACTCCACAGCCAGGGCCCTTGCCTGGGACACCAAGGGCTGTCATTGCTGTATCAGCTGCCATCCTGCCTTTCCCTCTTTTGTCCTTTTCTAGTGACATATGTCAACCCCACAGGATTGACTTTGTAACTGGAAAGCTCACAACTGGAAGATGTCAGTGTTGTATTTGATTTGCATCGCACACAGTAGGTGCTCAGTAAATTCTTGTTGAATGCCACTGATTTACCCATAAGGCCCGCGAGGCCGGGGGCTGGGTCTTACACTCCGGGCATCTCTCACAGTTGGCAGCACGTGACCTTGCGTGGAACAGGGACACAGTGACTATTTGGCTGCTGGTGAAGATCTGGTTTTTGGCATTTTGGGCAGGAAAACCCTTCTCCGTGGGTAGTGCAAGGCCAGTTCTGGCTCTTGCTCTGGTCTCAGTGATTCAATGTGGAAAATAAAGATGACTGGTAGGTCCAGAATGCTAGTGTTAGAAGGGACTTTAGACAAATTCTCTCATTTCCTAAATGAAGGAGTAGAGACAGAGAAAGGCTAAGCGACTCATCCAAAACACAAAGTGAAGAGCTGTCGCCTCTTCTCCACCCAGCACCACCTCCTCCTTCCCGATTTCTGCACGTGGTCCAGGGATCACAGGCCCCTACCTCTCAGCACGTTCCATCTCTCTAGCCATGGTGATAGATTTGGGGGCCAGCCTGACACCTAAGGGAGGCCAAGCAGTGTGAATATCAAGGCTTTTGCTAGGCGTGAGGGGAGGCGGACACTCTCTGCTTGGCACCAGGGATGTGAGGACATGCAGGGTGGGATTGCTGCAGCCATTCCTGATATCCTGCAGCGACTGAGCCTGTGGAGCAAGCCAGTGTACTGGCAATGATCATGACAGAGAATGGCACCAGAGCCTGAAGCCGTTGTTAATTGCTGGATCAACCTGCACCTGAAGCCTACAAAGCTACAGGAGTTTTCATTTACGTGGACCAACAAATTCTCTTTTTCAAAGGTGTTATTATTGAAGCCAGTTTGTTTGGGAATTTCTGTTCCTAGCAATATAGATGGTATGGACAAATTCCCAAAAAGAAAAAAACAAAGGTAAGGTAAATAATTCAAAGACACACAGAGGCAGGTCTCTTGACTCCCTACCCAGTGGCCACAGCAATAACCCTGCCATAATGCCCCCAGATACGTAGTTTTTGAAATCACTCGTCTGAAGTAATGCTGCTGGTAATAGGTATGGTGGTAAGTCAATGGCAGCAACAGCAAATCTAACAGATTGTACATTATTACTACATCGTGAATGAATCAAGCATTCCAACTGCTCCCCTGTCAGGGCCAGAAAAGGCAGGTCTGAGTCTTCCCTGTGACACTGTAGTGCTCCGCACTTAGAACAGTGACAGCAGGTAGTCTCACCCAGGCAGAGCGTCTACGGAGGACAGCACCATTGGGAGGGGACCTTGAGATTTCACAAGGCCACCGGGAGGGAGTACAGGCAGCAGTACGTGGTCAGCTCAGGGCGCTCTGCCCTCAATACGTGCCAAGCGATGGGCCACAACTGGCCATGACTGGCCTTCCGCTTGCTGCCTTAATTAATTAGCACAGTGTGGTGGAGAGCACCGGACCTCAGTCTCCCAGAGCGATGGGTTGAAGAGCTAGGTCAGCCCTCTCACCTCCCGTCCAGGCACGCCAGGCAGAGGCGCCCGCGCTGCGTCAGCTCAGCTCCCCTCCAGGCCACTGGGTCACCACACCCTACAACATCCTGTAGCTGTTGAGGATCAGGGCCCCGGGTCCCACAGTCTCCCCTCCAGGCTGGGTGCATTGGAGGGGCCAGAGGAGAGAGGAAGAGCCGCGACACCTCTCTGATTTCTCCAGGTGCTCTGAAGGGGTCTCTTCCTGAAGCCCTGCTGACGAGGCAGCCAGATGAGATGCTTAGGAGCAAGGCCAAACCGCATGGAGCTGGGTGCAGCTCGCCACCCTTGGGGGCCACCCGGGCTCCAAGGCAGTAGAAAATGGGGGGGGCGCACCCTGAGGGCCATGGCATCCACAAAGGCCTTGGGAGTGGGCAGCACCCGGGCGGGATCGGAAGGATGGGCAAAGGGAACAGGGAGGAGGTGGAAAGACACACAGCTGGTGGAGGACGTTGGGTCAATCACACCAGCCATTGCAAAGGCACAGCCTGTGGGGCCCAAGCATCAGCCTGGCAGGTTGCTGAGCCCCTGGCCAGGCTAATGAAGCGCGTCTCCCACCAACTGGAGACAGGGAGCTTGCAGAGCTGAGAGCCCCATGAAAGGGCCTGGATTCTGACGACAGGCAGGCTGGCAGGGCTAAGGGCCAGGGGCAGTGGCATGGAGCCCCCAGGGCCTGGTCCCGGCAGATGCTATGGCCCCAGGAGGCCCTTCCTTACCGTAAGCAAAGATTTCCTTAGTTTCTTTGACTAGTCCCTTGGTCAAGTTCCCTAACCTTCCTGAGCCTCAGTTTCTTCCTCTGTAAAATGGGTAGGTTACCTGATGGCATTGCTTTGCATAACCCCTGAGGTCACGGGCCTGGCACAGGTAAATGCTCTCCAAATGCAAGTTTCCTGCCCCCTCACCCAGCTCCCCGTGGACCCCTCTGGTTTTCTCTAGTTTTTCAGCCACTCTGCAACCACGCAATGCCTGCTCTGGGCCGAACAGAGCTGCCTGGCTAAATCAAGACCACACTCTATCGCCAGGCACTAAATCTCCCCAGGGGACACTCCTCACTGCAGCCGTAATGCTGCCAGCTCCAGGCAACATGACTGCACCATAGGGCAGGCTCCCCACACTGCAAGGTTTAAAGGGCCAGCTCACAGCCTCCCGGCTCCAGCTGGGCCCAGCCTTACGTAGGCACAGGGTGCTGGCGACCGCAGCTACAGCCGCAGAAACGAACAAGCAGAGATAGATGGCAATGTGCGTTAGGGGATCAGGGCTCAGGCTCAGTTCCCAGGCTGGCTGCTTCTTGGCTGTGTGACCTTGGGCAAGTTAGGTACCCCCTGCCCCCCAGGCTTGGGGTGAGGACACTCCGGTGATGAACCATCATCGTTCACCAAGCACCCACCACGCACATCACTTCTCTGGGTCCTCGCAGTTTCCTGGGGAAGAGTTTGTTATTACCCCTAATTCCCAGAGGAGGAATAGAGCTGGATGTCTGCTTGTTTCGGCTGCTTTATCGACAGTCACGATAGAACCTTGGGCATTTGGCCTGTGCACTGGGCAGGGCGGGGGATGGGCCGGGGCCCAAGCATCAGAGGTCTTGGCGGCTGTGTCTGCCGTTCCCGCCCACCGGGACCTGAGGCTCCGGTCAGGTGGAGCCCCACTTGCCCACAGTGATGGTCAACTCAAGGATGTATCTTGAGCTGGCTTTCCCTTCTCTTCTCACTTTCTGGACCCCTCACTCTAGCCGCTGGTGACAATTCCCAAACCAACCACCACCTGCGTGCTGGCTGTTGGCCGTGCATGCAGGGACCCCAGGCTAAGACAGTGAGTGATCTTACTGTATATATAATTTTTTAAAAAATTTTTTGGCAAAAAGAAACACACACACACACAAAAATTTTTTTTAATTTGTCATATGCTTATTTAGATGCTATAGGTTTAGCTTCAGTGTCACGCCCCAGTGGCAGTAGGGTCATTATCACATTGGATTCCTCTTTATCAGTCAAGGAGAAGAAACAGTGAGGGAAAGATATATTACCATCACCAGCAAGGTGTATTCACCTTTCACTGATTTTCCAAAAGCTCAGCCTAGGAAAACGGTCTTAGATTTTTAGAAAACTTTTAAGTTGAAACAATTTTAGATTTACAGGAGAGTGGTAAATGTGATAATAGAGTTCTTGTTATACACAGTTTTTGGATTGCTTTTTCCCCTTCACGTGGTATCCTGATTTCCCATGTGAATGGGAGACCCTGCCAGCAGCCACCCCAGGAATTGGCCACAGCCTGTCTTGGGGAGCCCCAGACCGGCCATCTACTAGTGTACACATGCGTGGGCACCTGTTTGCAGGCCGTGAAGGCAAGGAGGACTCACTGGGACCACGTGGGCTCCCTTGATCCTGGAGGACAAGGTCCTCATTCTTCCTATGTGCATGCTTGTATCCGGATTTCATTTCTAGAACAGCCAGCGCATCTCGCCACCCAAGACCAGCAGCAGAGGATATCAGCGTGGAGAGCTGAGAGAAGGGGGTCCTCACGACCCTCCCACTGGCTCTGTGACACAGCACACTTTCCTGCTATGTGCAGACCATTCCAACTGACTATTGTTAGCAAGTTTTGAGAAGTATCATCTTAACGGCTGCCTGATATTTGGTCTAAGGAATGTGTCTTAGTTTATTGAACGAAACCCCTTTTAGAAGAAGACTTGCCGGTTTCTTCCGTGCTTCACGATTATAAGTGATGCTCTGGGAAGCAGCTCTGTGTATGAAGCTTTTCCTGTATTTCAGATGCAAACCGGGAAGCCCTCGCCCCCCACCTTCAGCTCCCAACCCACCGCCCTAGACCAGAGATGCTAGAGTTGGAGGGGCTCTGGAATCCATCCTGACCACCTCTGCAGTCACAGCTGGTGAAACTGAGGCACAGAAGGGGGAGATCACATGGACGGTTAGCCGCAAGCACCCCAGCTCCCCCCCAGAGCTGCCCCCGTCTGAGTTGGCCCACAGGAGTGAGAGCCCACCTCGAAGCAGGTGGGTGATGTGGGGAGGGGCAGCAGACAGAGAGGGTCAGAGGGAGAGCGAGGGCGGAGGAGGGGGTTACAGCTCCCAGCAGCAGCCGTGGGACGCTCACCGCCAGGACCTCAGGAGGGAGCCAGGCCCTGCTCTCCACGGCTCTCTGGGGAGCCCGACCTGCGAGGGCCCTCAGGACCCACCTTGGACTCCCAAGGGCAGAAGCAGCCATATCACAGGCCCTGTCCCTGGGACGCGGGGAGGATGAATCCCAGCCACTGCGCCCGGCTTTCCCTATGATGGGGTAGGGGCCCCAGCCTTAGAAAATCCCAAGGTCAGTTGGGGGTCTTAAAGCTTCAGGATGACCTGGGGTAGGAGTCTTCTGGCCTCCAGCCAGCGACACCCTTCTTACAGGGGCAGAGGGAGGGACAGGCCGCCGCACACCACTGCTGCAGGGCCCAGGGGCGAGGGATGAGCCACGCCCCTCCCTGTACCCGCCCAACCCCCCGCGTCTTCATCTTGTCATCAGCGTCATTACCAGCGGCGGCAGCAGAGTGAACTCAGCCAGTGAAAGTGCTGCCGGGCCAAACGGCCGCCCAGAAGGCAGTGCAACAAGCCCAAGACTCTTCCCTCCTGTGGGGGCCCAGTGGGAGCCCTGCCCCCCACGCGGACCCCTACTCCCTTGCTCCCCAAACTGAGGTCCGGGGACTTACAGCATAAGCATCACCTGCGGATGTCTGAGCAATGCAAATACTTAGGCTCCGCGCAGACCAGCTGAACCACTAACAAGATCTGTGCCCATGAAGTAAACGTTTTATGTCAGAGCAGCGTTCGAGTTTCAGAAAAGTGTACGGGATTTTCAGAGCAGAGTCTGAGGGTTCCCATATACTCCACAGCCCGTCTCCACTACGGTGATTCTGAGCACATCAGGACTTGAGGCACCCCGTTCTTCTCCCTGCCTCTGTCCCTCCCCATCCCCCATCTATCCCTCTCCGAATCCCAAGGCTGAAGGACAGTAGCTTGTCAAGTCTCCTCCACTCCCTGGGACCCTGTGACCTCGCAGGGCGCTCGGAGAGCCCAGGCCCCATTCACGGAGCGTCTGCTCTGTCCCTGAGACGCAGTGACACACCTCACATACGCTGTCCTGTAATTCTCAAGCATCTTTACGAGGCAGCACTGTTAACCCAGCAGAGACACAGAGGTTAAAGCAAAGCTGGGATTTGAACTCAGATCCACTCCCCCACCATCTAAGCTGGGGGACTTCCCTGGTCCGCACCGTCTCAGCCTGGTTCTGGGAGCTCTGGTCCAGCCCGCGGTGAGTTTCCCAGTCGGCCCTCCCCGGGGACTTTCTGGTCTGCAGGGCTTTGAGGGAGAGGCTGACCCTCCCCGCAGGACACTCAGGGTCAGGGAGTGGCCTCAGCTGCCCCTGTCCAGCGCGGCTGCCCAAACTCAGGTGCCCACAGGTGCCAGATGCTCGTCTGAACTGGTAGGCAGGCCTTCCATGGCCGGGTGGACAGAATGTCCTGGTGGGGGCAGACTCTCGGGGCAGGGGGGCTTCACCACCGCTCAGCTGACTGAGTAGTTCTCCCTCTGGGGCAGGGCAGGGGGACGGCTGGGGAGCGCGGGACACCAAGTCAATGGGAGAGAGGACCCTCTGAAGCAGGCTTCTGGCCGTTTGAGGACTTTACCAAGAAATAGGTGCCCTTCCTGTTGGGAAGCCTTCCTGAGTGGAGGCCCACTCACGCTGTTCACAGATTCATCTATGAATGACCATCAATGACTGTCATTCTTAGTCTTCCCATGTGATGGGCAAGGAGGCCTCCGGTGGGTGGCAACACGTGGACTGGAACATCCTGGATTGGAACTGTGGCCCCTCCACCCCCGCCAGGCCCACTGTCTGGACCACATTACATCATCTTGCTGACTCAGTTTCTACATCTGTGAGATGGGCTTACAGCATCTGCTTACTTGCCATGGCTCACACACCCTGACTTTGTGACTCTTCGTGCCATAAATAAGACCACAACAGTAGCCACTAAAACTCATGCTTATAAATCGTTTTAAAGCTGATAAGGACACACAGAGGGGAAATATCTAAGAACGTGGATTGCTGACAACATGGCAGACTGAGTGAATGTGGACTCCCCTGCCCACCACCTTCTGATGCAAGCATAGGGAAATGCTGCACACAAGCCAACGTGACATTTAAAAAAGATTTCAAGTGCAGAGCCGACCTTAAAAGAAAGGGAGTTTCCAGGGCCAGTAACAAAGAGAGACCACAGCTGTTTCAGCTGCCCATGGGGTTAGAGGTGGGGGGCAGGGTGCAGTGCTGGGGCTGGCGTTTAATATCCAGGTTGGGGCAGGAGATATGGCCTGGGGCCTGAGCAGGTGGGAGGCTGGAGAGGGGACCTTTGCAGAAAGCTAGACCACTGGAAAGGCAGCCACTGTTTCTGAAAACGAGACTAACCCAGAAAAGGGGGTGCATTCCCTTTGCTCAGGGCTCTGAATGGGATTTTTAAAGCCTCCGGGAGAAGTTGAAAGCTCAAGCTTGTGCCAGGTGGAAGTGTGGGCCTTAAAGGCATGCCAGCGGCAGGCCTCAAGCAGGAACCCTAAGCCGAGAAATTAACATAAAAGCCGGTCCTCGAAATTAAAAACCATTGAATGGCCACAGCTGAAAAGAGAATTGGTGAACTGGAAGAAAAAAGTGTGATAGGTAGAAAAATGTTGATTGCATGGAAGCCTGATCAGACATGGGGAATCCATGTGTTTCAGAATATTAGGCTAAGAAAGAAAAATGTAGGTCTTTGTGTGAGTGTGTATGTGAGTGTGAGTGTGTGTGTGTGTGTGTGTGTGTGTGTGTGTGTTGGGGGTGGCACAGGTAACGTGGATACCGTGGTGGACATCTGTTAAGAGATGACAGTCGTGACCTTGCTTTGAGATGATTTCTTATACGGTAGGACGTTTTTCCAGCATGTTTCACAATTTAGGTAGCTGACTTGATGTATTTTTGATAATTCTATCAAATCTCCAGCAATTATATTTCCCCCCTCCTGGGAGGTCAGGACCTGATGTTGGGACATTGGGGGTATTCAGGGCCCCCATTAGTGGCCTGCCCTATTCTCACATCCAAGGGAGGGAGCCTGGACTAGGGCACTGCTGGCTGATGGGAAAATGAGCCCATCAGAAAGGCACCCCTGCGGCTCCCGCTTCACATGCTTCCCCAACACTCCAACCTCCCGATTTTCATCTTTCTGTCATCATCTTAACAGCCGTGAAGAGGCACCACTTTGGAAGGTTGCTGGGCGAGGGGTAGCAACTGTGCCCCCATCTCGTCAGTCATGATTCTGCCCCACCCTGGACCACACCCCCAAAAAAGTCCATATGTTTTTCTGAACTAAGCAAACGCTATGGCAAAGTTATTGTGCCTTTTAAAAAGGTTTGAGACCAAGCTTTGTAACACATCCAAGGAAAAGTTCTCACCAGGAGCAAAATCCATCCCTTTCTGGAGATCGAGGGTAGGCACCCCAACTCTGCAGCGGTGTATGCCCTTGTGCTCGGTGCCCGAAAGCCTGGGTGACCTTGGGCAAGTTTCCTAACTTCTCTGAGTCTCGTCTCCGCATCTGGCAAATGGAGATACAAAATAATGCCTAGCTCCTGGGGGCGAGGATTAAATGAGATGATGCCCACAAACGAGAAGCTGTCTTGTTGCTGTTCTTGTTGTATTAGTAATTTTTTTTCAGCCGCACCACACGGCATGCAGGATCTTAGTTCCCTGATCAGGAATTGAGCCCGTGCCCTCTGCCGTGGAAGCGCAGAGTCCTAACCACTGGACCGCCAGGGACGTGCCTGTATTAGTATTAATAGCTGATGGCTGGGGGAGGGCTCCAGCCATCAGCACTGCTCTGCTGGGCTGAGCCCAGGATTTGAGATGATGCCTGCCCTCTGCCTGCTCTGTGGTTGCCCAGAGGGGTTGCTCTTTTAGATCTCACAGCTGCCAGATCACTCTTTAAAACTCATGAGTCTTGTCACTACCCTCTCCCCAAACTTTCAAGGCTCCCCAGCCCAGTTCAGTTGGAAGCCAGTCTACTCTCTGTGTCCTGTGAGGGACGAGCCAGCTTTTCTCTCCAAACTCAATCCTTGCTTCTCTTCTCTCACTCACCACATTCCAGCCACACTCAACCTCAGGGCCTTTCCACATGCTATTTCCCACCCCAGAACGCTCTTTCCCTTGTTTCTGCAAGACTGACCCTCATCTTTCTGATTTCTCATTGGATAGATCTTCACTGACTGCTCTGTGTAAACCCCCCCTGACCAAACCAGTATTGTCTGCCTCTGCAGTCTGTTCCTTTCCTTTAAAGCCCTGGCCACTGGGTCATTACGCCCTAGGTGTCCATTTATATGGGTGCAGCCCTCCTCCGTGGACTGTGCATTCCATGAGGGCAGAGACCACATCTGCATTATCGTCTATGTGTCCCCAGGACCTGATGCAACGCCTGGCACAAACTGGGGGATCAGGAATCTGGGGTTAGAGGAGACTGAATTAAAAAAAAAAAATACTGTGTACTTTCAAGTTTGGGACTAACTGGGAGGTTAAAATTATGGCAGATGGAGATAAAACCACCAGTTTTAATGAGAAGAGGTGGACCGGAGTTTGTGGTTAGGTATGTGACAGACTCTAATTGGACTTGCCCCAGTCGCTGGCAGCTCTGAAAAGCTTAGCCGTGTGTGCCCTCCCTGTGGCTGGGCTGTCCTCATGCTGAGTCCCCCAGGCAGGTGGCCCGTGCCCCCTCTGTGGTGAGAAGTGGGGCAGGAGGCCAGGGATGCTGGGGAAAATTCCACCTCCTGGGACCTGAGGAAAGGGGAATGCATTCTACCCTCAAGATACATGAGAAACGGATGCTGGACAAAACCCATGTAGACTGAGGGAGTGAAAGACATGAGCTGATAGAGCCGTGGGTCAATTCAGGTCGGGGGTGGGGGGTGCCTGGTGCGTCCTGAAGGAAGCAGCACAGCTCCGGAGAGGTGGCCAAGGTGAGCCCAGCTAGAAGCACCTGGACACCCTGGGCCTGGCACTTGGGCGCCTCCCCCAGGTCCTAGGCGTCTAGGGGTGGGGACGGGGGAAGGAGTGGCAGTGTTTGGAAGTGAGTCCCCTCCCTGTTCACCACAGCCACGGGACCAGCCACATGCCCCTGCTTTCCAGGCGGATATTCCGGAGAGACCAGACCCTGTGATTAGGGGAGTGAGTCACGGGAGGTTTAGGAGTGCTAAGGACAGAGGGAAGGTGCCAGGACTGTCTGCAAACACTGAAAGGAGGGAGCTGGGCACCAAGGAGGTGACAGCTGACTCAGAAGACAGAGATGGCACTTGGGTGTCCATAGAGCCCCACGAACCCACGTGCTTGTGTGGCCACGCCCATAAGTGGTCTGATCACAGAGGGGTTCAGAGTAAACGTACTGCGTGTTTACGGGAACACACACACACACACACAGCAGGTACACACATACGGGCTCCCCAGTGTACATTTCCAGACAAATTTCGTACAGTACACATGAACACGCGCTATGCATGTGTGGGTGTGGGTGAAGTACACGTGGGTACACAAGTCCAAAGATGACACATCTAGTTATGTACACAGCACATCACTGTTGTGGGTGTGTGTCTATAACCAGATCCACATACGAGATGAGCGTGCACGTGTGGTGCTTAGAAACAGACTTCATAGCAAGGTACCCACCTACTATACGTCACTGTGAGCAGTGTTTACACTGCAAATCGGATGCCCACATAGCAGGTGTGTATATGTGCACCCATTCCAGTGTGACGTATGTATTTTCAGACATTGCTGACCTAACATCCATTCAGTAAGGACGATAAAGCAGAACACACTCTGTTCCCTGAGGAGTGTCGCGGGAGCGTGGTCTCCCCTCCCGCACAGCAGGCACACACAGTATTTACATGAACAGTTGTGAACACTGGATCTTCCCTCTTCAGCAGCCACTGCGTGAATGGGCAGGTGATGGCGTCACAGCCAGAAGGAACAATGCGTCCCCGAGGAGACCCCGGACGAGGCGGGACCCCAGGTCTATAGTAGGAAGCAGCCTCTGGTCCAGGAGGGGACTTTCTGAGGCCGGTGACGGCACAAGGCCAGCTAGAGCCCACGCTGCTGGAACACAACCTGTGGGGAAACCAGGCCACGGGGTCTCGGCTGCCGAGGCTGGGGCATCCCTGCCCTTCTCCCCGTCTCCGTGGCCTCAGCCTGAGCTTCAGAGTCCTCTTAGTCAGCAGCAGCTCGACATACTGCAGGTGGGCACCCATCAGCATCCCCGGGAGCGGCCCCCAGGGCAGCAGCGACCATCACGCCCCTCACCCCCTCTTCAGGGCTGTTGGAAAAACTGACCGCTGCCCCTGGTCTTTCTAAAACGGTTTCTAGAGCTGCCTGGTCCAGGGAGAGACCCTCTGCTGGGCTGAGCCCTGCCGCTGGGAAGGACCCAAGGGGTATGGCTCAGAGGGACAGACGTGGCCCTCATGTAGGGCTGCGGGCACTGTGTGGCCTGGGTCACACCTCCTTCACCACCTCTTAGCCTCTTGCTTTTCTGAATCCCCCTTCTCTAAGGACACCCGTCTCAGAGGGTTGGTGGAGAAATCAATCAGCATCATTATGTTGAAAGTGATTTTTTCCTAAATTGTAAAGCCCTACGTGATTGCTGTGTGATGGCAGACAAAGAGAACTGACCACCTGATCTTCTAGGTATGGTTTTCTGGCTTTAAAATGTTTTAATTTAGGACACAGAGGATGTGGCAAACGATTACGTAAATGCCCCCATCGACCCCACTTCCTGCTCTACTTGCCCTTGTGGGTCCCCGCCCACCTTGACCCTGGACTTGGCCACGTGCCTTGTTTGGTAAGGGAGGCAGCAGAGGGTAGCTGAGCGCCTGCAGAGCAGGCCTTGCCCTCTTCAGGTGCTGCTGCCGCCCCGTGAGAGACATGGCTATCCTGCTGGGGAGCCGTGGGGGGAAGCCAGCTGCTCCAGCCGCCAGCCTTAGCTGCGCACCGGACAGGCGAGTAGCCACTGAGGACCCCGAGCCCAGCTGAGCCTCCCTCAACAGCAGAATCACGAGCAGACCAAAGCTCTGAAGTCATGAAGTTTGGGACAGTTTGGCAGTAGGAAACTGATACATAGGACATTCAAGGCACAAGAAGGTCCTGTATTCTGCCCAGAATGATAGAGAAAGTTAATGGTTTCGTCAAGTGTAGGACTCAAGCCCCCAGGGTCCCTCCCACCTTCCCCAGGCCCTGTGTCTGTTCATTCTGTAGTGCTTGAAATTTCAATGGCCCAGGAGGAAAATGATCCGGAAGGAGAATCAGAATGGTACATATAAGGGATAGTTAATGGCATTGGTATTCCAGGGTACTGGACAAGGGAAGGGCTTACAGCGTGGGTGGAAGTTTTCAGAAGAGCCAGAGGGGAAATTTTCCTGCTTAAAAAAGGAAACAGCACACGGAGGGCTCGGGCTGTGGGGCCCGAGGGACTGGGTCAGAGCCTAACGCCCCTTTGCTCAGTGCATAGCTTTGGGCCAGGTGCATGAGCAGCTGAGCTTGTCTCCATATCTGTAGGACGGTGTGCTTATGCCCTCCCGGCAGAGATGCCCACCCCCAGCCTGGGAGGATGTGGGAGATTCTCCTTCTCTCCTGGGACCCCAGCACCTCCCCCTCAGGGCTCCCAGGACAGGCAGCATGGCAGCCCCGTCTCCGAGGGTCTCGCAAAGATTCGAGGTGTTGCAGGGGCACAGGGGCTCCTGTGAGGGTGAGTCTGGGAGAGGAGGAGGGAGCCCTGTCCCAGGGCCTGTTTTCTGTCTGTCCGTCCAGAGTGCCTGGTTCAAAGGCAGCGGCAACCTGTCGAAGGTGTCGCTGACCCCGGGAACCTTGACTCTGCCAGCAAAACTCCGCAGCCACACCCTCTTCACCTCTGATGGCTGACCTGTGGCCAAGAGGTCAGGCACCCACATCAAAAAGCCGTGCTTCCTCCCGGCCAGCAGCCCTGAGGGCCCCGGTCAGCCACACCAAAGCCCGTGCGGATCAGCTGGGCTGATGGGCACCTACCGTCTGCTGGGCCTCCAGGGTCCACCATCAGCCCTCTGGGTATTGCAACAGCCTCCAGGGACTGCTCTAACAAAGTACCACCAACGGGTGGCTGAAGACAGAAGGGTATTCTCTCACAGTCCTGGAGGCCAGAAGTCCCAAAGCAAGATGTCCGCAGGGCCCTGCTCCTCTGAGGCTCCAGGCAGAACCCTTCCTCACCTCTTCCCAGCTTCAGTATGGCCTTGGGGCTCCTTGGCTGTAGCTGCATCTCCCCGATCTCTGCCCCTGTCCCCACAGGGCTTCTCCCTTGTGCCTGTCTGTCTGTCGCCCTCCAGTCGTACTGGAAAAGGGCCTACCCTACTCCAGTGGGATTTCGTCTTAACTTGACTACATCTGCAAAGACCCTATTTCCAAAAAAGATCGCATTCACAGGTATCAGGGGTTAGGACTTCAACACATCTTTTTAGAGGACACAATTCAACCCACAGCAGTTAAAAGAAAACATGGGTTTAGCCCTACAGATAACAAATGCTGGAGAGGGTGTGGAGAAAAGGGAACGCTCCTACACAGTTGATGGGAATGTAGACTGGTGCAGCCACTGTGCAGAACAGTATGGAGGTTCCTTAAAAAACTAAAAACGGAGCTACCATATGACCCAGCAATCCCACTCCTGGGCATATATCTGGAGAAAACCATAATTCAAAAAGACACATGCACCCCAGTGTTCACTGCAGAACTATTCACAATAGCCAAGACATGGAAGCAACCTAAGTGCCCATCAACTGATGAATGGATAAAGAAGATGTGGTACATGTATACCATGGAATATTACTCAGCCATAAAACGGCATGAAATAATGCCGCTTGCAGCAACATGGATGCAACTAGAGATTATCATACTAAGTGAAGTAAGTCAGACAGAGAAAGACAAATACCATATGATATCACTTATATGTAGAATCTAAAATATGACACAAATGAACCTATCTATGAAACAGAAACAGGCTCACAGACGTAGAGAACAGACTAGTGGTTGCCAAGGGGTGGGGGAGGGATGGAACGGGAGTTTGGGATTCGCAGATGCAAACTATTACATGTGGAATAGATAACAACAAGGTCCTACTGTAGAGCACAGGGAACTATATTCAATATCTTGTGATAAACCATAGTGGAAAAGAATATTAAAAAGAATGTGTGTGTGTGTATATATATATATATATATATAATATGTATAACTGAATCACTTTGCTGTACAGCAGAAATTAACACAACATTGTAAATCAACTATACTTCAATTAAAAAAATATTGAAAGAAATGGGCTGAGCACTTCTCTGTGACAATAACAATATAATAATAGTCGTAATCATAAAGCACTTACTCATCCCAGGGACCAGTCTAAGAATTTTACACATATTCGTAGATCAAAATCCTCACAACAAGCCTATGATTAAGAGTTGCTGTGTCTCTACTTCACAGTTGAGGAAACCGAGGCACAGAGAAGTTACCAATGGTCCAAGGTCACTCAGCCCCGTGGTGTAGTTGGACCAACCTTCCTCCAGCCCCTCAGCCACAGACACCTAGTGGGGGTCTTGACGGGTGGGTGCCAGCGCGTGCATTAAAGAGCTGCCCCTCCCCCTGGTCCTCGGACCTGTTCATCTTGTGGTCTGGCCACCAGTTTGGGACATTGTGAATCACGCAGCGGCCCCGGATTCTACACTGCTTCCTCTAAGGTTTTTCTTCACGGTCTTAATAACTATATCAGTGACGCGTCCCCTCAAAACGTGTCGCCAGTTGCACCTGAGCCCCTTTGAGGAATGTTCTGGGGCGGAGGGCTGCTCCCCCGGTCCCCCAGCTGTGTTTCTTCCATTGTACACACCCAGGTATGGGGATGTGAGGTGTAGACCCCACACATGACCTCAGAGTCCGTTTATGGTTACGTCAGGGGGAAACTGAGTCGCAGAAGTTGGGGTGTGTCCAGAGTCACAGAGAAGCTGGCGCAGGGCCAGGGCGGGGTCCCAGGCGGCCTTCTGGGGGGCCAGGTTCCTGCCAGTGCCCCACTCCCATCCCCATGCTGCTCTCTCCTGAAGGGGACAGTCACTGCCTGGCAGACACGTACCGTTCTGAAAAAGCCCCTTGAATGGAGACAGGGGAAGGCAGTTTGGGGACAGCCCACTCTGGGGGGCAGGGTCACACTTGGGGTAGAATTGCCCGAGCTGTACCCGTCTCCGCCCCCGTGCCAGATGTCTCTGGGATACGGCCCTGCGGTCAGCCTCCAGGCCAGGGCGGGCTGATCTGCTGCCATCCCTCCTGCCCCTGCCCGGGCCAGGGATTTCACACCCAGGAAAATAATTTCCTGGTAAGGAGATTAGGAAGCATCGGCTGCTCTCGGGAACAGGATGGGGCCCGGGTGAGGCAGGAGAGGAACAGCGGGAGAGGCTGGGGGGGCAGCTGGGGGCACGGGAGGAAGTGTCACTGTCAATCAGGGCGCTGACCCATCTAATCCAACCTCCTGGCTCTCCTGATCCCAGGGACAGATGCCGGGTAAAAGGTGCAAACTCGGCAGGCCTGGCCCTCCCCACAGGCCTGCAGGACAGGCCCCTCTGTGGAGAGCCGGCTTAATCTTGCCAAGAGGTAAGCTGTCCAAAAGGCACTCGCTCTCCGAGTCTCCCGTGCGCTTCCGCCTGCCTCACGTGCACGGCTGTGGCCAGGAATGCCAGGCACAGCGGAGTCCCCTTCGTCAGGGGACAGGATTGCTTGGTGCGGCTGCGATGGGACTAGGGCAAGAACCCAAGGGCCTGCTGGAGTTCCTGGTGAGTCTTGCCCAGACCTTGTGCTGGCCTCTGGCCTCGCTCATTCACTCATTCATTCATTCCACAAGCATGTACTGATCTGACATGTGCCAGGATCACACAGGCTCACAGTCCTGAAAAGACTTGGTAGGAAACTACATAGGATTACAGCCCCACCATCCATCCGTCCATCCGTCCGTCCATCCATGCATTCGTTCATCTCTCCATCCGGCTGTCCGTGCATCCATCCATCCGTCCATGCATTCATTCATTCCTCCAACCATCTGTCCGTCCATCTATCTGTCTGTCCGTCTACCACAGAGTAGGTTTCCAAACTGACCAGCCACCTATGTCAAGAGGCAGCAAGCCTCACCCACATCCACCCAGATTGTGCTGAGCAGCCATTCCTGGGGGAAACTGACATCCAGACGAGAGCTCTTCCTCATTCAATCCTCTTCACGTCACCTCCGCGCACACTTTTAATGAAATTCACTTCCACCAAGGAGATGCTTGGACCCCTGCAGGAGCCAGCAAAGGAATGTCCGGGGTCGTCTTGAGCACTAGGGACCCGTCCAAAGAAGAAACCACCAAGAAGATCAGCAGAATGTTGAGGACAGCAATGCCAAGCTGCAAGGGGCAGGGGGGCGGGGAGAGAGGACCCGGCAACCAGGGCCCAGCCCTTCCATGTTCACGCGGATTTGCCTGGAGGTTCATTCTTGGTGCCAATGGATAAAAGGACGTGCCAGGCATCTCAAGGACCCTGGAGTGGAGCGACAGAGTCTTCCATGTCAAGGACTGTGGGGCACTTGTGGGAACAGGGGTGTGCTTGAATTTGCGACTGGATGGGAAACTCCAGATGCTTAGGTGTTGTATGTATCAGTGCTGGCCTGTGGCAAAACTATGAGATGAGTGGCTCGTCTTCAGTCCAGTTGGGTCCGGTCCAATGAATCACATGCTTCCTGTGTTGCTCTGGCGGACAGTGTCAGCTCCATGGTGGGAGAGGTTATAGGGCAAGCGGTGTGTGAATTTGGCATTCCCCTGGGCTTCTCTTAGGGCCCATGGAATGTGGCCTGGCCTTCCTCTAGGACAGCACAGGAGATATGGAGCAGCGTTAGGCTCACCAGTGAGCCTTAGGCTCACTCAGCTTATTAGCTGAGTGACCATGGGCAAAGTTTCTTAATTTCTCTTTGCCTCAGCTTACCTATATATAAAACGGGGGTAAGATTACAGGGGTCATTTGGGCTGTTCACAAATACTCTAGTTCTCCTTCTGGACACATGGTAGGACTGTACTTCTCTACTTTTTTTTTCTTCAAAAGACAATATATTCTTTTAGACAGTCTTGGAACACTCAGAACGGTAGTTTTGTTTCCCTACCTACTTTGAACCTAGAAATAGCTTTGCGAATTCCTTTAGCCAATGAAGTGCTAAGTGATTTGCCACACCATCACCACTCTCTTGGTGACCAATGAAATGACCATGAAAAGCAGAGGCCCCTTGACGACCGGCACTGGACATGTAGCAAATGCAAGAAATCAACTTTTGTTGCTCTCAGCCACTGAGATGTTGGGATTGTTTGTTGCCGTGGCATAACCCAGCCTAAATTGATGGACACACTTAGCAGCGTTATGGGCTGAATTATATGCCCTCAGAATTCATATATTGAAGCCCTTCCCCCCAACGTGATGGTATTTGGAGGTGGAACCTTTGGCAGATAATTCAGTTTAGATGAGGTCGTGAGGGTGGGGTCCCCCATGATGGGATTAGTGCCCTTACAAGGAGAGACACCAGAGCACATGCTCTCCCTCCCTCTCTGCGTCTCACAAAGAGGTTACGTGAGCACAGAGCAAGATGGCGGCAGTCTACACGCCAGGAAGAGTCCTCACCAGTGCCTGACTCTGCTGGCACCCTGAACGTGGACACCCAGCCTCCAGAACTGGGAGAAAATAAATCTCTGTTGTTGAAGCCCCCCATGTACGGCATTTGGTTATGGCAGACCAAGCAGACTCACACAAGCAGCTTTCTCATAATGGTGTTGTGAGGATTAAATAGGTTGCATACCAAGTGCTGAGAGTGATGCCTGGTACAGAGCAGGCAATACATGAGCGTCCACAGTTATTTTCACTCACTGTGGACAATAGGGTGGTCCCAGATAAAACTGGAACGAAGGTGAGGTTTGTGCATCTCCCACCCCCATTTCCCAGAAACTTCATTCATTTCTACAATCACTCATTCAGGCTTCCAGCCAGCATTTGCTAAGGATCAACTTTGTTCCAGGCCTGAGAAGTCCATTCACTCATTTGGCAGAGTTTTCCAGAACCCACAGGGGTGAACCAAGCCTGGTCCCTGTTCCCAAGGTGCTCATGGGCAGGAGGGACCCGAACAATGACAGCTCAGATGATGGGTATTTTTCTGATGAAGAGGGGAGGGCCCCTTTGGGGGTGTCTAATCACCTGGGGATTGGAGGATTCCCTCAAAGAGGTAGCACTTGCTCTAAACTGTGAGGACAGGTAGGATTCATCTGGACAAAAGCAGTCATGAAGGGCACTCCAGGCAGATGGAAGGGAGGGAGCAAAGAAAGGAGGGGAAGGGCCCTTGAGCCCACAGGAGAATCCCCAGCAGGGGCCTGGCAGGCAGCATGCCCTCTTCTGACACATAGCCCTGCCCTGCGGCCCAGGGCAGTGGCCGTGATTGCTCCTGCACCAGACCCTGGAGGTGACATTCATATGGTATCAGGGCTTTGGGGGGGTGTCATCACAGAGCACACCCACCAGGCTCCCCAGAGAGCCAGGGGGAGCCATCTGGGGTCAGGCCCTTGAGGGCCACCAGCTGACCCTGCTGGACAACCCACACCTCCAGGCAGCCATCTGCCAGCCTGGGAGCTTCTCGAGGCATCCCAGGATGGATTCCCCTCAGCATGGCCAGTGTCGGGTACAGGGGTGCTGAGAAAGGGGGTGTGAGAGGCAGGGAGAAAGCCAATGGTAAGACAGGCTCTCCAGGACATTCCCAGCCTGTCTCTAGGGCACAGCAGGCAAAGGAGAGGACAACAAGGCCCCAGAGGCATCATCAGACCCGGGCCTGGGCTGATGGGGGAGGGGAGGGGAGGGGGGCTCCCACTGACCCTCTCTTCCCTGCAGTGCCGCAAGGCTGGTACCGTTGGGCCCAATTTACAGATGAGCCTTCTGAGCCCAGAGAGGCTGCCTGTCCAAAGTGCCTGGAATGTTTCTGGGCTCAGTCATGATCCCTTGGCCGACTAGACGGAGGGGGGCTGCGGTTTGCGCATACTCCTGTGTGGCCAGGGCCACGGAGAGTAGGCAGCATGGGGATGTGCGTGGGAGGGGGCGGAAGGGACTCAGAGAGGAGAAGCCTGGCCCCGTCCTAAGGCACGTGACCCACGCTGGACACCGCTGCTTCCTCCCGTGTGCCCCGCAAGAGGGCCACTCGGACCCAGGGACAAGGGTGGCTTGGGCGTGACAGAGTGGCTTCTAGGTGCAGCAGAAAGACAAGACAGACCCAAGTAACGCCCCCCCCTCCCCATCAGCCCTGCTGCTCAGCAGCTGTGACCTTAGCCTCTCCAAGACTCAGTTTCCCCATCTGTAAATCAGTAGTCCTTATCTCCTTACCGATTGTTGGAGTTTTTAACTAAGGTGATGGATGTAAAACGTCTAGGCTGCTGTCTGGCCTCTGACAGGTTCTCAGGAGCCCTTCCCCAATTCCTCACTGCCACTAGACCCTCTTCTGCTGACCTGCCTTCTCTGTCACACAGGGGCTGTGGCCGGGAGCCAGGACACACTGGCACCTGGGGGCAGAGAGTGAGGCATGTCATCTGTGAGGGTCACTTCCGTTTTCTTGGCCTAGTTTTAGCATTTGTGAAACAGGAGGGAAGGGGATTGAACTGGCCAGTTCCGGAGCTCTCTTCTGGCTGCAGAGAAGTGAATACTGGTTGTGGACCCTTTCACCAGGCCAAAAAGTGACCTAGCTGCCCAGGATGGAACCCTGATTCGATGTACCCATTCTTCTTTCTTCCATTGCAAGGGGCCACCTGGACTGAGGACATTTCCCAGGTTCCCTTACAGCAAATAACAGAACTAACTTCTGGCTAAGGGATGTGTCATGTGACAGCTTCTGGGAACTTAAGAGAGAGCTGTGACTACTTACAATAGCTAAGACATAGAAACAACCTAAGTGTCCATCGACAGTGGAATGGATAAAGAAGATGTGGTACATATATACAATGGAATATTACTCAGCCATAAAAAAAAGAAATTTGACCATTTGTAGCAACATGGATGGACCTAGAAATTATCATAGCAAGTGAAGTAAGTCAGAAAGAGAGAGACAAATACCATATGATATCACCTATATGTGGAGTCTAAAATACGGTACAAATCCACTTATCTATGAAACAGAAACAGACTCACAGACATAGAGAACAGACTTGTGGTTGCTAAGGGTGGGGGGGGTGAGGGAGGGATGGACTGGGAGTTGGGGGTTACTAGATACAAATTGTTATCTATAGAATGGATGCACAACAAGGTCCTACACTGTGGAGCACAGGGAACTTTACTCCATATTCTGTGATAAACCATAATGGAAAAGAATATGAAAAAGAATACATATGTATAACTGAGTCACTTTGCTGTGCAGAAGAAATCAACACAACACTGTAAATCAAATATACTTCAATAAAATTTTTTAGAAAAAAGACAGCTGTGGACTCTTACTCCCTTCCCCTCCATCCCTTCCTTTATCCAGTGGGCTGGACTGTGGGGTTGATGGTTGGAATAGCCGTTTGGCCATGAAGGTGTCCTTGGGAACGGAGTCCACACATGGCCGAGCAAAAAGCTAGAAGGAACCTGGGCCCCTGAGGACTTCACAGAGAGGGCCACCAAGCCAGTCTGCAGTGCGTCCCTTTGGACTTTTCTCTGAGACAGAAATCAAATCCTATCTTGCTTAAGCATGGTTATTTTGGTCTCTGTTACTTTACAACCAAAACTAAAAAAAAGGCCTGATGGAAGTCTGCACTGTCTGTATAGAAATCACGTGGTGTGTGAAAACAGGAGGCTTCTAGAGTCTTCTAATCACTTCACACAACTGGATGGGGTCCCTGGAAACACACACGTGGGCCTCGCACAGATGTGCGTGTGCGGCTGTGTGCTGGTCTTCTGAGGGCCCATCTGTCCTGAACTAAACAGAGAAAGCTTTCTCCCGGGCTGTGAGTACAGACCAGACTTCCTGACCGCTGGTCTTCCGAGCAACCCAGCAAGTCAGCTCGGTCACCCCACAGGACGGTGTTGGGGGCTGAGGGAATGCGGCCCCTCTTTTCTGATTTGCATTTTGGGTGGCCCCAAGCCCTAGCTGGCCCCTCCCAGCCAATGCAAGCATCATCCTTGAACCACACGTGTGTATGACAAAGACAGTGTTTATTAGCAGGGCTGATGATTGGCGATTCATGTGTTAAGGTCATGTTTATACTTCCATTGTCAACAGTGGTCATTGTTGATTTGAAAGAGGCCTTTCTCATTTCCTGGGCGTCCCCGCAATGAGTTAGAGCGTGTTGAAGGCTTAATCATGTTCACATGGTGGGGATGAAAGGCAGAGAAGGCTGAGGCTCCCTGTGTTAGCCGGAAGAAGGGTCGTCCCACAGGGGGGCTGGCCCCGCATCCCAGAGAGGGAAGGCAGCCCCAGGACAGGCGAGGGGACGGCCAGAGAGCAGCTAGTGGCCCCAAACAAAGCCCCAGCTTCTTGGCTCAGACAGATGAGCTCCCAGTCTACCAGGGCGGTTTGCAGATGTGAACTCAGACCTTCCTTTCAGGACTCTTGCGGAAGTCGTGTTCGCAGGACACAGGACCAAATCTGTCATCTCCCAGGTGGGAAGTAAGTACACTTATAGCAACTCCAGCTGGTGGGATGCAGCGTGGCGTCAGGGAAAGGGGACGGGGTTTGGATCTAGAGAGAGCCGGCGTGTGTGAGCTTGAACACGTGGTGACACCTGACTTTCCTCATCTGTGAAATAGGATGATCACACGTTGCCTGCAGGGTGATACTGACAGGTGCAGGAGAGAGCTGCATGTGACTTTCCAAGAAGGCTGATAAATACATCACTTTCCTTCCCCTGCCCCTGTAAACCAGCCACATCATAGGGAAGAACAAACCTGACTCCATATTAGATCAGTTTCTTTTACCGTAACCTTTGTATTCTATTGCTTTTGCTTCGAGTTAAGAATGTAGCCTCTAGCCTGAAATACACAGGAGAGCCCATTCTCAAGGCCCTGACCTTTAAGGGGATAAAGTCCATTCCTATAGAGATAAAAAGTTGCAGAACAGGGAATGACATTTGTTTTGTTGGAGGTTTACAGGAACACCGTGACCTGACCTTCGTGGACAAAGGATTCCTGCACCAAGAAGTCTGCAGCAACCAGCCACACCCCCTCCCTCACCTGGCTTTAAAAAATGCTTTGATGAAACCCTTCGGGGAGCCCGGGGATTTCGGAGGCACGAGCCACCTGTCACCTTGTCTGGCCCTGTAATAAACCTTTCTCTGCTCCAGATTCCAACATTTCAGTATTGTTTGGCCTCACTGTCTGTCAGGCACATAGACTTGCATTCGATGACAGCTACATTCTTCTGAAACTTGGAGGAGGGTTTGGAAAGAATTGGGAAGGAATGTGTCCCTCCAGAGAAAAGGCTATGACAGACCCATCTCTTCCTCTCTCTCGGACCTGTGGGCTTCAGAGGTCAGAGGACGTGGCCCCTGAAACAAACGAAAAGTGTGTTTGTTTTAAGAAAGTATTTGCAAGCATCTCTAGCGTTCGGGGTGCTGGAATCAGTGACACCCCACCTGGATGGTTCACGGCTCCGCCGACATGTTCAGGATGTCGGGGATGCTGAGGCCATGTTACAACAGGTTGCCGGACTCTCAACTGGGTAAACAATTGTGTTTCCAAGGGAGTGACCGCTGGCCTCAGATCATCCAGGTGGAGGTCTCTGGCAGAGTGACACAGGGCGTGGTTACCGTGGCCCGCTCCGCCCTGGAGCACGGTTATCCGTGCATTCAGTCAAGACCTGGAAAAGGTGTTCATCAAGTATTCAGGTGACAGAAAGCCTCCAAGCGGGAGGCAAAAATGATGAGGTCCTTTTATAAACCTATTGTTATCTAATCCTCACAGCCACCCCCTGAGGTTGGGACGGTTTAATTATCCTCATCATACATTTGAGGAAGCCGGGGCTTGGACGGGTTCGGTGACTCGCCCAAGGCCACGAGGCTGGGAAGTAGTAGGACCCAAATTTGAACAGAGGCCCCACGGAGCTCATCCTCAAACCACCCGTGAAACATCAGCTCCTCTGGGTGCATCTGAAACTCAGGGATGTGGAGAAGAAGGCAAGGCAGGGGTCATATTCAGGCTTTGTTCATCCTTTTGTCCAAACGATGTTCAGCGAACGCCTAGTATGCACCAGGCGCGTTCTGGGTCCTGCTGATACAGCGGAAGCAAGAGCATCCAGAGGCACCCTGCTCTCACAGTCCAGGGAGAGGAGGGGGCTGGCGGAGGAGAGCAGCTAAAAAATACACACGAAGATGAATTAGGCAATTGTAGAAGATGATAATAGAGCTAAAACTTTTATTAAATGCCAGGCAGTGTTCTAAACTCAATGATCCTCCGAGGTCTGTGCTGTCATTGTTCCCATTTTACGGATGAGGAAAACTGAGGCACAGAGAGCTCCA
This sequence comes from Monodon monoceros, assembly GCF_005190385.1. Classification (NCBI taxonomy): domain Eukaryota; kingdom Metazoa; phylum Chordata; class Mammalia; order Artiodactyla; family Monodontidae; genus Monodon; species Monodon monoceros. The sequence goes on along the minus strand of NW_021703772.1, from coordinate 112,828,399 downwards.
GTGCCTGAGGTCACAGAGCTCTCACCTTTGGAGCCTGCACAGCGTGCTGCTCGGCCATCCCACGACACAGCAGGGCCGAGGACGCCGGCTGGAGGGATGTCGGGGAGACACAGATAACGCTAGCAGGGTGATCAGGGAAGGCCGTTAAGTGGGGGTGACGTCAGAGCCAGAAGGAGGAGCCCAGAGCCATGTGAGGCTCAGGGGGACCAGCAGGGGTGCAGCAAGAGGCAGAAATCTGCAGGGTGACACACAGAAAGACGCCCGGCTGGCCCACCCTGAGGGGCCAGGGGTCCTAGGGATGCGAAGGGCAGGTGGACATGCAGGGTTTGTAGGTTGTGGCAAAGAGCTTGGACTCTTTTCCTTACTGTGAAGGAAAGTCCAAGTGGGTTTATGCAGGAGAGGAAAGCGATCGGGGTCCATTTCCTACGGAGTCCTGGGCCACACGGCTTGGAAACGGTGCCGCGGGACTTGAGCACAGCCTTGGGCCAGCCCACAGCCCAGAGCTGCTGCATCTCCCTGACCCTTGTCTGCTTTTCCTACTCAGCTTTCCAAAGCTCAGAACCCTACCCAAGTCTGCTGGGGTCCGAGGCCTGATCTGAGTGCCCAGGTGGGGACGACCCAGGGCCGAGCCTGGCCCTCCCCGAGTTTAGGGTGCGCTGGCAAGTCTCCCTGGTGCCGGGGCGGGGCGGCTGGGGGACACACAGTCAGGGGCACCAGTCAAGACCCAGAGGCCTTGCTGGATCCATCAGCACAAGGAGTCGGGCCCACCAAGATGGGATTTCCCAACAAAATGCGAGGCGCTGCCCTTGGATTCCGAGAAGCAGTCAAAAGAGTCAGAGGCGCAGGGAGGGGGGAGAGGAAAGAGGGGGTGGCCCAGGGAGGGTTGGGAACCAGAGAGCAGGGGCCGGGAAGAGGGAGCCGGGAAGGTGGGTGAGCAGAGGCGAGGGGGCTGGCCCAGCAGTGCAGTTCAAGGAAAAGGCCTGAGGAGGTAGGAGGGGCGACAGGGTGGCCAGGCCGGGCTACTGCTTGTTCCCGATTGTCCCCACGACCTGGGGCTCGGCTGGCCTTCCCGCCCGGCGGCCTCGAGAAGCCCAGCTCGGACCCGGCACAGATGCGTGTTTGCTGGCGGAGCTGATGTCCCACTGCGCTCCGCTCCCACCTGGTCCCCGAGGAGGCGGGGGCAGCTCCCCCAGGAGCAGCATCCCGAGGGTGGCGTCCGAGGGCTCTGGGCTGAGCAAGGTTGAGGCTCAGGACGTGTGCCGGGGGAGCTGCAGCGCTGGGGCAGGAAGTGGGCAGAGGGCAGGGGGCAGCGTGCTCTGACAGTCATGCACATGGCAACAGGCTGGCTGGTGAAGCAGGGAGCCTGTGAGCTGGGGCTGCTGGGGTGGAGGAGGAGAGATCACAGAGAGCCCGGGCAGGAGCTTTCTGCCTTCCTCAAGCGCTGAGCCCCAGCCGTGGGCCGGGCGGGACAGGGTGCCCGGGGCACCAAGAGGAATCAGAGCCGGCCCCGCCCTCAGGATGCTGAGCTTCCATGGCAGACAGAGACCAGGACATGGGAAACGCCATGGAGTGTGACCTGTGCTCCCAGCATTGGGGAAGAGATGGGCCAAATCACCGAGGGCTTCCTGAAGGAGGTGTCGAGAAACAGTAGGAGCCACCCGGCAGCTGCAGAAGGCATGGCCGGAGGGGCTCGGGCTCCTGCTGCTTGAGACACAGTCAGGAATGCGGGAGAAGGAGCACAGCCCCGCAGCAGCCCTCAGACCCCACTTCGCACGCCTAAAGTAGGCGGGGGGCCTCTCTGTCGATCCCCCACCACTGCAGGTGACTGAGCCAACCACAAAAGCCAGAGCTGCTTAATCACGATGGAAAGACCCTTTGCAGGAAAAAAATTCAATAGGGTACGACCTCTGCTTGTATAATCACAAGGCATTTCAACGTCACAGCTGTCCATGAAAGAAAGAGAAAAACAGTTGTTAGATTTTTAAAATATAGTTTCAATTGTTGTAAGGTAGTTTTAAACTTTCATCTCCTATTTGTGTGAAGATTGTTTCTTGTCAAGGGGGTTATCGCAAGTTGGAGGATATCGATCGTTGTTATGAAGACCTGGTTTCCTGGTCTGGACGATGCGCTGTGGTTACATAAGCCGTCACCATGGCTTGAAGCTGGGTGATGGGTGGACAGGACCTCTCCCTACTATGTTCCCAACATTATGTGAGTTACAATGATTTCAAAATAAAAATTAACAAACAAACAAAAACCCTCTTGTTCTGGAATCCCGTACAGCCACCTCGAGCATTAAATCTGACACAAACAACTTTTGTTATGGGAGCAGCTGTTTCTCATTTAATTAATTTTTTAAAGATTGCTTTTTGGGGCTTCCCTGGTGGCGCAGTGGTTGAGAGTCCGCCTGCTGATGAGGGGATGCCGGTTCGTGCTCCGGTCCGGGAAGATCCCACATGCTGCGGAGCGGCTGGGCCCGTGAGCCATGGCCGCTGAGCCTGCGCGTCCGGAGCCTGTGCTCTGCAACGGGACAGGCCACGACAGTGAGAGGCCCGCGTACCGCAAAAAAAAAACAAAAACAAAAACAAAAAAAAAGCATTGCTTTTTGAATGCTTATTTAAATTTAGTGCATTACCTTAAGAGTTTTATTTTCTTAGCATAATTTTATCAAATAGAGTGAAAATGTAATTTTTTTTTTTTTTACCTCTACTGTACTTAATATCCCTTTGCTCCAAAGTGCATTCAGTGAATTGCTAACTTTCTACGTGGGCTCTAACTTGGAAAAGGGTGGGAGTCGCTGTCTGGGAGGTGGGACTATTTGGGCTCGGGGAGCCCTCAGCCAGGTCAGGGGATGACAGGACCTCTCGGAGGCTCCCGGCAGGGGTTCCAAGGAGCCCAAGGGAAGGGCAGCCTGCAGAGAAGGGGCTCAGTGGGCTTGGACGTGAAAGGTGGGTGGCATTTGGGTAACACTGAGAACATATGGTCATGGGGTGGGGGGGTACCACCAGGAGGAAAGATTTGCCGCTTGCGGCTGCAAGAAGGCGAGCTTGGCCAGGGGGCTGCACGTCGGAGGAGCCCTTGGACACTCCTCTGACCAGCGAAGTGCCTTGGCCAAAAAAAGAGGTCTCCAGCCAAGGAGGCAAGGCTTTCCTGACCTGGACAAATGTGCCCAGCTTCCCGGGGTAGGGTCTGCAGGGTCTGGGGCCCATCATTCCACCTCCTTGCCTCTGACACCCACGCCAATCCACTGCCACAGCCTTGGCTGCAGACGGTGTCATCCTGAGGGGGTGACAAGGACCTTGAGGGCACGGCCAGCCCCCGCCGGTTGGGATGGCCCAGGACACGGTGGCCCCCGGCAGGGCTCTCGCCAGGCTGGTGCACAGCGAGGACACGCCTGTGTGATAAGTCTCCAGCCTCCTCCGGAGCCGTGTCCGAATGGAAACATTATCACAATTTAATTACCTTTCAGAAACGCAGCCTGAGAAACCCCAGTCCTCAGCCCCAATGCCAACCTCGCAGGAGCCAGGGGTGAGCGGAAGTCATGCTCCGTCGGGGCAGGGGGACAGCACACACCAAAACCAAGTCGAGAAAGTGACCCAGGGCCCCAGCCCACAGGGGGCTGAAAGGCTCCCCCAGCTAGGGCAGCAGCGCCAGGGCCAGGAGCACAGGTTGTGTTTGGATGGTCCCAAGGACGGGGTGGGGAGTTCCTCCTTCCTTCCTTTGTTTCTTTCCTCTTTTTTTTTTTTTTTTTTTTTAATAAAAGGGGTGATAAAGGGTCCTGCCAGGAAGCATTGTCTTCCAAAGTCTAAAGTGTTCGAAATTAATTTATCCGCTTAGGATGGTGTATAAATTTCTCATTACCAGTGTCAGTGATGAACAGGAACCCATTCCAAGAAATGTCTCGGGCCCTTGCCAAGCTGTGGGCCCTGGGTCCCTGGCGGAGCGGGGCCGCGACAAAGGCTTTCACACAGACAGGAGCGTTAGCTATGCATGCTTTCGCGTTGCCCGGGCTCGGCCCAATGCCCTGTGAGAACCACACGTCCACACCCGCTTTATTATTCCGCACAGATGCCGCTCGCTGTTGTGTGTTTGCAGCTTTGTGGAACGCAATGTGGGGTGTCGGGGGTTTTGTTCTCGTTGGGCATGTGCTTTTCTACTTTGCCCCTCCCGGCCCCCTCCTTCTGTGACACCCCTACAAATGGCTGGCCCGGGGGAAGTGGGGGACAGAGCCGGGCACTTTCTGGGAAGGGCTGGGCTGGGCTGGGGGAGGGGCCCACATGAATTGAGCCTCTTTGAGGGGTGTGTGTGGGGGGAGGGTGTGGAAGCCCCAGGGAGGGGAGGGGAGGGGAGGGAGGGGGAGGTTAAGCCCTGGGAAGAAAGTGGCACCCCTCCGCCCCTCTCCGGCTGGGCCCTGCTGCCAGCCGTGCTTGCGGCTGCCCTGGAGCCCCTGGGAGACTCAGCTTCAGACGGAGGGGTCCTCGGGGCGCTCCTGTCGTGGGTTACCCAGTAATTCCTCAAGGCCCAGGGCCCCTAAGAGCTGAAGAGGTGGCAGGGCTGGGACTCAGATCCAGGCCTCTGCCCCGGCAGCCGGGGAGGTGTTCCCTCTTCTCCCGCCAATGCCCACGCATGAGCCCAGGGTCCATGCCCCTCTGCCTGCTTTGGGTGGCTTTTGCAGGGGTCGCCCCGGTGGTGACAAAGCTCAGACCTTACGGGGCAGGACAGGAGGGCTGTCCTGGAAGTCCGGAGAGCCCACGGGAATCTTGCCTTTGTCACCATCTCCCTGTGTGACCCAGGCCCGGTCTCCCCACCCAATCTCTGTGCTCTCTTTCTTCTGTCCCTAAGGGGCCATGGGCTCCAGGACAGAGGAAGGCATCAAGGATGTGCTGCCCAGAGATGCTGCTGACATTGACTGTGGACTCCGCAGCTCAGGAGAAGGGGGCCCTTGGGGGGTCTAGAAGGAGAGGGAGCCTGCAGGTGACCCCCGCCAACCTCTGAGACAGGCCCTGGACAGCGCCCTCTTCCCTGGGGATCCTGGCCAGAGGGCCGGGCATGCTTGGACCCAGGGGCCGCCGCGCAGAAACGCCAGTCTCGGCTGACGCGCTCACTGCCGGTCTCAGTGAGCCTGGCGGCCAAGGGCAGGGCCTTTCAGAACGGCTGATTGGGACGCCTGGCAAGTCACCGGCCCTGGGCGGTGGGCCAGCTCACAGCCCCTGCGGAGGTGGCCTCATTAAAGGCCTCATGGTCCAGTGGGCAGGGCATCAGACTGGACATCTGGAGCCTTGGGGCCTGGTCCAGCTTGCCGCTGCTTTGCTGGGTGACCTTAAGCAGATTACTTGGCCTCTCAGTGCCCCATCTGCCCCCTGGCTCCCCCCCTGTCTGGCAAGGCTTATTTGTTAAGGAATATTAATGGGGTGGCTCACAGAAGCCCGGATTCTACGGCACCTCGGCTTTAGCCTTTCCAGCCATGCCAGGGGCTGGCAGGGACACGCAGGAGCCCTTCCTTCTGAAAGCCTCTGAGAATTCCATTCCGCCATCGCTCGCTTGGGCTGCCACAGGCCTGGCCTGGCACACAAAGCTGAGAGGGCCAGGGAGCAGCTCCACGGCGTCTCACAGCGGGAAGTCACCATTAGCATCCTTCGGAGCAATCTCTCTTCTTTGCAGATGGGGAAACTCAGGCCAGGACACACAGCCAGGTGGTGGCTTTCCTGGGCTGGGAACCTGGGCATCCATTCTCTGGGCCCTTCTAATTCTCCCCTAGTCTCCGGGCTGATGTTTCCATGACAAGGATCTCACCCTGTCCATTCCTGTGTCAGCCTCTTCCATGGCCTCCCATATAGTCCAGGTGATCAGACCCCTCAGCCGGTACCCTGGATGCTCTTCTCTGGCCATGCACAACTCAGGCCATGGCATCACCAAGGCCGAGCTCCAGCCCTCCAAGCCCATGTGGGACCCCAAGCCCCACACCTGCCGTTCCTGCCACCTGGGGGAACCTTCTCCACTTGCCTCCTGGATGAACTGATGGCCCTTTGTGACTACAGCGAAACATCCCCTTTGTGTGACACCCATCACACAAGCCGTCCCCAGGGACACAGCCTGGGTCAGTCCACTTGGGTCTTGCAGCATTCAGGCCCCTCTCCATAGGAGAACTGCCTACTGGGCAGAGGGGGCCTTGAAGGGCAGGGCCTGCCTCTCAGCCATGTTGGGGCCTCAGAGAAGGCCCAGGGCTTGGCAGGTAGTGGGTGCTCGGTAGATGGGAGTTGAATGAAGGTTTAGGAGGTCAAAGCCAACATCCTGACCCCATAAGCCCCCTGCTCTCTTCTTTCAAGTACCCTTGAACAAAGCATTTAAAAGCTTCATCCAGGGAGCTGTGACTCACCAGGGCCCTCCTGCTTCTGTGGCCGCACCCCAGCAGAGTGGACCTGCCTAGGCCCATACACCCCAAGCTCCTTTTTTTTTCAGATGTCTGTGTCCCAGGCCCGTCATCATAATAATCCTCCAAGATTGTTGCAGCTCAGTGTATAGCTGAGTGAACCGAGGCTCAAAGATATGTGATGCCCTGCCCGGGGTCGCACAGTGAATAGAGGCCAAGCTGGGATCTGAGCCCAGAACTGCAGGATCCAAAACCCATGGTCCTGCCCCAACCAACACCTGCTCTCCTCTGAGCCCTGCTAGGGAGCTGCTTAGAGGCATGGAGGTGGCTGAGTTGCTAAAAGCTAGGAAAGAATTTGCTGCGTGATCCTTTCCCCTTGGCACTGGTAAATATATCAACAAACTGGACAACCTAGAAGAAATGGAAAAATTTTTAGAAACGTACAACTTACCAAGGCTGAATCAGGGAGAAATAGAAAATCTGAATAGGCCAGTTACCAGTAATAACATTGAATCAGTAACCAAAAATCTCCCAAGGAAGAAAAGCCCAGGACTTGGTGGCTTCATTGGGAATTTTACCAAACACTTAAAAAAAGAATTAACACCAATTCTTCTCAAACCCTTTCTAACAAGTCGAAGATGAGGGAGTACTCCCAAACTCATTTGATGAGGCCGGCATTATACTAATACCAAAACCAGAAAAGGGCACAACTAGAAAAGAAAACCACACGCTAATATGCCTGATGAGTATAGATGCAAAAATTCTTAACAAAATACTAGCAAACCAAAATCAGCAGCACATTAAAAGGATCATTCACCATGATCAGGTGGAATTTACCCCTGGGATGCAAGGATGGTTCAACATTCACAAATCAATCAGTGTGATACACCACATTAATAGAATAAAAGAAAAGAATTATATGATCATTTCAATAGCAATTTCCAAAATTCAACACCCATTCACGATGAAAACTCTTAACAAATTAGGCACAGAAGGAACATATCTCAACATAACAAAGGCCATATATGACAAGCCCACATCACACTCAGTGGTGAAATTTGAAAACTTTTCCTTTATGATCAGGAACAAGACAAGGGTGCCCATTCTCACCACTCCAATACAACATAGTACTAGAAGTCCCAGCTAGAGCAATCAGGCAAGAAGAAGAAGCAAAGGGCATTAGAATTGGAAAGGAAGAGACAAAATTGTCTCTCTTTGCAGATGACAGGATTTTATATATAGAAAATCCTAAAGACTCAACTAAAGGACTGTTAGATCTTATCAATGAATACAGTAAAGTTGCAGGATACAAAATTAACATCCAAAAATCAGTAGCATATCTATACACTAACAACAATTTTTAAAAAATAAAGAAATTGATTTTTAATAGCATCAAAACCAATAAAATACTTAGGAATAAATTTAACTAAGGAAATGAAAGATCTCTACTTTGAAAACTACGAGACACTGATGAAAGAAATCAAAGAAATGGAAAAGTATCTCATGTTCATGGATTGGAAGAATTAACACTGTTAAAATATCAATACTACCACAACCATCCATAGATTCAATGCAATCCCTATTGCATCAAGATTCCAATTGCGTTTTTAACAGAAACAGAAAAACAACTCCTAAAATTTATTTGGAACCACAGAACACCCTGAATAGCCAAAACAATCTTGAGAAAGAAGAACAAAGCAGGAAGCATCACACTTCCTGATTTCTAGCTATACTATAAAGCTACAGTTATCAAAACAGTTTGGTATTGGCATAAAAACAGACAAATAGACCAATAGAACAGAATCAAGAGCCCAGAAATAAACCCAAGCAAATATAGTCAGCTAATATTTGACAAGGGAGCCAAGAATACTCAATGGAGAAAAGACAGTCTCTTCAATACAAGGTGTTGGGATAATGTAGTCAGTTGTAAAAGCATGAGACTGGACCCATATCTTACACCACTCACAAAAATTAACTTAAAATGTATTAATGACTTAAATTAAGACCTGATACCATGAAACACCTAAAAAAACCCCACAGGAGTAAAAGAAAACCCCTTGACATGGGTTTTGGTAATGAATTTTTTGAAATGACACCTGAAGCACAAGCAACAAAATAAATAATGAACAAGTGGGGCTATGGTAAACTGAAAAGCTTCTGCAAAAGAAACCATCAACAAAGTGAAAAAACCTACAGAATGGGAAAAAAATCTTTGCAAACCGGATATCTGACAAGGAGCTAATATCCAAAATATGTAAAGAACTCATACAACTCAGTAGCATAATAACATGGGCAAAGGACTAAGAAAAACAGTATGGAGGTTCCTCAAAAGACTAAAAACAGAGTTGCCATATGATCCAGCAATCCCACTCCTGGGCATATATCCAGACAAAACTCTAATTCAACCAGATACATGCACCCCAATGTTCATAGTGGCACTATTCACAATAGCCAAGACATGGAAACAACTTAAATGTCCATCGACAGATGAATGGATAAAGAAGATGTGGTACATATATACAGTGGAATACCACTCAGCCATAAAAAAAATGGAATAATGCCATTTGCAGCAACGTGGATGGACCTGGAGATTATCATACTAAGTGAGGTAAGTCAGAAAGAGAAAGACAAATACCATATAACATCACTTAAATGTGGACTCTAAAATATGACACAAATGAACTCATCTACGAAACAGAAACAGACTCACAGACGTAGAGAACAGACTTGTGGTTGCCGGGGGACAGGGGGCGGGCGTGGAGGAGGGAAGGTCCTACTGTAGAGCACAGGAACTATATTCAATATCCTGTGATAAACCATAATGGAAAAGAATATAAAAAAGAATGTATATAAATGTATAACTGAATTACTTTGCTGTACAGCAGAAATTAACACAACATTGTAAATCAACTAGACTTCAATAAAATAAATTTTAAAAAATAAATTAAAAAATAAAAATGGGCAAGACATTTCTCCAAAGAAGATATACAAGTGGCCTACAGGTACATGAAGAGGTGCTTAAAATTACTAGTCACTAAGGGAAATGTAAATTAAAACCACAATGAGCTAGCACCTCACACCTGTTAGACTAGCCGTCATCAAAGAGACGAGATAATAGGTGAAGGCAAAGGTGTGGAGACAAGGGAACCCTCGTGCACTGTTGGTGGGAAAGTAAGTTGGTACAACAACTATGGAAGACAGTATTGAGGGTCTTCAAAAAATCAAAAATAGAACTACAATATGATCCAGCAATTCCACTTCTGGTACTATATCCAAAGGAAACGATGACATTAACTCAAAAAGATACCTGCACTTCCGTCTTCATTGCAGCTCTATTTACAATGGCCAAGACATGGAAGCAACCTAAATGTCAATCAACAGATGAATGGATAAAGAAGATGCGGTATATATATATAATATATATATACACAATGGAATATTACTCAGCCATAAAAAAAGAATGAAATAACGCCTTTTGCATCAACATGGATGGACCTAGAGAATATCATACTAAGTGAAGTAAGTCAGACAGAGAAAGACAAATACCATATGATATCACTTATATGTGGAATTTAAACAACAACAACCCAAACAAAAAAACCCCAAACTCAGACGAAAACGATTAGATTTGTGGTTATCAGAGGTATCGGGTGAGGGGAGGGAGAACTGGATGAAGGTGGTCAAAAGGTACAAACATCCAGTTACAAGATAAATAGGCAACTTAATAAATAAGTCCCCAGGATGTACTGTACAGCATGGTGGCTATAGCTAACACTTCTGGATGATATATAGGAAAGCTAAGAGTGTAAATCCTGAGTTCTCATCACAACGAGAAATTTTTTTCCCTTTTTTCTTTCTTTTCTTTATTGTATCTATATGAGAAGCTGCGTTTTAGCCAAACTTGTGTTAATAATTCCACAGTATATGTAAATCAAACTATCATGCTGTGTGCTTTAAATTTATACATAGATGTATGTCAATTATTCTTCCATAAAACTGGGGGAAAAAGACAGGATGTTCTTGGTAAAATGATAAACACGTATCAATTGAAAGAGAAAAATAGTTCAGAGGGAGTAACACAGAGATATGGTCAATTGTTTTTTGATGAAGTGTAGGCAATTCAATCTTTGACAAACGGTGTTGAGACAGTTGGATATCCATATTCAAAGAAATCTTTATTCACATCTTACACAAAAATTAACTGAAAATAGATCACAGGTCTAAATGTAAAACCTAAGCCTATAAGACTTCCAGAAGAAAACATAAGAGAAAATCTTTGTCATTTCTTAGATATAACACAAGAGCACAGTCCATAAAAGAAAAAAACAAAACAAAAACGGTACATTGGATCTCGTCAAAGTTTAAAACCTCTGCCTTTGGAGAAATTCCCAGGGCTCAAATAGCCACAACAGGAGCCGAGCCTTCTGTCCTGATGGGATGGGGGGATGGGGCCGGGAGCCAGTGAGTCAGAGACGGTGGAAGCAACCAGTGGAGGGCCAGAAAGAGGGTAGGCGGTCATGTGGGCTGCGACTGGCTGCACATCCTTTCCAGCGGTGATGTGCGAAGTAAGTATCCTTTAGTATCACTTAACTTCTCCAAGCCTCAGCTTTCTCATCTGTCAAATAGCGCCATCTGGAAAAGTTGCTTTGAGCAGTAAGTGAAACGGGAAAGTACACGCTCAATAGTTGTGAATTCCTTTCACTTTTCCTTCCACTCCTCGGAGAGGATATAGACCAACTAAGGAAGCAAGAGGCAGGATGTGAAAGCACTAGAAACATTTCTACTGAGTAAATTCCCAGGAAAGTGAGTCTCTGAGCTAGTTCTCAGCTGTTGGATGTCCTCTTACAAGAAGCCCTGATCCAACCCAAGGGTCTGAACCCTGGATGGTCCAGGGAGACATAGGGTGATTTGCCATCTCTCAGGGTTGGTGGTGGTTCTAGAGGCCAAGACTAAGAAGTGTGTAAAGAAGAAGCAGGTGAAAGAGGACCAGAGGGAGGAGAGGAGGTGTGGGAGAGGGTAGAAAGGGGAGTGAGCGGTAGCATAAGACCAAACCAGGGCAGGGGCAGTGGGGAGATGACTGCAAAGAAGACCCTCAAACATAGTCACTTGCGCGACTAATTTAGGTGCATCTCAAACCTCAACACCCACCCATTAGCTGTGGCCGCCTGAGCTGTGAAGCCGAGCCCAGACTCAGCAGGAAAGAGGCCGGTCATTGATTAGCAATGTCTGCCACTGGTGAGGGACTGAGGCACGGGGGCATCTGTGCCATATCTTTGCTGAGTTGCAACAGGAACACTGTGACTCTAAGGGGTTTATTCAGTTCAGGTTCAGTTCCACAGCTTCCTTGACTCTCAGCAATGAAGTCTTTGTTCAGTTCAATAACTGATATTAAAATGACATACAGTTCATAGGTCTGGTTCCATTACCTTTAGGTCAGGAAATTGTATATTTTAGAAAGTGTTTGGTACAAAACAGATACGAGAAAAACTTCTGGCTTTAGAGGGTCAATTATCCATTATATATAAACGTCAGTTACCCAGAACACTTTACCCTCCATGCGTCCCGGGAGGTTGGGGTGCTACAGCTCCCTGAGTGAAGATGTCAGGAGAATCGTGGAGGGGTCCCGGGGGTAGGGAGTCTGGCACGTTTTGACAGTGGCCAGGAGCATGGATTGGAAGACAGGAGAGGAGAGAAAGCAATGTCGTCAGAGATCTTACAGCTGCATGGTGTACGGAAAGTGCAGGCGTCTCCAAAACGGTTCCCTTCTACTCGGCAAGCATGGATGGAGCGCCTTCTCTGTTCCAGGTTCTGAGCCAGACACTGGGAATAAACAGAGACCTAACCAAGGCTGGGGGACTCCGGAGGATCTCCCCAAAATAGGCCTGTGGAAGGGGGCTTCCCACCTGGTCAGCCCATCCTGTTGCTGGGATCCCAGCCGTGATGGACCTCATCGGTCGGTGTCTGTAAAAGCACCGAGACCTGACCATGTCACTCCCCTGCAGTGGTGCCCTGTTACTACTTCATTCCTGGAACAAAACCCAAGTGCCTATCAGAGCTGACAAGCCCCCGACCACCTCCTCTCTTCTAACCCAATCTCCCCCTCAAGTTCAGCTCTGGTCTAACTGGATTTTTCCAGTTCCCCCGACATTCTGATCTCTCTCCGGCCTTAGAGTCACTACCCCCCACCATCACCTGCACATCCAGGTCATCCTTCCCATCTCAGCTGCATCCTGGCTTCCCCAGCAAGCCTCCTGCGCCCCCTGGGTGACGTGAGCCCCCGCGTCCCCGCCTTACCACGCACACTGTACCGCCAACCTCTTGGCGGCACTTGGCACGATCGTCATCAGGTGTCATCAGGTGTGTAGCCCTAGGTCTCATTTCTACGTCCTCCGCCAAATGGAAGGCCCCATGAGCGTAGGGAGCAGGTCCAAGGTCTCCTTTGCTGCTCTAGCCTCGATAGCCACTCAGCCTGGCGAACAGAAGGCCGCAATATCTGTGGAGGTGTCGGCCGAAAAATATGCACAAACTCAAAGCTGAGAATTATGTTTTGTTTAGCGGACAAAACTAAGGACTTAAGCCCAGGAGACAGCATCTCAGATCGCTTGGAGGGACAGCTCCAAAGAGGCAAGGGAGGGGCCAGGATCTATAGGAGCTCTTGCAACAAAGACCAGGTGGTCAGAACATCAAAAGATTACTGTTAATCAAAGAAAACCAGACATCTCAGGTTAAGGAATTCAGCACTTTTCTATGTATGGGAAGATGCAAGAGTCTGGGCTCACTGAAATCATTCCTTTGATAGGCACCTCAGCCCTCTGGGGCCAGCATCCTGTGCTTTCTCATCCTGAGGCCCCTTGGGGTGCACGGCCCGGGTGGCTGCAGCGGCTGACTGCTGGGAGTGGGGGGCCTCCTGTTTCCATCCTGGGTTCCCTCGGGGCCCACCGTTGGGGAGGCTATAATGTGATGGCTTGACGGCTGCAACATCCTTTGTTTACTGATACGGCAGCAACACCTTTTCATTGACAAGTGAATGAATGTGTCAATAAATGAAGGCTCTTTCATCAAGACCCTCTGGAGGCCGCAGAGGTGAAGGATTAGCATGGCTGGACCTCCACTGGCTCAGGCCTGGCCGCACACCATGAGAAATCACCACGTCTGGTGTAGACGTGCCTGGACTCTTCTCGTTCCGGGATGGGGGAGCCCTTAGTCCCCAGCCTCCGCTGGTCCCCGTTTCCCTCCTCCTCAGCTTTGTCCCCCTCCCCCCAAGGCCTGGAAGGTCACAATTGCAGAGTCTGTCTCTGAGCTCACCCTCATCTCCCTTTGTTGGGTTTCTCACCCCACCTCCTTGAGCAGCTCTGCTTTCCCAACCCGTTCAGCATGATGGTGTAGCCCTGCGCCCACGACGACTCTGCTGTCTGTGCACCACCTAGACCTTTCCTTGCATACCCTCGAGTCACTCGGTAGTTCCAGGAGGGGCCAGTGGGTCAACATCCTGCCTGGGGTCTGGGTGGGAGGCCCTGATCACCGTGTCCTGAGAGCAGGGCGGTGGGAAAAGTGTCTTCCAACCTCTGCAGCCTGAATCCTCACTGAGGACCCGCAGGCCGATCACTCAATATGGCCACAGCCCCTGTATCTATTCAAAAGGAGGTGACAAGAACAGCCACCTCCGGGGGCGGTCGTAAGGCCTAAAGGGAGCCCCTAGCACAGTGCCTGGCACTTCACAAGAGGCAGGTGGTCCTGCCCCTGACCCATCCTTTGAACACCCTGGTGGTGTGGGCAGGGGGGCATTAGGTTCTCAGGTTACAGGCCCAGGGGTTAAAGCATGACCCACGGCCTTCTGAGTCCCAGCAGCGTGTCCTCAGCAGGGCGGCACCCCTCCCTGCCGCCAACGGGGTGAAGTGGGGCAGGGGCTGCCCACTGCAGGGAGATGGTCGGACGGGATTGCTGGAGAGCAACAGTCCAGGTCAAGAGGGCCGGAGCGCCGACGTCACCATGGGGACGGACTCCGGGAGAAAGCCCTCCGCGGGCCGAGGCCACTCTGACCCCCCGGCCGCTGGCAGAGGAAGATCTGGTCCCCGCACGGCTCCGGGCACCACGGAGGCCCCATCAAGTCCCAGCACGTCCGCCTGATTTGCCAATCTGTTGACTGTGCCCCCTGGCCCTCAAGTCCCTATTCACCGGGCAGTAAACATGTTACCTAGCAACCGAGTGTCAATATCAACAAAGGCTCGGATGAAGTCGTTAATCCGGCAAGACTGACAGCTCTGCGCTCGCCCCTCCGCGTATTGTGTGACACTCAGACGCGCCCACGAGGACAGCTACGCTCAAAAGACCCCGCGCCTCCTTGCACTATGAAAATTAAATGAAGTGTGCGTCGCGGGCAGGGAAAAGGCACCGGCCCTGGCCTGCCCAGGGATCTCGCTTTTCTTTTCTCTTCCCACTCCTCCACCCCCCCGCCCAGGGGCCGCAGCCCGCGGGGTGGAGCGCTTCCCCCGACGGCAGCGACGGCTGCCAATTTCCGGGAACAATGTGGGACCCTCCAGGGCCGGTCCGTGGCACCCGAGGAGACATGCCCGTCATTTGTCCCGTGCGCGGGGCTCCAGGTGGGGTCCGGAGAGCACAGCGGGCTCGGGGACCCAGCCCTGGGCCAGGCTCAGGCCGCGATTGACAGTACGGCCTGGGATGCCGCCGAGCACGTGGCGACCGCTGCTGGGGGCTCCTCCCCAGAGTTCATATTTCAGTGGAAACGGGCCGTAAACAAATAAAGGAATGGGTCCATCGTGCAGTTTTCTGGGGAAAGATGCTGCAGGAAGTCCCGAGTGTCTGCTCAGAGGGATGGGGTGGGATGAGGAAGGACGGGTCTGGGAGGCCCCAGGGAGCTGGACAGGCAGATAGGAGCTGGAGTGCTCATGGGCGGGGGTCGGGGTAGGGGGTCACATGAGGGACAATATACCAGGGTCAGACCAGGTATCCCCGGAAGTCAGGGCAGAGAGATGGGGCTGAAGCCCAGCCTCCCAGCAACTTCTCCTGGACCTTCCCCGCACCGCATTCTGCCCTGCCTTGTTATATAGAGCCCACTGCTTATACACATTGAAGATAACTCTCTCACTCCTAAAGATGCCAAAGAAAAAAGTGAAGCATGATGTGGAGCTTTCCGAGGAAAACTAAACGAGTGCATCTGGAGGGGTAGGATGTGTCTTCCAGGTTATATCAGAGGTACCCAAGTGTCTCCCCTGAGGCAGATATTTCAAAATAAAATAGAACCTGCCTGAAGAAAGGGCCATTCTAAAAGGTGTATATCCATTGTATCCTGTGGTTTAGGTTGTGTTTTCTTAGTGACTAATGAAATTACACATCTTTTCACGTGCTGATTTCCATATACAGACCTTCTTTGGCGACGTGTTTGTTGGAATCTTTGGCCCATCTGGCAAAAGATTTGTTTCCTTATTATTCCTTATTCATTTGTTTCCTTATTTTTTATCTTAGGGGGCAACAGCATTTAGTCTTTTGCCTTTGAGTATGATGTTAGCCGTAGGTTTTCTGCAGATGCCTTTATGTCAGACTGAGGGCATCCCCTTCTGTTCCTAGTCTGCTGAGTCTATGTCACAAATGGGTGTTGGATTTCATCACATGTGTTCTGCATCTATCAAGATGATCGTATAAGTTTCTTGTTTCATCAGCTAATATGGTGAATTTCCCTGATTGATTTTTCTAAGGTTAAACCACCACGCATTCCTGTGATCAAGCCCATTTGCTCTTTTTCTATATTGTTGGATTCAATCTGATTCAAAAATGTTAAGAATTTTTGCATTGATGTTCTCGAGGGAGAAGTCTTCTTTTCTTGGAATATTTCTGTCTAGCTTTGATATCAGAGTAATGCTGGCCTCCTAGAATGAGTTGCAAAATGGGTTCTTTAATTTTCTGGAAGAGTTTGCATAGAATTGGCATTATTTCGTCCTTAAATTTCAGTCGTTGATCGCTTGCTCATCACTACTACGACCACCATGGCTTTTGCCAAAGTTCACATCCTCTATCCACATCCACGTGTTTCTCTTTAAATAGACTCACTATTTAAAAACTCCAATAGAGGTGTGAGGAAACTTTATATCCCCACCATAAATAGAAGCCAGTGGCATTTGCACCTCTCACCCTGACAGACCAGGAGCATCAGTTAGAGCTGCTTCATCCCAGACCCGAGTTCCCTGGGCCTTGGCCCCACAGAGGACCCTCCGTCCCCATCAGCTGTCAGGTCCAGCTTCAAGTGTGCCATGGGCTGGACCACATGGTGGAGAGATGTGGAGAGAGAACTCCCATCTGCTGATGGTGTTGGCTCTCATGCAGGAGGCAGGGCTGGCTATCCAGGCTGCAAAAATTATCCCGTGGACACAAGCAATAGGTGAGGCGAGCTCCGAGAAACGCTGACTGCACCACCATCTCCATGCCCCCGAGGAGGAAGCTGAGACAGAGCGTGGCGAAGTAACTGCTCAAATCACGAGGGGAATCTGTGGCTGAGCTGGAGTTGGACCCCTGTCCCCCAGGCTGGCCCAGAGCTTTGTGTGTTCCTTGGATCCCTGTTTGCCTTTCTTGCCCTGCTCTGTGCTCCAGGAAGACACTCTCTATCTACACATCTAGCCCTCAGCCTAAGCCTAAGCCTAAGCCCGCTGGATGGGAAGCCCTGGCAGGACACCGGATGGTGGAGGAGAGAGACGTCAGGGGATCCCGCGTGCCCTCCTTTGTCTTGTTCTGGGGCTGGCTGTGCCCTTCTGAGCTCTTCATCCTCCCGTATCTCCAGCTCTGAAGCCGGCTTCCTCCCCTGCCCCTTGAGGTCCTGGGGTGGGAACAGCTCCCGTGGTGGCCAGGGTGCCTTACGTCCCTTTCGTTCCCTGACCTCAGTGGCATCTCTGCAAATTCTCTTCCATTACAAGTCTCCTTTTTCTCCAAATTCTCTTCCATTACCAGTGGAAGAGAATTTCCACTTGTAGTCAACAGGGGAGGGGATGAGGTCACTCCTCCTCCAAGCCAAGTGTCTCCTCCTGATACACGCAGGCATGTCCTCCTGACCCTGCCCTACCAACTCCCCTCGAACATGAAGACTCGGGCCCCAGAGAAAACCCCGGAAGTCCCTGCTCACCCCTCGTGTATGCGAGGCAGAGATGTATACAACCCCTCTGGTTGGCACTATGGCCTCCGAATGAAGGCATGGCCCCTCTGCACGTGGCTGACTCGGGCAGACCCAGGAGATGCTCCTTGGATGGAGACCTTGCCTTTGCTTCCTCCAGGGGCCCAGCCCAGGCTGGCTGACCTCACAGGTGCAGGGGGTCACATGGTATCGAGAGCAATGGCATTCAGGTGGCTTAGAGCACCTCTTTCCCGTTAAGGGCAAAATTAATGACAATTCCAAAAACAGTGCTCGGGGACTTGCAAACACACAGGTTCCAAGAACAGGAAGGCATGTGCTGGCCATGGCACACACACATGCAAACCAAACAGCCAGCAGTCCATGGTGCCTGTGTGTAAACTTCCATCTTTCCATCTTAGAAGGGATTCTTGATCTTACAAGAAAGCTACACACACACACACACACACACGCACACACACACAGCCGGAACCTGAATTTCAATTTAGCTCATGGTTCATGATGATATTTGTATGAGGAGTCAGAGAAAAAGAAAGGGAAATAAAAACATAAGTCTTCAGAAAGATGTGGAGAGCAAACAGCAGGCTTGCCAGGTGTGCCCGTTTGTTTGGGGACCCGGGGTTCGTCCCCTAGGGTGACACTGTGTGTCAGCAGGCATCATTGCGCCAGAGGCCCCAGGGTCAGAACTGGGCCTGGTGACCAACACAGTGACCTGAGCTCGCCTCCGGACCCGGCAGTGCATGCCCTGGTAGATGACACCCTGCTGGATCACGACCCGGTATACAAACCCGGCTGACGAGTAGGAATGTTTCTGGGAGTCCAGCTGGATCTCCAAGCCCAGGAACATCATGCTATGTATTGATTTCTCTTTCGGGAGTCACCGGGAAGGTATTTGCTTACCCACCGGCTTGAGAAGGTCTCGAACGGGTAAGAAGGGAAGAGAACCAATGCTTTCTTTTTTAAATTTTTATTTATTTATTTATTTGGCTGTGCCAGGTCTTAGTTGCAGCAGTCGGGCTGCTTAGTTGCGGCACATGGGCTCCTTTGTTGAGGCCGGCGGGCTCCTTAGTTGCGGCACGTGGGCTCCTCAGTTGTGGCATGCAGACTCTTAGTTGCGACATGCCTGTGGGATCTAGTTCCCCGACCAGGGATCGAACCCGGGCCCCCTGCATTGGGAGCGCGGAGTCTTGACCACCGCGCCACCAGGGAAGTCCCAAGAAGCAATGTGTTCTGAGGTCCGGCCATGAGGCTGGCTGCACCGGAACCTTCACGCCTTTGTTAATTTCACTTCGGGTCCTTGGGCTCTGGCCGTGGATGCTGTGGGTGATGATGAGGGTGGGATCTCTCACTGCACTTTTTAAAACCTTTTTAAGGGCCTTCACGTAGATATTACTGTATCTCGTTTGGCATTCACAAGAACCTCTGCTGTGGGAATGGCAGCCTTGTGGTCACCCCTTTCCCTGATGAGAAGACAGAGGCCCGGGGGGATGAAGAGATTTGCCCACACAGACTTAAATGCTGAGTGTCAGAGCTCAAGATTTAAAAGCTCATCAGCTCCCAGCGCTAGCAAGGGCTTATCACAGAGTCAGCTGATCTGGAGAAGCAGCACAGAGCATCGGGGGCAGAAGGCCAAGGGCACTGGTATACGCTGAGAGCCATCCAGGGCACTGGGCTTGGGCTCCACAGCCTGGAGCCAGAGAGTGGCGGCTGCAGGGTTGGCGGGGGTAGGGGTGGGAATCAGGGAGAAATGGGACCCTCTTCCACCAGGCGGCGCCCCTGAGCGCTGCACCTTAGCGATGGGGGGGTTCCCTGGGCTCCCTGCCGGTGGTCTTGGAGAGGAACCCCTCCCCACCTGACAGGCAGCAGGGCCAAGCCCTCAAGACAGGCTTCTCCACCCACAGTTCAGGGAGTGGCCTGGAAGGGGTCCCGGGCCAAGCCTGGGGAAGGGGAGGGGACTGCCCCCCAAGCCCTCTGGGTCCCTGGCTCCCACCAGGCCCAGAGCAAGAGAGCCAGGGGGTGGCCAGGGCCTCACTCCGGGCTCCAGGGGCTGGCTCAGTTCCTGGCCTTCTGGCTGGGAAGAAAACTGTCCGGGGAGGTGAGAGGGCCTGAAGGAGGATGGAAGCCTCCATTGAGGACTCAAGCCAAAGGCCAGAATAAAGTCAGCAGGGGCAGGGATGAGGTCATGGACGGGGCAGTAGGCCCGCGCGGCGCCCTGTCCCAGCGCCTGCACACACACACACCCCACCCGCTGCTCCTCTTGTGGGAGATGCTGAGGTCAGGAGGCCTCCTCAGGCCAACCGGCAGGGCTCCCTCGGGGGATGCAGGGGAAGCTTCGGGTCCACAGGAGGGGAGGGGCCCCAGGCCGAGAGAACGGCTGGTGAGTTCAAGGCCGTGAGGAGGCAGGAGAGGGAAGTGCAGGCCCGTGCAGAGGGATGTCCGCTGATCTGGGCTTTTATTTTTTATTTTATTTTTGTGTGTGTGTGTTTTTTGTTTTGTTTTGTTTTGTTTTGTTTTTTGCGGTACACAGGCCTCTCACTGTTGTGGCCCCTCCTGTTGCAGAGCACAGGCTCCGGACGTGCCGGCTCAGCGGCCATGGCGCACGGGCCCAGCCACTCCGTGGCATGTGGGATCTTCCCGGACCGGGGCACGAACCCGCGTCCCCTGCATCGGCAGGAGGGCTCTCAACCACTGCACCTGCTCTGAGAACAAGGAAGACCAAGCCCCTTGTCTGTAGGCGACTGTGTGAAGGGTCAGTGTGTCCAAGGCCACAGAAGTGGCTCTCACCTCCAGGGAGCCAGAGCCATCCAGGGGCCCCTCCCTGGGTCACGTGGTGCTCACCAACCCGCCCCCTCGGCATGTGGAAAACAGGTTCCCCAAAGAAGTCAGGTCCAGGCTCACATCTGGAGCAAGTGGCCGTGCTGGGATTCAGATCCCCAGAACCCGCCTTAGGGGCCTCGTCTCTCCCACCGTCTCCCAGGATGCCTTGGGAATCTCGACCTGGCTCTGGGGACCTGATGTCAAGGGACCAGGTGACACTGTACAAGCTCTCCTGGACACAACAGACAAGTGTTTATTGAGCAGCTTCCGTGGGCCAAGTTGGGGCTGGGAGCTGCAGGAAGGGGATCAGGAAAAGAGTGACCCCAGGCCTGCTTTCAACAGGCTTCGAGCTGGAGAAATGAGACATGGAATGTACAAAAGGTCGACGCCAGGACGGGGCGCAATCTGTCAGTGGACGCAAGAGCTCAGTGCATGGCACAAAGGGACTCGGGATGTGGGGAGAGAGGGGCAGGCGGGCAGGACACGGCGACCGCGGGCGTCTCTGCTTTCTCTGTGCTTCTCACTGTGGGAGTCGGGGCTGCAGCTGACCCCTGTTACTCTCACTCTGAGTCAGCTGTTCCAGGCGCTACTGACCTGCCTCGCCCGGCCCTGGGCTGCCCAGACCCCTGGGGCCTGTTCCTCTGCCCCTCTTTGGCTAAGTTGCCACTGCCAGGGTTTTCCAAACCCTGCAGCCGCTTCCTGGATTCCAGAGCGTGGCTCTACCCTGCCCTCACCCCAAGCGTCTGGAATTTTAAACCTCAGAATGCAAATCAGGGGTTGCTGGCCCCCGCCTCCCCATTTGCCCAGCTCCTTCCTGTTCCCAGCCTCAGCGTGGGGACTGCTGTGTGGAGAGAAGCAGGGTGGTGATTAGAAAGCGCGGGGCTTGGGCTCCGTCCTGGGTCCAAGACAGGCTCTGACACCCTCAGCAGGCCACTCGCTCTCTCAGAGCGGCAGTTCCTGCCTCGAGGGGCTGCAGGGAGACGGCTGAGACGGTTGAGACCTCCCTCCCGCCCCAGGGGGACAAAGAGAGGGTGCGTGCCTGCGTCTATCAGGCGCCCAGGCCGTGCACAGTTCCGTGTGCCGTATTCACCACGGAACGGTGTGTCACAGAGCTTATGCAGCATGGCTCCGCACCATCTCTGGCAGTTCTTTGCTACAATGAACTAGAAGAAGTAAAGACACCCTGAGTCAAAATGGACCTTCAAGCTTGGGCGGGTGGCCTCGGCGCCGTCCCGCCAGCCTTGCTTCAGCAGGAGAAACATGGCCGGCCCCTCCGAGGTGCAGCAGGTGAACAGGCAGCCTGCAGTCGGGAGACAGGACGCACGGAGACCTGCGCCTCGAACTGAGAGACGCACGAGCCTGGACACCACCTGGAGGAGCAAGTGGGGACCGACAGACGGACGGACGCTGGGAAGAGCAACCCGCCCGTCTGGGGCAGGTTGAGTCTCCTGACCCCACACATCACCTTCCTTACGTTCAAAGCACATTCAGTTCTTCTCTGAATAGCTTGGAGACTTGAGAATGCAAGTAATCCAGGGGCTATTAATCTGCCCCAAATTAAACGTAATATCCCAATAAAGGAAACGTAACTGCCGATCCATTCCGGTTGAAGAGTTAAGCCATGGGGGGATCTTGGGTTGCTGCCCACTGGCCCTTTCCCTCCCCGCACCCCGAGGCCTACCCCGCTGAACTCCCAGGCTCTGGGAAGTGAGGCCTGGAAACCACTGAACTACTCCGGCCCTTTAATAGCTGAACAAGCAAAGACCCTCAATTTGCGGCTCAGAAGCACATGAAGTTTATAATGGAAGATGATCTGGGTCTCTCCTGGCTTCCCGTGTGCTAAGCCCATCAGGAAGTGGCAAAGTGGCGGCCGACTCCCTGTTCCCTCTTCCTCTGGGCTCCTCTGGGCCCCGGTCAGACTTTGCCAGAATTCTTGGTTACACTGACATGAACGGAACCAGAGTGCTGGGACCAGCGTCTGCCCGGCTCAGGCAAATTGTGATCTCCTGCCCAGCGGGTGGAGCACGGTGGGGTGGACATGCTCCAGGTCTGTTCTGAAGCTGCCGTAGGGATCTCCGGCTGCCCGGGCAATAACATCTCCAGGGGAAACTCGGCAGTGGGGTGTGGTGCCCATGTCTGCTTCCAGCTGACTGCAGACCTAGAATAGGGGCACCATGTGTGGGCACACCTGGTCTGTGGCCGGGTGGGTGCCTGACACACTGGGGCTTTGGCGTGGTCCAGTGACGGGGCGCATGCAGGGAACCAGCATCTGTGGAGTCCAGACCCAAGCCGGGTGAAGGCTCTCACAACTTAACCCATTCGGCCCCCTTTTCAGCCCACAGCCCGGCCATTTTTATTATCCCCGTTTACAAACACAATGTCTGCAAACATCTTCTTGCCAGATAGCAAACATCTTCTTGCCAGATAGCAAACAACTAGTAAGTGAGGGGACCTCCATCTGAGCCCCGTTCCTGAGACCCTGCAGTTCCTGGTTCCCCATTGTACAGATGGCCTGAGACAGAGACAGAGCCTCATGGGGCAGGGCTGGGGAAGGGGGGGCCAGAAAGGATGTTTTTAAGTTGACTTTGGAAAGCAAACTGGTACTCCTGAACCAGACATGCCTCGTGTGTGCCGCTCACAAGTCCCCGAGCGCATCACTGACCTCAGAAAAGTCTTAGAAGCCATCAGCAGAACCAGGCTCTAGCAGCTGAGGAGCAAATCTGGTTACGTTAGAAAACTGGCCCTCATCCTACCGGATTTGCCAATAGAAGACAGGGCAGGGCCGTAAGAAAGAAATGCTTAATTGTGCTTCCCCGTAGCAGCTCTGTGGGTCCCTTCCGGCAGAACAAAGAGCAAATTCCTCCTCTGGGTCCTGTTTGCCCTGCTGCTCTTAAGGTCAATGGCTTGTTTGTTGAAACTCAATTTAGTCACTTTCATTCCTCATTAGAGGCGCTCAGGAGCTGATAATCTGCTCCATGGCTCGGTCAACACGGGCCCACGTGGACACCAGGGTCTTGGATGGACCCTCGACATTACTTTTTTTTTTTTTGCGGTACGCGGGCCTCTCACTGTTGTGGCCTCTCCCATTGCGGAGCACAGACTCCGGACACGTAGGCTCAGCGGCCATGGCTCATGGGCCCAGCCACTCCACGGCATGTGGGATCTTCCCGGACCGGGGCACGAACCCGCGTCCCCTGCATCGGCAGGTGGACTCCCAACCACTGCGCACCCAGCGAAGCCCCTTCTCTGGCCTTTTTTGCACGGTGGGCATGATGGCTGTTTGTCCTTCTGCCTTCTGCGTGGCTCCTGCGTGTCCGAGCAGGCTCCCACGCGTGTGCTGTGCCGGGGGTCGTGGAGAGGCTGTCCTCCCCCTCCCCACGCCACGGGTCCCGTCGTGGATGGCACAAGGCGTCAGGTGGTCTGTGGTGAGTCCGTCTGTCCTGCGCCCTGGCCCTCAGGCTGGTCAGGTGAGCGGCTGAGCCCGAGGTTCAGCCCTGGGCCTCCCTCCGCTTGCCTCCTGCGGCCTCTCGGGGCACCAGCATCTCCTGAGTCCCCACGGGTTCCTCACCCCAGCCTCCTGGCCGCAGGACAGCCAGCCTACTAAGCCCACCTTGGTGTTCCCTGTCATTGGGGGTCTTCAAATGCGGATGGTCCCCTGGCAGAAATGTGGGAGAGATAACCTCAGTGGCCAGTGGAACAGGGGGAAACGAGACACTGAGCTCAGGGCAAAGTCATTCACGCCTCTGATGCTCTCTGAGAGGGCCCGGAGGTTTAATCTACCACTTGCCCAAGAAGCCGGCTGTAAGTTAAGGAGAAAGGAAGAATTAGCGGTCAGTTCCAGCCTCGTACAGGCTGTTGACAGCAAGAAGGCCTCAGGGTAGCCGTATGGCCCTTTGCCGTTGGACTTTCTCCCCAGAGCACTCACGTGGGCAGCTCAGATCTGTCAGCTCTGTAGCCACATGGGTCCAAGGAGAGCAGAGAGACAGGCAGAGCTCCTCTGATGGTGCAGAGACCCCCGCTCCAGGGCTCCCACGAGGGGTGGGGCCTGCAGGCAGCATGGCTCCCCTGCAGACACGCACCAAGCCCTTCCTGCCACTGCATCACCTCCCGCGAGCCTCACACCAGCTCTGCAGGCCAGCACCTGGCATCTGGCCGGAGCTTGATAAATATTTGTTAAATGAACGGAATCACCACCAAGGGTACATGCCCACGAAGGCTTCAACCCAAACTCTGCTGGACTTGGAGGGTCCCCTTCCACACATATCAGACCTCCCAGGGGGCCCACCTCGGGCCAGAGCTCCATCCACGCCCGGTTCTCAGCCCACCTGTCCTGCAGCGGCGGGAGCAGGTCCCACCTGCCTGAGGCCATCACCCCCACAGCCCCATGGTCACGAGGCTTCAGGGCCTCTGCCACTATGAGTGACCCCAGAATCCCAGCGGCTGCCACACCGCCCCCGGTTTTGGCCCAGGCCGTCAGCAGACAAACATGGCTTGTGTGCCTGCTCTGTGGCGGGTGCCGAGCGCGGGTGCTGTGTTGGCGGCTGGGCCTCTGGAGGGGTCCCTCAGCAGCATCTCCCGGGCTCCAAAGTGAAAGTCTCAGTGGTTCAGAGACACACGCGTGTGCACATACACACACGCACATGCACACGCACAGGCACACACACACCCCCCTATGCGCCGTTTCCCTGAAGCAGCCCCCTTGTCCCTGCGGAGCTGGCTCTGAATGCATCTCTCTTTCACCCACGCACTGGGTGGTACCCAGCACTGCTGGCCCTGGGCCCTGGGGGTGACTCCAGCTCCCCCTGCCCTCACACCCCCGTCCCCAGCTGCTCTCGAGGGCCTCACTGCCCTGCCCTGAAGCCTGGTCTTGGTTGGGGTCACCGTGGAACACTGGACTTGTTCACAAGCACCCCTCCATCCTCCAGGTAAGCCCAGGTCCTGCCACCTGGGACGTGGGTGAGGGGGACCCAGACCCTGGGGCAGATGGGGGGCCCCAGTTCAGGCAGAACTCAGGGCCCAGCTGGAATGCCCGGGGCCCTTCCTGGGGTCCTGCCTGGAGTTTCAGGATGGGAAAGGGCAGAGGGACCTCACCTGTGCCCTTGGCAAGAGGACAGATGGCTTCACGGAGGGAGGCCAGGCTCCTCCAAACAGAGTCCCCCCTCTCAGCTGGAGTGAGACAGCAGCTACCCACAGGCAGCATCCAGCAGAGCGCTGAGAGCAAAGGCTCAGTCCAGACCCGCGCTTGCCTCTAGGACCTACCAGAATCCAGGTGTGGTTCTCACAGAGCCCAGGGCTGGCTCACCACCGGGACACCTTGCGGGAACGAAGGGCCAGCCCACTGCAGAGTCTGCAGCTCACACTCACCCAGGCAACCTCTTCATTAACTGCAGTATTTTGGGATTCATGGTTTTCCACTCAGTTAAAATTGTATTTCTGTGATTGGGCTGGTTTGTTTTTCTCCCACAGGATTCCGGGCAGGCCTGTCCCTCCCCGTCACATGTCCCCGTGGCGCCATCACAGTTCAGCGCACGTGACTGAACGTCTGCCTGGCTCTTCTGTACTTTCTTATCGGGGCCTTGTAACTGCCCCGCACAGGGCTCAGAAGCGGGCAGAGGCCGGCGAAGGAAGAGACGTGGCCGGCTGCACTGCCCCCGCACCCAGGGGGCCAGGCCCTGTCTCCAGCTAGGGGCCTTCAAGTCACATTTCTGCCAGGAGGTTTTCCTGAGCCGTGTCTCTGGGACCACAGAGGGCCTGGAAGCAGGGTTAGTGAGGCCGATTCGTGGAAGACCAAACACAAGAGGAAAACGCCGCCCAGCTCACCAGGTAATTGACAAGGATCCTGTTGAAAGTGTGGGTGTGGAAGGGTTTCCAGCCAGAGGGGAGGTCCACGGAAATGAACGGCTACTGCTGACTCAGGACGTGTCCGCTAGCCCCTACGTCAACTCATTCAGCGTGACGCCTTTGCTGGATTTCTTTCTTTTAATGAATGTAAGAACATGCATCGTGCAAAAAATAATCAGGGTGGAGCTATAGGTATATTCCCGCCAAACCTTTGTTTCTCATAACCTCTAAAACTCCTGAGTTGAGAATTTTCCTGGGGAAGCTGTGGTGAGTGTGTGTGTGTGGTGCTTTTATTTGGCTGGGGGTGCGTCTAAAAAGATAATAGACAGCATGTGAACTGAGGCAGCCAGAACTTGGAGTGTACGAGCGAGGTTGTTCTGGGAAGCTCAGCCTGTCTGTGCAGAGGGAGGCTGAGAACTGGAGGCCATGGGGCGCCCGGGAAAGGGTGGGCGGAGGTTAGGGAGGGAGGCCGGGGGCAGGGGAGGCAGGTCCTGGAAGGTCAGGCTAAGGAATCTGGTTTTCCTTCTAAGTCCTGTCTTTGGTGAATTATCCCCGCAGCGCCCACACTGTGCTCGGCCTGGAGCAGGTGTGGGATCCACCCATCTCTGCATGCTTGCAGGTGAGTTAGCTCACACCCAGCCAGGACTCCCTCGGAGGCTGGAGCAGCGGAGCCGCAGGGTGGGACTGGGGTCTTTAAAAGACCACCCTGCCTGCTGAGTGGATAAAGGGCAAGAGTGGGCTTAGGTCAGTCATCCGAGGCTACGGCAGCATCCCGGGCAGAGGTGATGGGGGCAAGCAGGCAGAGTCTAAAATATAGTTCAGAGGGAGGCGGGCAGGAGGCGGGGACCAAGCCAAAACCCGGCCTCTGTGACAGTCTCCCCAAGATGCTGCAGGAAATAAGAGGAGCTCGGGGACCTTGAGCCTTCCGGGAAAGTTAACTAGAACTTCTGAAGAGTTAGAGCTAGGCGCTCTGCAAACCCTACGAGAGATGCTGTGTTCTGTGGGTTCTGGCCCCAGCTGTGTGACCTCGGGTCAGTGACTTTGCCTCTCTGAGCCTCAGTTTTCTCACCTTTAAACAGGCCAGAGGTGTGATAGAGGGCCCGACACCTGCCCCCCAGGGAAAGCTCAGCAGTGTGTTCAGCCTCCTGGTGAGTCTGAGCCTGGGGGCTCCATGCTGGGTAGGGGCCTCTGAAGCAGCAGCCTTCTCATCTCTCTCGGCAGGGCCGGCTGCTCAGCCGCAGCAGGTGAAATGGAATGCCCACATGGGGCGGTGCTTCCAGGAGCTTATCAAAGTGTCCCCACACCCTCTGACCTCACAACACCCCTGTGAGCACTGCCCCAGGGAATGGCCCAAAGCAATTCTTCGCAGAATAACGGTGAGAAATTAGAAATAGCAGGGGTCCAGCCCCAGGAGACGGTGACCGTTGTGGAACAGCCACCGCCTGGAATAATGTGCAGGTAGCAAACCTGGTGTTTGCACTGAATTTCTCATCTGAGGGGGAAGCACTTCTGGTGAGATGTTAGGTCCGAGAGCTGGACCCCAGCGGTGACTACAGAGCAAATGAAGAGCTTGGACTCGGTGCTCAGATTGATTTCGAGCTTAACCCCTTCTTTGCCTTTTTCTTACTACGTGTGGGCCTGGGTTTGTCAACCTCTTAAAGCTCCCACTTATCCATCTATAAAAGGAAGCTACACTGCCTGCCTCCAAAGGCTGGAGCCTGTAAAGGAAAAATGCGGGGAAGGTTGGGGGCGCTGGGAACACGGTCAAGGTGGCGATGACAGCGGCCACAGAGAAACGTCAAATACACGCGTATGGAGGGCTGGGCAGAAGAGGTTTTCTCTGGGTCAATTATTTCTCTTTCCTTTATTTCACTATTTTATCTCAATTTTCTCTAAAGATCCTAGTTTACTTTTAAAGTGAACCCAAACAACTTTATTCTTGCTTCACATCTGTTTTTGGTGGAGGCATCCCGTACTCAGCCTGATGTCACGGAGCCCCAGGTGCCCCGTGGGGTGCAGTGAGGTGATGTGAGTGATTCAGGGAAGCCCAACTGCACAGCCCCGTGGAGACACACGGCCCCCAGTGCTAGCAGGAGCTGGCGCCCCTCCCACGGAGGGGGTGTGTCCCAGGGAGGAAGTGACTCATGCACCCTGGGCACCGCTGTTTTCCCATCTCAAGTGCGGGGGTGGAACAGCCCTCTCGATGGGTGCCTGTCTGCCGCTCGCCCGGATGACTAACCCCCCGAAGCACCCCCGGGGCCTCTGGCCATACCCCTGACTCATGGGCCAGCGCTTCCTCTCTGGAAACCTCTGCTGCACGCAGGCCAGCCAGCTCCTCCTGAAGGCGGAAATCCCTTCCTCAGCCACGTTCCCAGTGCGGGGACACTGCCCCCCGGCGCCCCACCCCTCCCCCGGCAGAACGTCCCTGGCTCAGGGGACCCCTTCCTCGGGTACCAGGGGCCACTGTGTCCATCGACAGCCTGGCCAGCCGCCACCAGAGGCAGTTAGAAGGTGGCACTGCCCCCGGGGCCTTGCCCACGCGCTGTGGGAGCCGCGGCAGCAGAAGCACTGATGGGAGTTTACGGAGCGTGGCAGACGAGGGAGTCTGACGAGGGGACCCTGGGGCGGCCCTGGGGTCACTCCCCGTTGGCAGCTGCCACTCCTGCCCCGGCCTCAGAGACAGGAGGGCCAGGCGAGCGGAGGTCCCGCTCAGGAAGGCACTGCCCTTACGTTCGTGGTACTCAGGCCCAGGAAGCTGGAGCTGCCTCTGGAGGTTCAGGAGCTAGAAGGCTGCGAGTTGGCCTCGACCCTGATTGACACCTGAGAATTGAAGACCGCCCCCTCCCCACGCCAGCCTGATGGGGCAGAGACAAGCTCTCTGGGGGTTCACCCTGACATCCTGATGAGCCCCTGAGGCTCAGGGCACCTAGGGGAGGGAGCTGGACAGACAAGGAGTGCGGGACACGGACTGTCCTTACCCAGGCCCACCCTCAAACCATCCAGCCATTCGTTCCTTCTACCCAACAAGTAGGATTTCAACAACGGGGCAGCCAGTTGGGAAGGAGATTCCAGGTGGTGGGCAGGCCCAGGCAAATGTGTGCAGGCCGGACAGGGCAGGATCTGCTCTGGAAAAAGCGAGGAGACCAGCCTGACCAGAGCAGAGGATTGGGGAGCGGGAACGCGGCGACGGGAAAGGGGGTGCTCAGGCCCGGTGCAGGAGGGGGCAGGCTTTCCCTGTGTATCTGAGCTGCTCCCGCAGCCTCGCCCTTCGGAGCTGGGGGGGCTGGAGTGGTGTTTGTGGAACTTCTTAATATCTTCTCTTGGGCACGTAGCAGCATCTCACCTGCTCCCCAGCGGGGCCAGCGGCACGATAAGAAATCCAGGAAGTTCAACACACTTG
The DNA here is from genome assembly GCF_005190385.1 of Monodon monoceros. Classification (NCBI taxonomy): domain Eukaryota; kingdom Metazoa; phylum Chordata; class Mammalia; order Artiodactyla; family Monodontidae; genus Monodon; species Monodon monoceros. Next base: position 112,798,837 of record NW_021703772.1, on the reverse strand, counting down.
GAGGGCTTGGGCATCACCACGGCTCATGCCAGAACAAACAGGGCCTGGCACAGGGCTGCAAGGTCCTATCCCAGGGCAAACACTGCCCTCTGCCAGATGGGGAATCGTGTTTTGCAAGGGCAGTGTGGGTGCTGGGTGGGCGGGAGACAAGTTCCACCAAGCCCCTGGACCATTCTCCCCACCCGGGCTCTGACATCTGTTCTCACCAGCCCTGCGCTGAGCAGGCTGGCGGCAGGGGAGGAGGGGGGAGGGGAGACTCTCACAGCCATTCACGAAAGATGCAAAAGTTATGCAAAAAACAAAGAAGAATGAGTAATCTTCCTGAAGCCTGCCAGCGTGGCCAACACTTTAAGATCGTCTTACTTGATCCTGAAGGGCCCTGTAAGGCTGCGTGGGGAGAGGAGGGATGGGAAAACTGAGAGGCAGGCGTGTAAGGAAGGTGCAAGGCGGCATGAAAGCAAAGAAAGTCCGGGCTTTGGAGTCAGGCCTGGCTGGGTGGACGGTGGGACGGGCAGCTCCTCTGGTCTCTGGAAGCCGCCATCTCCCCATAGGAAGACCGGGGGACCGGGGGCTGCTTTGAGACAAGAGCCTGGAGCAGCCACTATGGAAAACAGCATAGAGGTTCCTCAAAAAACTATAAAAATAGAGCTGCCATATGATCCAGCAATCCCACTCCTGGGCGTACAGCTGGACAAAACTATAGTTCAGAAATACACATGCACCCCAACGTTCATAGCAGCACTATTCACAATAGCCAAGACGTGGAAGCAACCTAAATGTCCATCGACAGATGAATGGATAAAGAAGATGTGGTCCATATATACAATGGAATATTACTCAGCCATAAAAAGAATGAAATAATGCCATTTGCAGCAACATGGATGGACCCAGAGATCATTATACAGAGTGAAGTAAGTCAGACAGAGAAAGACAAATGTCATATGGTATCACTTATATGTGGAATCTAAAAAATGACAAATGAACTTACCTACGAAACAGAAACAGACTCACAGACATAGAGAACAGACTGGTGGTTGCCAAGGGGGAGTTGGGTGGGGGAGGGATGGATTGGGAGTTTGGGGTCAGCAGATGCAAACTAGTATATATAGGACGGATAAACAACCAGGTCCTACCGTAGAGCACAGGGAACTACATTCACTATCCTGTGATAAACCATAATGGAAAAGAATATGAAAAAGAATTTAGAAAAAAAGAGATAAGAGCCTTGAAAGGTCTCAGCCACGCCCTGGCCTGTAGTGGACTCTGTAAAGCAGGCACCCGTCTCAGGTCTAGGGCATCACACCAGCTGGGGGCACAGCAGCCCTCCAGCATCCCAGAGATGGGCCAAGAAAACAAAAGATTACCTTCACAGCTGCTGTAAGCATGCAAGAAAACACGTTTGCCTGTGACCACACACCGCCCCGCGGGGGAGAGCAGCTCGGGCATGCGGGCCTGGCTCAAGAGGCCACGTCATCTGTCCGGGGCAGCTCCTTTGTAACCTGCGATAAAGTCATGGAACACGAGTGATGAAATCTATGCCCTAGAGTGCTCGTTATTATAGGAATTACATGCATTGCAGATAACAAAATAGTGAGTAACGAGGGCAGTAACTACATCATGCAAACCTGACCGGTGGAGGGACAGACGGGATGCCCCACGCTGGCCCTGGAGAAGCAGCCAGGCGCACACAGCAGCCAGTCACCTCTGGGGAGGGCACAGTGTAATGAATCATCACCCAGCTCTGAAGGCTGCCACGGGGCGCTAAGCCTCATGTTCCGAGCTACCACCATGTCCAGAGCTGTTCCAGCACTGGTGCCTTTAAAAGGCTCTGCGTTCACCCAGATCCATGCTCACACATCACCCTCCTCGCCTGAGAGTCTCCTGTGCCCGGCAGCCGGCTGGCCGCCACACAGACTCCAACCCATCCCCCAGGCCCCTGTTGGCACTGTTGCCTTTGCCTGGAGTCTTCTTGAGGCGTCACTGTCACCTCCCCTGTGAAGTAGGAGCCTCATCAGAGCTCCCAGGGTAAGGAAAGCCTGAGTTTGTTGCTGTAATGAATAACCCCTAGTCCTGACAGGTTTGGACAGTCAGCTGGATGTCTGCTCGGGGACCCAGGCTGCCAGCAGCATCACCGTTTTTGTACTGTGACCGGCTGTAATATCCTCAACAGCTGGCGACGGGGGAAGAGGGAAGCCAGAGGGTCAAGCCTCAGGGTAAAGAAAGGCATCACCTGCACTCACGTTGCATTGGCCGGGATTAGAGTCAGATGGCCACCTAATTACAGGGAGGACAGGGTCTCCTGTGTATGTATGTGTTTCCTATTGCTGTGGTAACAAGTTAACACAAAGTTAGTGGCTTAAAATAACACACATTTATTCTCTTACAGTTCTGGAGCTTAGAAGTCTAAAATGAGTCTTAGGGGCTGAAATCAAGGTGTCAGCAGGGCTGGGTCCTGCTGAAGGCTCTGGGGGCACCTACATGCTCGTGGCCCCCTTCATTCTATCTTCAAAGCCAGCAAATATCCTCTCCTCTCTGACCTCCTTCCTCCCTCTTATAAGGCCCCTTGTGTCCACATGGAAAATACAGGATGATCTCCCCGTCTCAGAATCCTTAACTCAGTCACATCCTTTTGTGCCATAAGGCAACATTCACAGATTCGGGGCATTAGGACGTGGCTGTCTTTAAGGGGCTGTTGTTCTGCCCGCCAGGGAGTTCCAGAAACCAGAGCTAGGACCCAGGATTTCGTGGACACACAGCACTGCCTCTGCCCCTCGGCTTTCCTCTCCAGTCATGGCCCGCATGTCCTCTCAAGCAGTGGACGAGGTCTGTAAGGGCGGGCTCTGGCCACGAGCATCTCTGCCCAGCAGGTGTCTGGCATGCAGCAGGGGCCTGGGAAAGTTTGCGGGAAGGGAAGGAGGAAGGGAAATCTGAACAAATTTGGCAAGACCGAGAGGTGTGTGAGGACAGAAAAAGCGTGAGAGAAAGTAGGCAGATACGTGGGAAGCTCAGAGGCAATCATAGCACGCATGGTCCAGCTTGGAGGGGACGCTCCCTGCAGTGGAGGGCTCAGAACGAAGCCCCGGCACCTCGCCCTGAGAAAGAAAGCGCGGAGAAGCAGGAGACGGGAGGCCTCGTCTGGACCAGGCGCTGTGCTGACGCTTTACGGACAGCGTCTTTTTAAGTCTCCGCGTCAACCTTGCGTGCAGCGCAATGCAGACCGAAGGACTGGGGCTCAGGAAGGACACGGCCCTGATCCAAGTTCACACGGCTGGATGGTGGCTGGGCAGGAAGGAATTTACAGCCCTGTTTGTCTGGTTCCGAAAGCAGCTGCCGTCCCAGGGCACTCGGCTCCTGCCAAGCCTGCCCACCCTGGCAGTGGGCTCAGCGTCCCCACCTCTCAAGCCCTAGGGTCCTTTATCTGGAAAGGGGAGGGGGCGGGGCTGGGTCATCTCAGGGTTCCCTTTCAGCTCCAACCTCTCCGGGTCCTCGGGCAGATCTAGGAAATCAGGACGGGCTTCTGGGAGGGGCTGGGGGTCTGAACTTCTTCCCACTGCCAACAGGCATGCAGTTCCTTTTATGTTGCCAAGAGACAATCCAGGGCAAGGAGGGAGAGGCCCACGGCAGAGATGACTCCATGCCCCAAAAATGAGAATCACAGCAGCCCACAGGGTTGTGCAAGCTACCCGCGAGGCTGCCAGCCGGCCCTGGCCCGGAGGAGGGCTGTTTACACTCCCAAATGTGTGTTTGCAGTTTATTCCATTGGCCGAGGGCACAGCCCTTAGGGCTGCCAGCAGCAGCTGTGTGAGAACGACAGGGGCAGGCCTCACCGGGCCCTTTATCTCAGACACCAGACACCTGTGAGTTCATCCATTCATTTGTTCACTCATTCGCGTACTCGATCCTTCCCTCATTCATCCCCTGAGTGTTTGCCAGGACTTGTGCAAGGTCCTGGGGAGAGGGGACTAAACAAGACGGTGTTCTGATGAGTCTCCGGGGCCCAAGAACCTCGAAGAACAGTAAGCACTAAATATAGAAAGTGACCCTCCCAGCAGGGTCTGTACAAGCATAGACATATGTGCCCGGAGTTCAGGACACACAGGGCAGGGACTTTGGTATCTTCCTATGGAAAATATTTAACTACTAGCTAAAAAAGAAATCAAAACAAGATTATCACTCTGTACTCCATTGCCTTTAAAAACCTTTTTTCTCGAGAATGTAGATATGTGAGAATGTCACATTCAAAGTTTCCTTTAAATTCCACTGGACCCCTGGCCTGGAAAATCAACCTCAGACATTTTCAGAACTCCCTGTCTCCCGGGGCCGTGCAAAGGCCCTGGGGTTTGGACAGTCTGCCAGGCACCACGGAGGATGCCCCAGAGATACCCGCCCCCGCGATTGCCCCCACCTCCCGGCCGAGGGCATGTTCCTTGGTATCCAGTGGCTGCTGCTATGTGCCAGGTTGGGCGCTCGGGACCCTGGGGAGTGGCTATGACTCCACTTTCCCTGACAGGGAGCTTTGGGAGATCATGCCACGTCCTGGGGTGCTGCTGTGGAGGGTACCCAGGTCCCACCTCTGGAACTTAGGGCCCCTTCTTCCTGCCTTCTCACAGCTCTCCTCCCACCCTTTATTGAGACTGCTTGCATGTTTTCTTTCTTGATTTTCCTTTTTCACGAAAGGCAGAAAAAGATGTTGCCTTTAAGCAGCTTTTGGTTGGGTTCTAAAAGTGCCCCTGGGACTAAGGAGTAGAAATAGGTCTGGTTACAAATCTGGGACACAGAGAGGAAAAATACAAGGGAGAAAACACAGATTCATAGTTCAGTTAATTATCTGTCTTGCACAAAGTTTTCTGTCTATTTTTATTTATCATTTCTTGAGGATATCTTTCTATAAGTCCAGGTGAAAGACCAGCACATTTTAAAGGGTATTTTTCAAGTTGCTTGTCTAAAGGTTCATACCAGTTCCCCCTCTCACCAGCAATGTGTTAACAGTGTTGATTTCACCACACCATCACCAGCATCAAGTGTTCATGTGTCTTTTACCCAATCAAAAAATGGGTGGAAGACCTAAATAGACATTTCTCCAAAGAAGACATACAGGTGGCCAACAGACACAGGAAAAGATGCTCAACATCGCCAATTATTAGAGAAATGCAAATCAAAACTACAATAAGGGCTTCCCTGGTGGCACAGTGGTTAAGAATCCGCCTGCCAACGCAGGGGACACGGGTTCGAGCCCTGGTCCAGGAAGATCCCACATGCTGTGGAGCAACTAAGCCCGTGCGCCACAACTACTGAGCCTGCGCTCTAGAGCCCGCAAGCCACAACTGCTGAAGCCCGCACGCCTAGAGCCCGTGCTCCGCAATAAGAGAAGCCACTGCAAGGAGAAGCCCACGCACTGCAACGAAGAGTAGCCCCCACTCTCCGCAACTAGAGAAAGCCTGCATGCACAGCAACGAAGACCCAACTCAGCCAATAAATAAATAAATAAATAAATTTATTAAAGGAAAAAAAAAGAGTTAAAGGTTTGTCGCTGTGATGTTGTCTAAAAAAAAAAAAACTGCAATGAGGTATCACCTCACACCAGTCAGAATGGCCATCATCAAAAATTCTACAAACAATAAATGCTGGAGAGGGTGTGGAGAAAAGGGAACCCTCCTATACAGTTCGTGGGAATGTAAATTGGTGTAACCACTGTGGAGAACAGTATGGAGGTTCCTTAAGTAACTAAAAATAGAGCTGCCATATGACCCAGCAATCCCACTCCTGGGCATATATCCAGAGAAAACCATAATTCAAAAGGATGCATGCACCCCAGTGTTCATAGCAGCACTATTTACAATAGCCAGGACATGGAAGCAGCCTAAATGTCCATCAACAGACGAATGGATAAAGAAGATGTGGTACGTATATACAACAGAATATTACTCAGCCATAAAAGGAACGGAATAGTGCCATTTGCAGAGACGTGGATGGACCTAGAGACTGTCATACAGAGTGAAGTAAGTCAGAAAGAGAAAAACAAATATCATATAATATTACTTATATGTGGAATGTAGAAAAATGGTAGAGATTAACTTATTTGCAAAGCAGAAATAGAGCCACTTATGGTTTCCAAGAGGGGAAGGGCAAGTGGGATGAATTGGGAGATTGGGATTGACATATATTCACTACTACGTATAAAATAGATAACTAATGAGAACCTACTGTATAGCACAAGGAACTCTACTCAGTGCTCTGTGGTGACCTACATGGGAAGGAGATCTATAAAAGAGGGGATGTATGTATACATACGGCTGATTCACTTTGCTGTACAGCAGAAACTAACACAACATCGTAAAGCAACTCTACTCCAATAAAAATTAATTTAAAAAAAGCATTCATGTGTTTTTAAAATTTTTGACAATTCTATAAACTAAAAGATTTTATTTTCAATAGTTTTTCATTTTCTATTATTCATGATGCTTCCTGATGTTAGAAGTATGATTTTATCTTCAATGCTCCTTTTAAATACAGAAATTTCTGGGGAAGTGTGGATGGACAGACCCTATGGGTGCCTCAGAGTTTCCTGATATCACTTCTAATGTTTTTCCTCACCTGGGGCACCTCCCCTACTTTGGCTGCCTGGGAAATTCCAATTGGTGCTTCCAGATCCTACGCACATCTCCCTGCCTCCAGAAACCTTCCATGTCTTCTCCAGGGATAGTGGCACCCTCTTCCCATGCTGCCCAAGAGCCTGGTTCATTCACACCTGGGCCCTTACATCCATTGCGTGATGCAACACAGCAGGGCAGGCCCGTGTGCTGTGGGCATCACTGAGCCTCGGCTTCCTCCGTAGCAGAAAGAATCATGCCTATCGATTGAGGCTGGAGCGAGCAAGAGACAAGATAAAGTCTAGAAAGTACCCAGCAAGCACCTGGCACTTGGTGCATGCTCAGTGAATTTCAATTATTATACTGTTATTATTATTATTATTATTATCCCCCCCCCACTCTGGAAGGCAAGGGAGTGGCTTTTATCTCTGCATCTCTGGTCGCTGGCCCAGAATGTCAAAGTAAATCAATCAAACTGCGTATTGAGTAAGTATTTCTCTGCCCTTGGCACCAGCTTCTCATCTGTAAGACTGGGATGTGAGTGGCACTCTCTCCTCTGGCAGGCGACTGACTGGATGACTCGAAATGGTTCCCACGCGCCACCCTTGCCTGCCCTGCTGGAGGCTGGAGAAGTACATTCGGGTGTTTGCATTCCCAGCATCCACCAGGAGTGGCCACGTGACCCACTTCTGGCCAATGAGACACCAGCAGGGGACTCGGGGAGACCCTCTACATTCCTGACAGAGTTCAGGCAGCCATTTTGGCACCACGAGGCAAAAAGTAGGCCCGTGCTAAGGATGATGAGCTGAAAGCTGGAAAGAGCCCAGTCCTCGCTGGCATCACCAGCAGCTGAGCAAGCAACCACCCATTTCCAGAATTCTCATCTGTTAGAAAAAGAAAGCTCCACTTGTTTGAGCTACAGTACGTTGAGTTTGCTAAGGGAAGCCAAGCACATTGCTGATGCCTATGAGCTTGCTTTAAGGTGCTCATCAAATATGGCCTCCCCTCCCTGCATTTCGTCTTCTCTTTCCTTCCTTGCCTTTGAAAAAGAAAGCTGAGGGTACAGGAAGACACTGCATGTTTGAGCCAAGGGCCTGATGTTAAGAGAGCCACTGGCCCGCATAACAGAACCTAAGCCTTTCTCACCTTCTCTACCCCAGAGAGGGGCTAGGAGCCACACATGCCCTGGGTGCCCAGACAAGACAAGCAAGACCTGGGGGTGCAGCCAGGAGAGGGTGGAGGGGGAGGCCCACAGACTCAGGCCCTGCAACCAGCGGAGGGCCCAGCCGGGTCCCTGTAGCCGGGGTAGGGCCACTGTCTGTCTGTGACAAGTGAGCGGGGAGGGGGCCCCAGGTCTTGGGTTCACCCAGACTCCTCCACTCCTGTCAGGGGATGAAGGAACTGCCCTCCCTCAGCCCCCAGGAACTAACATTTATTGAGTGTCTACTCTGTATCAGGTTCTTTTCGTCTTCACGAGAGCCCTTTGATATCAAAGTTCTCATCTCCGTTTATAAAGGAGGAAGCCGACGGACAGGGAGGCCCAGGAGAGGCTTCCCAAGGTCACGCGGCTAGGAAGTGGGGGAGTCGGGTCCCCTCCCAGAGACAACACCCGCAGTGGGATATGTTGTTGCAGAGGTCCGTTCTTCCCTGTGTCCCACACAGGCACTATTCAGCCCCAGCTGACTGCCTCTGTCCTGGCTCAGCCTGGCCCTCCCGGGACGCCCTCCCCGCTCCGTCAGCACCTGGTTCCAGCTCCCAGACTCAGCCCTGGCCCTCCGGCAGCATAACTCATTGCCTCTGGCTGAGAGCTCAGCCCTAACAGATGGGTGTCTTCACCCGTGTCTCCGGATGAGTAAATTGAGTCTCGGTGCAGCGAGGACACCACCCTGACTGGCAGAAGAGCTGGGAGGGGCCGCAGGGGATGTTTCCAGGTGAAGGCCAGGCCTCCAGAAACACGTGGTCTCTGCCCTTCTCTCCTCCCCGACGCTTGGCCCTGCAAATTGGCTTTGACCTTCCCTGCCCTGCCTTTGAGCCTCTCCCCATTCGCTCTGAAACGACAAAGGGAGGAGGATGGGCGGGAGAGGGCCCCGCCCCTGCGGCGCAAGGCTGGCCCTGTTTGCACAGTTGGGGGCTCGCTGCTCACCCCACCTCTGGGAGAAAGACCCAACGAGGTCATCCGTTTACTCTGGGCTTAGCGGCTCCTAGCGGGAACTCTTTTCCTCCGAGATGGAAAGAAAGCAGACAATCTGTCAGGTGAACCCGCGACCCTGTTCCCAAAGATGTCAGGGCCCCTCCGCGAGCCAGCCTGTGAGGCCAGTGGCTCCCTGGCGCAAGGAGGGAGCTTCCTGAAACGAAACAGAGGCCGAGGCTGGAGCACAGCGGTCCCCAGTTTGTAATAACCCATAAGGGAAAAGACTGTGAAGAAGACTGGGTACATGTTTATGCATCACTGAATCGCTTTGCTGTACTCCTGAAACTAACACAGCATTGTAAAGCAACTCTACTCCAATAAAATTTTTGGAAAGGTAACTTTCCATACTGCAAAAAATAAAAACTACGTTTTTTTTTAAAGTGGGAACCGGAGGCTCAGCTGATCCCTGACTGTCCTCTGCTGATGCGGCCAACAGGCCAGTCGGGGAAACCGAGGCACAGGAAAGGGATCCGGGACGTGGTGGCTGGAAGGAGCCCGGGCCGCTGGCCCAAGCCCTCACTCTTCACGTGGGGAATAATGAGACGAGAGGACTGCTGGAGTGTGATTTCCGCCGCTTCTCCGGTGCCTCTAGTGGATACGTGGGGGCATTTGGGAGCCATAACTGTCCCCACCAACAAACTGCTGCTTTTGATGGATTATTAGAGTATTTAAATGGCTGAGCAGACAGGGCTGGTCCTTCCCACGTTTATGTGACAAGCTACCACCCCCGGAAGGTGGGGACGCTGGGGAGGCCTTACCCGCAAGCGTTCGCGCCTGGCCGTCAGGACTCCCGCGTTCCACCCGCCCTCCCTGGGCTACAGGTTTCTTGCCCATCAAACGAGACGTGAGATGCTCTCTGTGGCCCTTCCCCTTCCGGGGCCTGAAGCCCGGGCCCACTCTGACCCCCGAGGGGCCTGTGAGGCGATGGGAGGGGCGCCTTGGCCGGGTGACGATGTCGGGCCCTGGGAAGAGAGCTCCGTGGCGGCACCGCGGGCCTGGGGTCACGCCGACCGCACCGGTTCACAGCTGGTCACTCCCCAGACGCACGGCCTCAGGCAGGTGACTCAGCCTCCTGCGCTGAGAAGTGACCCCACGCAGCCTCCCTCACTGCGGCTCCTGGATGGGGGGGGTCCTGGGGAGCAGCAGCGTGAGGTCCTGCCCGCCCCCTGGCCTCCTTCTCCCAGGCCCCCACCCCTGGCCTCTCCAGGAGGAGACGCAGCCTCCTTGCCACCCAGATGCCAGGTCACTGTGCAGCCTGCAGGGGAGAGCCGGAAGCACAGATGAATGTAATGAGTCCCTAAAACCAGGAGAAGCTGAAGGAAGAAGGGTGGGAAAAGGCCCAGAGCCTGGCGGAGCAGGCGTCTACTGACCACAGGGCCATCTCCCAGAGGATCCCCAGCACTGCCTGGGCACCAGCCAGGCCCTCGACGGCAGCGATGGATCAGACGTGCCTCCAACCCCCAGCTCTCGAGATGCTCAGAGCTTGATATTCATGAGCCTGGGATTCGCCAACAGGAAGAAATCAGAGACCAAAATTCTCTAACCACACAATTCCAGGGTCCAGAGCCAGTGACCCAGAGGGGATGGGGGTGGCTTCCCAGGACTGCATGAGGACAATCCCCCTCCCGACCCGACCCTCCCGGATCCCCAGCTGAGCTGTGTACGAGCTGTGTGGCCCTGGGCAAGTTACTTTTCTTCTCTGAGGCTCATCTCACCATATAGAAAATGGAAATAAAAGGGCATCTGCTCTGTAGGCTTTTGTAAAGATTTAATAGCATGTATATAAACTGTCCAACAAACAAAATAGCTCCATAAACATTTAGAGGGTCTGAATACCCCTCCCTGTTGTTGTTTTCTTTTAAACTTTTTTTATTGAAGTATAGTTGATTTACAATGTTGTTTTAATTTCTTTTGTAGAGCAAAGTGATTCAGTCATACATATATACATACATTCTTTTTTATGTTCTTTTCCTTTATGGCTTATCACAGGATACTGAGTAGAGTTCCCTGTGCTCTACAGGAGGACCTTGCTGTTTAGCCATCCTCTATGTACTAGTTTGCATCCGCTGACCCCAAACTCCCGATCCCGCCCTCCCCCACGCCTTCCCCCTCGGCAAGCACAAGTCTGTTCTCTCCGTTTGCCCCTCGCTGTTTTTATATTCACTTTGCTCTTTCTCTTGTCCTAGACTTCCAAGTGGAGCTACCAGTATTATTCAAGGACAAAACTGATGAGAATAATGACAACATAGTAACCATACACTGAGAATTTCCTCTCTGCTGGTTAGTGTTTTATCCCCACTTTAGAGAAGAAGAACAGAGAGGTTAGAGAGCCAGCTCCAGGCCCCCAGCTAGGAAGTAGGAGGGTCGGGATTTGAACCCAGGTCAGGATGGGGCTGGCGGCCTCTGGGTGATATTCTCCTGATACTTGCTTCCCATCTCCGGGCACCCACAGACTCTTCCTTTCCGGGGGGGAGCCTGCAATGAGGAAAGAGAGCCAGCTCGGGCCTCCAGGGGCCACCCTGGTTGTACAAAGACAGGAATGGAGGGTGAGGCAGCAAAAGACTCATCAACCCTTCTCCGCTTCCGAGCTCCTGGAAGCAGGGTCAAGACCACCTCCCGAGGACCCCAGTGTTTAGGCACTCCTAGCATTTGGGGAAAGACTCAGAGATGCAGGCACCAAAGAAGGAGTTTCCAGCTGCACTTGTAACACCGCTGGCCTCAAAGACACACTGCAGACTCCGCTCATCCCTCACTCTCCATTTTTCTTTTTAAGGTTGCCCCAGCTTCAGCTGAATAAGTGTGGTCCAAAGGCCTGGCCAAGACTCTTCCTGGACCGTCCTGCCACAGCCGTGTCTCTTTCTCAGGCAGCCAATTCTATCCGCCCACATTCCTGGCTTCTAGAAAGGGCTCCAGCCTGTCTTCCTGCAGCTTCTACCTGCCAGCCAGGTTCTGGCCACCGAGAGCGGCGTGTACCCACGCACGGGGTGGGTGGGAGGGCAGGATCCGGTCAGAGGGACTGGGGTTGCGTGGCAGCTGCTCCACTGATCAGCTGAGTGACACCGCACACGGGACTTGGGCTCTCGGGGCCTCGCTTCCCTTATCTGTAAAGTGGGGACAAGAGTCTCTGCGGAGGGTTCTTATGGGGATCAAATGAGATGACACAGTGCCCAGAACCCCAGTAATGATTATTTGCCATTATTCTTGTGATTTCTTCATCTGTGTCTGCAGTGCCTTGAAAGTAGCCGCGGGCTGCAATCATGCACTGTCACCTTGCTACGACTCATTTTCTTCCAGCTGAGCACACGCAGCTCTTCCTTTAACGGCCACCCTATTGCTGGTCTCAGACTCTGAACATCCTAGCCAGCCTTCCTCAAGTCTCCAGGTCGGAAAACTTGGTGGAAAAGCAGCCAGGCTCCTTTTGATTGTTTACGGACAGACCTATAGATACGGAAGGAGCTTGAACAAAGCAAAGGGTAAAACCAAAACCAATCGTGACCCAGCAAATGCAGGCAGAGCCCAGCTCAGAATAAGAAACTATGGTCCTTTCTGAGGGTTTGAGTTGTCCAAAGGTGGGAAGAGCTGTCTCTGGAGGGAGTGAGCTCCCCATCTCTGGAGGTAGTCAAGGTGGATGACATCACCAGGGATGTTATAGAAGCAATTCCTGCACTGAGTGGGAATTTGACTCACTTGACCAAAATTTACTGTTGAATGCTCTGTGCCACTTTACTCTCCTGGGTATACAGTTCACACTAAAAGGAGGACCTGAATGTGGGAAGCATTTCAAAAACAGGGCTACTTTGAAGTTGCTCTTTGCCTCTGCTTTTGCGTCTGTGAAATGGGTGGGCAATAACAGTGCCTGCCCCGAGGGCCAGCAGACAGACCCCCAAGCAGCCTGGCCCACGGCGGGCCTCAGCAAAACTGGCTGCCCTGAAGCTGCATCGTCATTGTTGTGAGGATTACAATGATGACTGTTCCTGAAATCCAGGGAACATTTTTCTTCCTTCCTTTCTTTCTTCCTTCCTTCCTTCTTTTTTTTTTTTTTTGTGGAAGACCCAAACAGCTTGGTATGTATTAAGTCAAGTCCCAAGAATCCGGCCCAGCAAAAAGCCTCACCCAGGGCAGCCGGGACCAGCTGGGACTGGAACCAGAGACCAACAGCACAGCAGGTCTTGGACCACGTCCAAAGCCAGCCAGTCGTCAGACACGAGAGGTTTGCTGAATGTACATTATCTGCTGCCATCATTTCTCAAGAATGGTATTCAAGGGCCAAACAGAACCGTTTCTCTCTGGAGCAGCTTAACTGCTTTATAGAGGAAACGTTGGTTCTAACCCTGAACCCAGCTAGGCTTTTGGAAGCGGGGGAAATAGAAACTCACAGCCCCTCAGAAAATCTGATGTCAGCTGGCCTCGCTCCTCTGGCATTTGGAATCACGTGGTCTCTACCTGTTCCCCGAACCAGGCGGAACAGGGTTACAGCCGAGAGGATTTAGGTCAATCCGGCTCTGCACTTGGTCCTCGGGGTTGGATAATGGTCTAGACTGATGGTGTTTGGACTCTCCATGAGGCTTTGGGTCCCTAAGACAAGCCCACATCTGGGGTGTCTCACATGCAGAAAATCTTGGGCCACAAAGTCAGGCCACCTGGCTCCTGGTCCCAGCCCTGCCACTCACCAGCTGTGTGACCTTGGGCAGATGACTTAACTTCTCTGAGCCTCCATTTTCTCCTCGGTGAATTGGCACTAAGTCTGATCTTTGAAGAATTGGGAGGATTCAATGAGGCTATACTCAGTAAAGGGCCAGAACCCAGAGCTCTGGGAAGGGCTGAATCTGGGGCAGCATGATGCTTTGCACCTGCTAAGCCCACGATCTGTCTATCAGTAAATGTGGGAGTTTGAACAGGCACCAAGAGGACCCAGAAGAAAGGAGTCCCTTCTGGTCAAAGGTTGGGGACTGGGCAGTGGGCCTGGCTGAGGCTTGGGGAGGCTGGGTTTCGGGGAGCTTTGCAGCACCTTCCCGAGGCCTTGGGGGAGGGTCTGACCTCTTGCTGGAGGACAAAAAGAGAAAGCTCAGGACCAGTGGCCCGAGGAGTCGGGGAGGGAATCAGTGAACTCATGCAGCAGTGAGCGTGGGCAAGAACCACCTGGAAGACACAGCACGGGTTTGGGGGGCCCTGTGTGAGGACTCTGGGCAGCTCAGGGGACTCGCTGTAAATAAGGAAGGCCCAGTCCTTGCCACTGGGGACTTGGGGCTCAGATGCAAGTTCAGTGGTCCTCAGACCTTGGTGAGTACCAGCATTGCCTGGAGAACCAATAAAAACACAGCCGACCGGCTTCCCTGGTGGCTTAGTGGTTAAGAATCCGCCTGCCTGTGCAGGGGACACGGGTTCGAGCCCTGGTCCGGGACGATCCCACGTGCCAAGGAGCAACTAAGCCCGTGCGCCACAGCTACTGAGCCTGCGCTCTAGAGCCCGCGAGCCACAACTACTGAAGCCCACGCGCCTAGAACCCGTGCTCCGCAACAAGAGAAGCCACCGCAATAAGAAGCCCGCACACCGCAACGAAGACCCTACGCAGCCAAAAATAAATAAATTTAAAAAACAGAAACAAAAACACACAGCCGACCAAGACCTCTGCTCTGGGGAGATGGAGGAGTTTCCCAATTCCTAGAACAACTAAAAACGCTGGGCATCGTTTCTCACACGAACAGAAGAGGACTCACAGACAGAGTAAGACAAATACTGTGCAATCTCGTTTACATGAGGAATCTAAAAAAATACAACAAACTAGTGAGTATAACAAAAAAGACGCAGACACAGATATAGAGAACAAAGTAGTGGTTACCAGTGCGTGAGGCGGGAAGCAGCAAAACAGGGGTAGGAATTAAGAGGTACAAATTCTTAGGTATAAAATAAGCTACAAGGATATCTTATACAACACAGGGAATATAGCCGATATTTTATAATAACTATAAATGGAGCATAGCCTTTAAAAATTGTGAATCACTGTATTTCACACCTGTAACGTATAATATTGTACATCGACTATACTTCAATTTTTAAAATAAAAAAAAAAAGATGAAAGGACTCAAAAATGGAGAGAAGGGCTTCCCTGGTGGCGCAGTGGTTGAGAGTCCGCCTGCCGATGCAGGGGATGCGGGTTCGTGCCCCGGTCCGGGAAGATCCCACATGCCGCAGAGCGGCTGGGCCCGTGAGCCATGGCCACTGAGCCTGCGCGTCCGGAGCCTGTGCTCCGCAACGGGAGAGGCCACAACAGTGAGAGGCCCGCGTACCGCAAAAAAAAAAAAAAAAGTGGAGAGAAGAGGCCAGCTGGATAGGGACTTCAGGACCCGAGGAACCACATAGCAGAGAGTTGCCTCATATACCCCAGACCTTGAGCAAAAGAGTCAACAACCCAGAAATACCAATGGACAGAAATGAAAAAAAGAAAAAAAAGCCTGCTCTCTCCAACTAAAGGTTCAGGAAAGGGGCAGCCTAGCAAGATAGAAAACTTTTTTTCAATTGTGGCCAAATATACAAAACACAAAATTTGCAACCTTAACCATTTTTACAGTTCAGTGGCATTAAGCACATGCACATTGTTGTGCAACCATCACCACCGTCCATCTCTGAACTCTTTTCATCTTGCAAAACTGAAATTCTGTATCCATTAAACAGTAACTCCCCAGGCCCCCTCTCAGCCAGCCCCTGGCCACCACCATGGGACTTTATGACTCTATGAATGTGACTATTCTAGGTGCCTCATACAAGTGGAATCATATAATATTTGTCTTTTTGTGACTGGCTTATTTCACCTAGCATAATGTCCTCAAGGTTCATCCATGTTATAGCATGTGTCAGAATCTCCTCCCTATTTAAGCTGAGTAATATTCTATTCTATGTATGCACTATACCACATTTTGTCTCTACATGTGTCAATGGACCTTTGGGGTGCTTCCACCAAAAGGCTATTACAAATAATGCTGCTATGACCTTCAGCACACGAATATCTCTTCAAGACCCTGCTTTCAATTCTTTTTGGTATATACCCAGAAGTGGAATTGCTGGATTATATGATAATCCTATTTTTAATTTTTTGAGGAATCACAATATTGTTTTCCATAGTAGTTGAACCATTTTACATTCCCACCAGCAAAGCACATGAGTTCCAATTTCTCCACATTCTCTCCAATGCTTGTTATTTTCTGGGTCGGTTTTCTGTTTTGTTTTGTTTTTGATAGCAATGATTCTAATAGGTGTGAGGTAGTATCTCATTGCGGTCTTGATTTGCATCCCCCTAATGATCATTTATGTTGAATAGATCCTTACTGGCCAATTGTATATCTTCTTTAGAAAAATGTCTGTTCAAATTCTTTGCCCATTTTAAAATCAGAGTTTTTGTTGTTGTTGTTGAGTTGCAGCAGTTCTTTACGTATTCTGGATGTTAACCCCTTATCAGATATACGATTTGCAATTTTTTTTCTCCCTTTCTATGGGTTGGTTTTCCACTCTATTAATTGTGTTATTTAATGCATAGATTTTTTTTTTATTTCAGTGTGGTCCAATTTACCTATTTTCTGTTTAGTTGCCTTTTGGTGTCATATCCAATAAATCATTCATAAATTCAATGTCATGAAGCTCTTCCCTTATGTTTTCTTCTAAGAGTTTTACAGTTTTAGTTTTTACATTTACATCTTTGATTTGTATATGGTATAAGGTTCTATCTTCACTCTTTTGCAGGTGGATATCCAATTTTCCCAACAGAATTTGTTGAAGATTATCCTTTCCCATTGAATAGTCTTAGAACCTTTGTCAAAAATCATTTGACCATATATTTGAGGGTTTATTAAGATGGAACTTTTAGTCAATAACCGCTCTACTCCAATCAAACAGCAGCCAACTGTCCCTAGATAGTGTGTCCTCTTCTCTCCACCTTTCAGAGTCTTCTTATATTTGTTTATATATAGCCTGGAGGATTTAGTTGTGCTTAGTCATAGGAATCAGGGAAAGCACATCTAGTTCATCTTCCTGGCACTAGAAATTCTCTCCTATGTCCTGTATCATTTTGATATATACCAATTTTTTGTAGCATTATATTTCCCTTGACCCAGCCCTGGAATCAACCACTTCTCCAAAGAACCGTGGTTCCTTCTATTGGAGGATGATACTTAGAAACCAAGATTTGTGTGCTAGATACACTCATTGCTCCTGAGGTGTCACTGCTTCTAGGCCCTCTCAATGGACAGAGCCAGGAAATGTGTGCATATATACTAACCCATGTATGTGCACATATCTATGTTTATTTATGTGTCCATTTATATGTGTGCATGTGTGTGTGTGCGTGTGTGTGTGTGTACACATGAGTTCATACTGACATTTCCAGCTCTAACCTAATACCTCGGGGTTCCTTCTAGCATTTCCTCCTTCCTTATTTGTAAGTTCTTTCTCTGAAGTGATAAACCTATCCTTATCCACAGTAGATTACTTATTTGTTCAACCCTCGCATACATGTACACGCGTGTCAGAACATTAACCTGTACCGTGTGAGAAACACACTCACCAACCAGAGTACAGTGTTTGTGGACAGTCCATTTTATTTAGCCTTACAGAAACCAAACAAAACACTATTTTCCAAAGTTTCTTAGGTAGCTACTTTTACCCCCACCTCCTTAAATGTGATTATGTCACTCATTTGTAATAAAATTTGATTCATTGGTCACAATCTGCGTTCCATTTTGGGTTCCCCTGGTTGACTTTTTAGAATTTGTTTATAGTAAAACTCATTTTTTTGGTGTGGTGTACAGTCCCAAGGGCTTTGACAAATGCATAGAGTTGTACATCCAGCCAGCACAGTACCAAACAGAAGAGTTCCGTCACCCCAAACTGCCTCTGAGCTGCTCCTTTGTACTCGACCCCTCTCCCCAACCCTGCAATCACCTATTTGCTTTCTGTCCTGATAGTTTTATCTTTCGCAGAATGGCACATAAATGGAACCATAGGCTATGTTATCTTTTATTTCTAGCTTCATTCACTTAGCGGAATGCATTCATCCATGTAGTTTTGTCTTATTATTATTTTTTTTATCGCTGAAGAGTGTGCCATTGTAAGGATATAGCTTGCTTACCTGTTCCCCTCTTGAAAAACATCTAGTTTGTTTCTAGTTTGGGTTGATTATGAATAAAGCTGCTATGAACATTCGCATACAGGTTTTTGTGTGGACATCAGTTTCCATTTCACCTGAGTAAATATCTAGAAGTGAAAAGGCTCGATCGTATGGTAGGGCTGTGTTGGACTTTTTGAGAAACTGCCAACTGTTTTCCAAAGTGGTTGTACATTTCTGCATTCCCACCAGTAACGTATGAGAGACCCCGTTGTACCACATCCTTGTCAGCCTCGGCACGGTCAGTTTTGTCGGTTTATTTTGGCCAACCTAATAGGTGTGTCTTGGGATCATTTTAATTTGCATATCTCTGACCATTAGCTGCGCTGACCATCTTTTTCATGGGTGTATTTGCCACTTGTATGTCTTCTTTTGTGCATTTTTAATTGGGTGATTTATTTCCTTATCATTGACTTTTGAGAGTTCTTAATATACTCTGAACCCAAGCCTCCTCTTCATTTTGAAGAAGTTCTAAATTTTGGTAGATTCCAATATATCGATTTTTCTTGTTGCAGATTATTTTTTTGCCTAACCCAGGTCACAAATATTTTCTCCTAGAAATGTATAGTTCTAAATTGTACATTTGGATCTACAGTCCATTTTGAGTCATTTTTTGGTATATGGTGTGAGGTATGGATCGAAATTCATTGTTTGCCTATGGATGTCCAATTATTCCAGCACCAGTTGTTAAAGGACTATCTTTTGGCCATGGAATTGCCTTTGCCCTTCTGTTGCAAATCACCTGGCCATTTATATGGGTCTATTTCCAGGCTCTCGATTCTGTTTATTGATCTATGTGTCTATCCCATTGCCAATACCATTCTGTTTTGATTGCTGTTGTTTTGAAGAAATCAGGTCATCTAAGTTCTCCAATATTATTCTTTTTCTTCTATAAATTTATTTATTTTATTATTTTGGCTGAGTTGGGTCTTTGTTGCTGCGCATGGGCTTTCTCTAGTTGTGATGAGCGGGGGCTACTCTTCATTGCGGTGCGTGGGCTTCTCATTGTGGTGGCTTCTCTTGTTGTGGAGCACGGGCTCTAGGTGCGTGGGCTTCAGTACTTGTCGCACACGGGCTCAGTAGTTGTGGCTCGTGAGCTCTAGAGCGCAGGCTCAGTAGTTGTGGCACATGGGCTTAGTTGCTCTGCGGCACGTGGGATCTTCCTGGACCAGGGATCGGACCCGTGTCCCCTGCATTGGCAGACGGATTCTTAACCACTGTGCCACCAGGGAAGGTCCTTCAATGTTATTCTTTCTTCAAAATTATTTTGCTCTTCTGGCTCCCTGGCCCCCAGGACGCCCCACCCTGCCTGCCTGCTGGGAGACCCCACCACCTGCCCTTGCAGTTGACCCTCAGGCTATTTTCTCTCTCCTGCCCCTCGTTCCCCTCGGCCGAGCAGTTGCCATGGTTTCCCCGCTCCACCTTGGCTCTCTCATATCCTCCCAGTCCTTGGCTCCCCAGCACTGACGGCCCCCAGGTTAATCCTTCATGGTCTCAGGCCACCCCCAGCAGGCCTTTCCACCCACAGGCCTGGTCTGACCACGTGGTTTCCTTGCATTGAGACCCTTGGACCCTCTCCTTGGACCCTCTCCTCTGTCATCCAGTTCAACCTCTGTCTGCCCAGAGCAGAGGACACAGGCTCAGAGTCAGAGAGACTGGATTTGACCCTGGCCACACCCCCTCTTATGGCCGAAGTGGCACGGCCAAGCCAACCTGGAGAGGGGGAAAGCCCTCTGCACACACTCTGCCCGTCCCACCACCTCTGGCTGCCTCTCCATGTCGGCCAAGTGATCACAGCAGACCCTGTGGGCTGCTGTCAGCTCTTGTGCTATTGCCCGGTGGGGCTGAGAAATTTCCTCTTGAATGGGGCCCCAGATCTGCTGTCGGGGCTGGGCTTGGAGGAGGCTGTGGCTTTATCAGAGCCCCATTCAGGCCATCCCCCTGGACTGGGGCCCAAACGGGCTCTCACCTGGACAGGTTGCTGGCACATGGCCGTGCCCTCATGCCTTCACTCACTCAGTGATGGCAAAGCCACGTCTGAGGTCGTTCAAGTGAGCGGTGTGACCGGCTCTCCAGTTGAGAGAGCACTGCCAGCCGTGTGCCCCTCTGAACTGCCGCCCATGTCATGACGTGGGGAGGAAGCTCAGCCAGCAACAGGACGCATTCAAGCGCACAGGGACGTGGTGGCCACCTGCTCGGTCGTCTGTAAATGCTGGTCTGCAAATTGCCCTCTCTCCACCATAACAATCCAGGCAGACACTCATTCGCTCACTGACTCCACAGACCCATTGGGGGGCGGGGTGGGGGTGGGGGTTGCTGGGAACGCGGAGGAGGTGTGGCCCGTGCTCACCCTCGAGAAGCCCACTCTTCAGGAACCCTTGGGGACCACCATGCGCAAACGCCGGGTCGTAGGCATCAAACTCTCTTGGAGTGAAGGGAGCATTGGCAGCCCTGCGGGGGACCCTGCCCTGTCCCTGTCCTGCCTCGGAGCAACCTCCGTGACGCAGCAGCTACACCACTCCTTCACCTTCCACTCCTCAAACCACGTGGTCTCTGATTTCTCCCCAACCCACCAAAACGGCTCTGGCCAAGGGCCCGTCCGGGCATCTGGTTACTGGGCCTGATGGGCACTTTGTGAGCCCCGCTTGCTTCTCCCGCCCCCCTGCCCCCCCCCCCCTCCCCGCGCAGGCTCTAACACGGTGCCGCACCCCCGCCCGTCCCCCGCAGGAGCTCCTGGGCATGAAACCTCACTGTGTCCTGCCTGTGCGGAACGCCGGCCTCTCCCCACTACCCAGGGCTCCCCAAGGATCTCAGGTTCAAGCCCCGCCCTCCTCCTCTGGCCAGAGCCCGCCCAACTCTCCGGCCTCACCTGGACTCCACCCCCTCTCTCTGTTCACTCAGCCATTGTGCTCTTCTAGCGTTTTCTCTATTGTTGCATAACAAATTCCCACAAAACTTGGTAGCCAAAACAACAATAGCATTTATTATCTCACCTGGTTTCTGTGGGACAGGAATTCGGGAGCGGCTAAGCTGGGCCGTTCTGGCTCAGGGCCTCCAGGGAGGCTGCCGTCAGCGGGACTGCAGTCATCCAAAGGCGGGACCGGGCTGGGGGTCCAGGTCCAGGACGGCTCCCTCCCCTGGCGGCAGGGACCCAGAGGGTGGGGTGTCGTCTCCGCCTTCCTCAGACTTGAGGAGCCTGAAGGGGCAGCCACACACCAGAGGGGGAAGAAGTAAATGGGGAAATTATTAAAAAACCAAAAATGTTTACCAAGAGGGACAAGCGCCCAGCTACACATAGCTGAGACCAGAGCAGGAAATCTAATTGAATCCAAGAGCCACCCTAGGGTGTGACTGCAGTGCTATCCCTTTCCTGCTGAGTCCAGGAACCCCCCTCCCCTGGAGACCAGCCTTGCCCAGTACAGGGAGGCCCCTCAGCATCCCTGCCGTTCAGCCCCTGCCGGCCCCTGTCCTGAGATCTCCACGCTCCAGGGCAAGGCAGACGCTAAGAAACGGGGCCTCCCCTCTGTCGGGGCATCGTCCCGCGGCTTCCCTGCCCTGCCTTATCGGTGACACTGTGTTGGCTCTGACGACCAAGGCAGGGTGGCTCTGAGCTCCTCTGCATGCCTGAGGGGCCCCAGCCTGCCCCCCTCCTCCCCTCTCAGGCTCTCAGCCGGTGTCCTCCCCCATGTCCTGCGTGGGCAGCTGGTGCTTGAGCTTTGCCAGTCCTCGCACTGGATGCCACATCCTGCAGGCCTCGGCCTGGGCATCCCTTGGCTCTCCCGGAGCCTCCCTGGGCCCCGCTCCGCCAGGGATGCACGGGGGTGTACCCGGGCTGCGGGTGGGCCTGGCACGGTGCCCAGAGCTCCCCTGGGCAGCTAAACAGGCAGAAAGCAGGAGTGGATACCTGCAAGCTGGGGCTGCAGCCTCGGGTGTGTGTCTTCACAACCAACTCGAGCAGTTTCTGGTTTGTGTTGTTTCCTTCACGCTCTCCGTGCGGAGGCCCCCAAGGTTCCGAATCTGGCCACCCCTCCACTGGGGCTCTCCTGCTCAGGGGCTGCTCAGAAAACATGTTCTGGGCACTTCTATTTCCAGGGCTGGAGGCCCCTGCCTGACCCCTCCTCCGCCCAGCTCCCAGCAGCAGCCCTGGGGAGCTCAGGAACGGAGTGGTTTACAGGAACCACTGACGTTTGTAACTGATCACCAAAGTGGCATCTATTCACTGTGGAAAATTTGGAAAACATATAAAAGCAAACATAAAATAAAGGCAAATTAAGTAAAATGAAATAAGGTAAAGTAAAATAAAATTAGAGTAAAAAAAGTAAAGGAAAATTAAAAAGTAAATACAAAAGTAAAATTACACACTAAAATAAAATTACAAAGTAAAATAAAGTTCAATAAAATTAAAAAGTAATGTAAAATTACAAAGTAAAATAAAATAAAAAGGTAAAATAAAGTTAAATTAAATTCAAAAGTAAAATAAACTAAAATAAATCCCCTGTAATTCCACTAGCTGCAGGTGTGTGCTTCTTACATTCTGGAATACTTCCTTTCAGGCTTTTCTGTGCCTCTATACTTTAAGAAACAAAACCCAAGTGGGTGATATCGGGCACTACTTTGACGCCTGTTAAGTTGGGCAGCTCTGCAGGACACCACGTCCTCGTGTTTTCTCACAATACCCAGAGCACAGCCCGGCCGCACCCCCTGATGTAGGGAACCGATCCCACATAGATGTGCATTGGGGTTGTTTCTAATTTTTCCTCCTTTTATGCAAGACTCCACCTCGTGACCCTCCTCACAGCAGATTAAGACTCTGGAAGCATTTGAAGCTCTCACCCGGCCTTCCCCCCAGAAGGTGCATGATTCAATACAAGCAGTAAAATCAGTGTAAGGGCATCTGGCAAAGTCCTCGCTTTCCCCTGTTGCATTAGGCCTTGTTTGAAGTGTTCCACTCATTTTTCCATTTATTTTCTGCTCATTTCGGGGCAGGGAAGGCCCCGGCTTTGCCAGCATCCTCAGTACGGGCGACGGCTTCCCGGCTCGGCTGTGACGCTCACCTTCGGGTCACTTTCAGGATCAAGGGCTCTCCCACGTGGAAGCCTCACTCACCATGGAATCCATCACCTGTCCCACACATGCACTGCATCACCCTCTGCTGAGTGACTGATTCCTGCCAAATGCCCCCACCTCCCCTGTCCCCTGTGCAGCTGGCCAGTGTCCGGATGACAGGTAAACCAGGGGTACGACCGTCTTGGGAGCAGATGTCCTGGGCCCTGGGGTGGGCCTGAGCCCAGAGGGTTCAGGGCAGGAGCAGAACGTCCCTGGGCCTGTGACGGGGGAGACGCTGAGAGAGGCCAGGGGCTCAGAGCACCGACACCCATGTAGCCTCGCCCAGGCTGCCCCCAGACACGCTCGCCAGTCCTCGACGGGGCCCGTGCCGCCTGTTCTCCCCTCTGAGATCCTCCACCCATGCCTGCCCGCTGAGATCCCCCTCACCCTTCCACATGGCCCCCACCCCGTGGAGCCCTCCGGAAGACTCTCGTCCCCAGGCACCTGTGTGGGCCTCCCCATGGTTCCCGTGACAGCACCCCTGGGAAGCACGAGGGTGTGTCCCTCACTGGGCTGTGACCTCTGACAGCAGCGGCCACAGCACAGGGCTCAGCAGAAGAGTTTGCGACGGAATGACCCAGCACAATGGAGGGAGAGGGGGATCGAGGCTCATTTTTCTTTGCTCTTTTACCACCCAGCTCAGTGACACCCCAAAACCAGAAGCACAGAAATGCACCCAGAGCTGGAAACTCAGGAATAGAGGAGTTCTTACCTGTGGTGGAAATGTGCAGAAATCCCAGAGTCAGCAACGGGGTCACCAGGACCCCCACCCCCCAGTACCAAGCCCTCAGTGCCCAGCACTGATGGGACGCCCCCCTTTCCTGAGGAGCACTGACTTGTTTCCCCCTCAGGACAGCTCCTTCCTCCAGGCGGGCCCTCGTCCCCACGGCAGTGTCTCTGTCTACGTGGTCACCCCATGTGACCCCAGCTCAGCACCAGCATTCAGCAAGCTAACTCGTAAAGGAATCCTTTAAGGGTGGCTCCAACGCCAACTCTTCCAGGAAGCCATCCTTGACTGCTTCAGCCTTCAGCGAGCTCTTCTTCCTCTGGTCCCTCAGAGCAACTATTCTTGGTACCACACTCACATGACATTACAATTTGGTTTTTAAAAAAATATTTTCTCCAAGGAATGCATAAGATGGTAAAGGCAGGATTGGACAAAGCTGGACATTGAACCGTGAGGCAGGCCCTTCGAAGGCTGGGCCAAGCGGTGAGGCACTCTGGGCAGAAGTGGCCGAACCTCTCTCCACTGCACCCTGTTGCTGGCTGTCCCCCGGCAAGGGCAAGGGCGTGGGCGTGGCCTGGCGAGGAGGCTCCTGCTGCTGAGGCCACCCTGGGGAGCACCCCCCGCCCCGCCCAGGGATGTCCGTGGTCCACACTGCCTGCAGCTGGGCAGCTGGCCCTTCCTCACAGGAGGATCTGCAGCGAGGTTGGGGAGGGGGCCAGGGCGTGTGCATCTCCACCGTCCACCACAGACAAGAATGAAACATTTCAAACAAACATGGAACAATTTTAGCACACAGTTCGAGGACTGCCAAACGATGGCTCGGAGGCCGAATCTGGCCCACTACCTGTTTTGGAAACTGTTTTACTGGGACACGGCCTCGCTCATTCTTTTTGTTCTACGTCTATTGCCTGTGGCTGCTTTGGCCCTGAAACAGCCATAGAGATTAAAATAGTCCCAACCCGGCCCTTTGCAGACAAAGTGTGCTACCCTGGCTCCAGCTGATACTTGTGGGGACAGAAGCCCCGCTCAAGGTGGCTTCTCTGGGAAATCACACACCACACACACACACACACACACACGCATGCAAGCCCACGTATGGGCACACGCTGGCATACACACGCGTGCATGCACGCACGCACACAGGCACCCCCGTGCTGCATCAAGTATTCTGGCCATAGCTGACCGGTCTCAGAGAATGTTCCTGACCCAAGTGGAACCAATCAGATTCCTTCTCACCAGGAATTTGAAAGCCAGTCTCAGGTACGTTTGTGGCTTTGCTTGAAGACGAAGGTCTCCAGAGCTGCCCTGATTCCAACACTGATGACATTGTTGCTTTAAGGCATCGTTAGTGGCCCGCGGGTCTTCCCTGTGCGGGTCCCTCACAAACACTCCAAAGTCTATGTGTCAAAAACTGTGTCAAGTCACCACCTGTGGTGAGCAGCCTCCAGGATGGCCCCCACGACCTTGGCCTCCTGATCCCTGATCTGCGTGAGCTCCTCTCCCATTGAATAGGAGCTGATCTGCGACACCGAGAGAACACAGGGTAGCTCCCATCTGGCCGCCGTGTGGGTGAGCAGCTGCCAGGGCATCTGGTGAGGGAACAGGCGAGGACCCCCGGTCAGCACTGCCTTGTCCACATTGCCAAGGAGCCACCTGGAAAGACAAGCTCCCAGCCTCAGTCAAGCTTTCGGGGGACCAGAGCCCAGGACAACATCTTGACTTAACCTCAAGAGACATCTCCAGCCAGGACCACACTGCTAAGCTGCTCCCAAATTTCTTACCCGCGGAAACCGTGAGTGGTATTAAATGTTGATTAAGCCATTAGGTTTTGGAGTAATTTGTCACAGACAACTAACACCCTCTACAAACCGATTTGCCCTCCAGCGTCCTTGTTTCCTCCCCATCTTCAGATCTCAATAGTCACAGAGTCCGTTTTTTCTTCACTGCATCCCACCTGCTGATTCGATCTTACGACATCTCTCACTTTTCATCCTGTGTTCTCTGTTCCCTATTTCCAGCAGCCTCGGAGCGAGAAGGGCCCTTTACTGAGAATCCACTGTGTGTCAAAGTACCTACTGTGTGCCCTACTCCTGATGCAGAATTTGAGTACTCACGAAAGAGTCATGACAGCTGGATGAAATAGGTTTGTTGTCCCCGCTTTACAGCTGAAGCGCCTAGGAGGCTGAGAAGCTCAGTAACCTCTCTGAGTCACCCCAGTTGGGTAATTAGGGAATCAAGTTAGAACCCAGGTTTGTCCCAGAGCCCACACTGGTTGCCAGCCTGGCACTGCCGCAGCTCAGCCCATGCCCTTAGTGTGATGGCCCGGGGGCTCTGGAAGTAAACCCTTCTCCCCCTTCTGCCTTCCTGGATTCATCTTTGATGTCACAAGCAACTCTGCTTGCAAGGCAGGTCTGACCTCTCTCTCTCAAGTTACCATGGGCCCCCACCCTAGTGTCCCTGTCCTGTCCATCCTGCAGAGCTCAGCTCAGCTGCCCCTCCTCACGGAGCCTCCTGACCCCTCTCCTTGCACGCCTGGAACTCTTCTCTCCTGCCAGTCACCTGTTGGTTCTTGCTTTACAGAAGGTGGTACACACGCTTGATGCCCTGTAATCGCCCACAGGCTCTTAAAGAGAGACTTCTAGGCCTGCCTGGGACGCCCAGGTCCATGAAAAGGGATTTGTATATGTAGGTGGAGTGACTGTAGCATAATTAATGACTGAGCCTATGAGGGAACATGCACAGAAATCAATGAATCAGTAATCAATAGCTCTGTAGATGAGTAACTTAGGTCATGAATGATTGGTTGGTTGATTGAATGGGACAGTACCTACGTTCTGTATCCCAGTTTTATGTATATATATATATATATATATAATATATGTCATAGCAAAATATTTTATTATATACATAATTGGGGTAATATTCAAATATTTAACAAGCAGTACAGCACGGGCACCAACCAATCAGGGAGGACACCCCCCCCCATAGGGCTAGATCAGGTCCTGAGGCCCCCACTGGACCCTGGGGAGGTCAGGGGCATGTCCCAGGGAAGGACCAAAATGGCCAGGGGGGAGGGGCGCTTGAGAAGCACAGCTCTTCACCCACTTTGCAGAAGCGTCTCTGCAAAGATGCTGGCGGATGCAGCCCTGCACGTGGAGTTTCCTGAGCACGCCCATGGCCAGCCCTGGGCTGAGATTCACGCTCAGGTCATTCCATCCTCAAAGAGCACGAGAAGGCAGGAGGGACTGGCCCCTGGCCCATGTTCTAGTGAGGACACCCAGACAGACTCAGAGGCTGAGCTGCTCATTGGAGGTCGCACGGCCAGAAGATGGCTGAACCAGGCCCTGGACCCGGCCCGCGGAGGTGTCCTCTGGGACAGTGCAGCGTGCGGCCACACTAGTGGTGGATTGCCGGCGTGCTGCACCTGCGCAGGTACTGGGAGGGGCCAGCAGGACGGCGTGATTTTCAGGATTGGTGGCTTGTCTCCCCCCAGAGTCGGGGCATCCCCCCAGGCGCCAGGTTTGGGGGGTGGGATGTTTGAGGGTCCCTGGGGCAAACCCGGGGATTGGGACAAACCTGGGGATTGGTTGAGGCCCTGGCTCTCAGGAGGCGTGACCTGAGCCAAGCGCCGCCCCCGTCCCAGGGTCCTCCTCTCCAGAGCTGGGATGCTCGCCCTCCTCGAGCTAGATCTTCAGAGGAGACACAGGCGTGCACCTGGCAATGGGGCCACGGCAACTCCTGACAGCGTCTTCCAGGAGCAAGAGCTTTTGGCAGGACTGACCCCATTCGCCACTGGCCACTGTGGGACTTTGGGCGTCTACAAAAGGGGGCGACGGGAGCAGGTATTGCCTTTCAGGTTTGGTCTGAAGCTCAAAGAAACGACCTATAGGAAGGGATCCGGACACATTTCCTGTCACTCTTTTAAACGATATAGGTCCCGGGCAGTGTGGAAAGTCTGAGAGTGAAAGGGACCAACGGACAATTGAGCCTGTCCAGCCCCCCTGGGCTCGCCCCCCGCCGCCTCCCTCACCCCTCCAAGCTCTTCAGAGGGCGGAATAATTTCTCCTTCGTTTTCACTTCTAATCACAAAATAATTTTGGTGCCCAGAAGCCTTCCCCTCTCGGAGGAACATTTGTTCGGGATGATATCAGCCTAATTAAGTGCTGCAGCTCCGGGGCTTCAATGTCTCCGCAGACC
Organism: Monodon monoceros; assembly: GCF_005190385.1. Classification (NCBI taxonomy): domain Eukaryota; kingdom Metazoa; phylum Chordata; class Mammalia; order Artiodactyla; family Monodontidae; genus Monodon; species Monodon monoceros. Next base: position 112,770,872 of record NW_021703772.1, on the reverse strand, counting down.
CGCGCGCTCCCGGCCAAGCCGCGCCGGCCGGCCGGCCGCCTACCTGCCCACGCGGCTTCTGGAGCCTTCCGCGGCACCCCCCTCCCGCCGGGACGGATGACTTGAGCGGGCGCCAGGAGGCGGCGGACCAGGTGTCCGCTCGTCGGGGCCGGAGGCGGCGCGCTCTGCGCTCTCGGGCCTGAGAGGCGCAGGCATGTTCGTGCTGCAATGCGCCTTTGTTCGCCTTGGCAGCGCCGCGGCCTCCCTGGGGCCGGCCCCATAAAGGGGTTCTGTTCGGGCTGGAGGGCTCATTGTCGAAAAATTGTCCCTCGAAAAATTAGCATGGTACACTGGAGAAAGCGGAACGCCCGGCAAATGACAGCTGCTGGCCCCAGACGAGGGCCAGAAAGTGGGGTTGTGCAGGCGCCCGCTCCCGGGCACCCCTCGCTCCTGGGCACCCCTTGCTCCGGGCCTGCGGTGGGCCCGCGGGTGGCCTCGGGGGCCGGCAGGGCCCAGGGCAACAGGGGCAAGAGGCGGGTGCGGCTGCGTTTGGGGTTGGTGGCTTGCCTCCCCGCAGCGTCGGGGCATCCACCCAGGCGCCAGGTTTGGGGGCCTGTGGTGTTCCAGGGCCCCTGGGGCAGAGTCAGGCTCAGAGGGGCAGCTGGCTTGGAAAGGGGTGTGGGTGGGGTCCGGGGAGGGAAAGAGAGACAGAAAGGGAGCGCCTGAAGGTTATGCGGTTAATTGAACGTCAACAGCCACAGATACGATTACGCCCCTGTGTCTTTCTCCCAGTGTGTTGATGGAAAAGTAACTAGATTAAAAGCGCCGGGAGCCCGGGTTGGAGGGGCCGGGCCATGGGGGAGAGATCCCTCCTGAATGCCGACCCCGGGCTCCCCGCAGCCCCAGCAAGGAGGGAAAACAGTCAATTAGGGAGGAGAGAAAAGACAGAGTGAGCTGTGGTTTGGCATTTGCATAAAGGCTGGGGCCCCGAGGCTGCCACCCTTAGTGAGGGAGCGGGCTTCCCAGGGGAGAGGCTGGGGGTGTCATGGGGGTGAGGCGCACGGTAACTGTTGAAAGTCTCAGCCCAACACCCTCCATGAGGCAGGGCCGAGGGCGACCGGGCCTGTAAATGGCACACGCGGGTGTACGTGTGTGCCCACTGGTGTGTGTGTATTTCTGGTTTCACGCTGCTCCCATCTGTGAAGTCGTGGGTACCTTCCTGTGTCCGTGTTTGAAGCAGGTTGCACCTGCGTGGCTTGCACTGACCCGACGCTCGCATGGTGTGACCCCAGGTACAGACTTCTGTAGGTGCGCACTGCACCTGCGCACCCCTCGTGGGCTCAGGAGCACAGCCAGGTCAGGGGGATGTGCATCTGCCATCTTGAACCCACCAGCATGGGAAGGCTGGAGCCTCAAGATTCCCTGTGCTTCTCGGGAGCCCGGCCCTGGAACTGGCCCCCAGGCTCACTCCGCATTGGCGCTCCCTGGAAAATCCTTCCTGATCTTTCCAGCCTGCCATTTCCGGGAAGCCCCCTACCCCCCCCAGCCCAGCACCCCACCCTCTCCCACTCCCCAAGCAAGCAACCTCTTCTCTGTACAGGCAGATTTTAGGCTGAGAGGAAGGAAGGTGAGCAAATCTGGAATCGGACCGCTCAGAGGTCGAATGCCAGCTCTCGCTTTGTGACTTGGAACAAATGACTTTCTCAGAGCCACCGGCCACTTACAAGGAGTTAATCAGATCCAGCGACAGGGCTGGTTTAGGAGTTCAATGAGATCCTATGTATAAGTACGAGGAAGTCCTACTTGCACCCCAGCTTTCCTGGGACCGTCCCAAGTCACACCTGTGACCCCAGCATGATTATTTATTGTGCCTCTACTCTCAAAAGTATCCTGGTTTAGATAATAAATTATACGGTCACCCCCAATGTAACTGGGGCTGGGATAAAAACTTCCCCTTCTCTCTCTTTGCCGTCCCTTCTCTGGTGGTGCGATGGGTTGCTTCACTGCTTCCTGACTCTGGACCTCTGCAGAGAGGCCCTCCTGGAGATGGGAGCATCCCTTCCCCACCCTCGCCAGGCCTTGGGACTGGTTGTTGCCCCGTGGACACTCTGTGGCTGAGTGTCCAGGTGCAGAGCTGGCCTCAGGGGCTCCGGTGCAGCTGACCGCCCTCTGCCCGCTGGGTCCACAGCAAGGGACAAACGAGGCCACAGATATCGCTGTAAACCTGGGTGAAAACACCGGACGGTCAAGTTTATGCACCCGCTGTCCAACCGAATCACTCCTTTACTGCAAATGTGACCCCCTGCATATGCGGGCCAGAGGCTGTCAGTCTTTCCCTGATTACCCGGGGATGGGGCTTCGGTCAGCATTTCACCCTAAGAACAGCTCTTATCCGTGTGGGTGAGGGTCTCGCTTAAATGACCAAGTGGTCCTTCACCACAGGTTCCCAAAGAGGCCCTAACTAATTGCTAATTGTTGCTCCCAAGTTTTCGACATTCACCCGTGTAGATGAAGGCCTTCCATAAATGACTCAGGAGGGCGGCCTGAGGGCCAGGGGGCAGAACCCTGAGGCCTTCGTAGCTAAGATGCACACTGCTTGGAGAAATTGTATCGGTTTAAAGCTCTGCTAATGGGGCTGTGGGCTCTTTCCAAAGTCAGAGACCCATTTTGCCCTCAGGTCCAACATGCGGGGTTCTTCTCGCCTTCGGGGATCTGGAGCCCTGTGCATCCTGACCTCTCCGTGAGCGAGGCCCACGTTCCTCTGGGGTCTTGATCCCGAACCCCACGCTTCTGGGAGGTCAGCAGGGACTTGATGAGGCACGTGGACTTCACCCTGAGAGCAGTAGGGATCCCGGGAGGGTGTGGGGGACGGGCTGAGGTCTGATTTGCACGCTAGCTATTCACTCTGCCTGAAGGGGGCAGAAGACGAGAGACCAGCTGGGGGGGCGACTGCAGGAGTCCAAGCCAGGGGAGGGCAGCCCGGACCAAGACGCAGGGCGCGGGGGTGTTAAGAGGAGGAGGGCGAGCAGATGTCTTGGGGGCAGTTCCTCTGGTCCTCAGAAACAGGCTGCATGGGGGACTGCTGGACGAGGAGAGCCGGGGTGACTCCCAGACTTCCAGCTGTGGGGAGGGCCGTGGAGGAAGGGGCAGGGGTAAGCTCAGGAGAGGGCTGCCCCTCCCCACACCCCCACCCCCCTGGCCTCCAGCCGGATTGTGACGGCGGCCAGGCCTGTGCCCTCATGCCATGCCGCCCAAAGCCCATCCTGCCTCTCTGTCTCCCCCCACCCTGGAGCCCAGCCCTTGTCTCTTCCTGCTGAGCTCTGGACGCCTTGTCTGACAGCGGGCGTCACCTCCTCCAGGAAGCCCACCCTCACTCCCTCCTACCGCTGCACTCAGCACACAGGAAATGTTACATTTCACCCACATGCGCGTGTGTATGCGTCACCTTCCACCCCGACCTCCACCCCAGGGGACAGAGTGTGGCTGGCGATCCCCCTAATGCGGGCCTTTCAGGGAAGGAGGGGTGGGGGAAGGAGGGAGGCAAGACACGGGGGCGGGGGGGGGGGGAATCCAGCTCTACCAGGAGAAAATAGGCAGCCGTCAGAGCCGCCTGGCCGAGCAAGCACAGTGGGGCGCGCTGCCTCTCACCTTGGCAGGGGGCTTGTGCCTGCCCCCGCTGCCGTGGGACGCGGGGACATGAAGGGCAGAGCCCCACGCTGGCCCTAGGGCCTGGTCTGTCGCTCGATTGCCACAGGCCTCTCAGGGCCTCAGTTCATCTCTTTTGTAAAATGGGGTGATGGGGAGGGAGGTTGTGGGCTGAGGGAGGAGAGCGGTTCCTTTGGTTTTTCTCTTAAAGTCTTTATTGAATGTGTTACAACATTGCTTCTGTTTTATGTTTTGTATTTTTGGCCGCGAGGCATGTGGAATCTTAGCTCCCCGACCAGGGATCGACGCTGCACGCCCTGCATTGGAAGGCGACGTCTTAACCACTGGACCACCAGTGAAGTCCCAGGATAGTGGTTTTCAAACTTTGACGCCATCCCGAAGGAAGGGATGTGCACTTGAGTGGAGTTGGGGCCCCAGGGCTTCAAGCCCCAACCTCAGAGCACACGGCCCACCCCTAGGAAGTCTTGGGTCCCGTCCTGGACCCGCCTCGTTGCCTTTTGTTAGTCTCCCCGCCCCATGAAGCTCCTCTGGATTCTTCAGAGCCGTGCTGGGAGAGGAGCTAGCTCGATCCTGAGCCCTGGCGCGGGGGCAGGACTGCCGCACCGCAGCTCGTGGCCGCAGCCACCGGGTTTCCAGCCTGCAGCCCAAGGTGCTGGTGATGCCGTTGCAGTGCCCGGAGCTCAGGGGTGGGGCTCCGGGTGCCTCCACACACTTCAAGGCTCAGACCCCGGCAGCTCTAGGGAGGAGAAGCGGGGTCGAGAGACCTCAGCCAGGCTTGGGGTTCCCTCGCTTGGCAGTGGGACAGGGCTAGAGCTGAGACCCACACGGGCTGCGCCAGTGACCGCCCGGTGGAGGGTCCCAGAGGCAGCAGGTGCGGCGCTGCCCATGCCACTCCACCCCCGCCCTCACCCTGTTGGGCCAGGTGCAGAGCGTTAGGCTGCTCTCAGTATCTCCCTTGTTTGGACTGGCCCACTTGGCTGGGCTGCCCTCTGGGTTTTCACCCACTGGGACGGCAGGGTCGGGAGAGGGCCTCTTCCTACTGCCTTCTCGAGCCCCTGGAGCTACAGACATGTCCAGGGGCCCTCAAAGCTGAGAGCCCCGAGGTGCCCCCTATTGCTTGCTCCCCACCCAACCATACACCACACACGCCCCTGAGAGAATGAAGAAATTAGGGGGGACACACAGCTCACAAATGAGACCTCAGAGCATCACCATTTAGCCAAACATCAACTCAAGATGCCCGCCCTGCCCCTCATTTGGTATTTATTAGACCCTATTATGGAAGTTGGATACTGTTCCGAAGCTTACTCAGCCAAGAGGCAGTGGAATCAGGAGCTGAAGGCTTGTTCCACCGTCTCCAGTGAGACTGCAAGCCTGTCACCTAGGGACGTGCTGCCCGGCAGGGTTCAAAATCCACCCTGGAGGAGAGGTCAGGGAAGTCTTCCTGGAGGAGGGGGCATTTGGAATGGGTCTCCAGGGATGGGCAGGGTGTCAGTGAATCCAGGTAGAGGGAAGAGCAGGGGGAATTTGTGGATGGTGAGAACAGCATGGGCTCTGGCATGGAGATGGGGAGGGGTGCGCAGGCCTGGTCCCCTGGAGGAAGCAGGGCTGGGGAGTGATTGGCTGGGGTCTGACCACAGTGGGGTTTGAATGGCAAGGAGCTGCAACATCATTCTGCCATGAAGGAGAGCCTCTAGGGCTGGGAGATGGAAGAGCCCGGAGGGGTCTCATGAGGCAAGAGACTTGGTCAAGCTGGGAAGAAGAGGCCCAGGGCGGAGGGGACACGGGTCTCCAGGCTCGGGTTGGGCAATGGTGAGACCACTGGTAAAAGAGAGTGATTGGAAGGGGCTTCCTGGCAGGAGTGTGACAAAGCCAAGTTTGAAGCCTGTTGAGTTTGGAGGACTGAGGACAGACAAGTGCCCAACCTTGGAAGACACTTGATGGGGCAGTGGGACTGCGTAGTCATCAGGGCATCGTCCACAGCCATGAGGGTGGGGCTGGGGGCCGGGATGGACCTTTGGAGGGTCAAGGACACCTCCTGCTCGCAGCTCCTGGACCAAAGAGGGCTCAGATCTCCCCACCTGCAGCTCCTGCTGACATCTGCTCAACATCATCCCGGCTACCCTCCTGCAATATCCTACCTTTAACAAGCGATGAAATGAAGCCACCGTGTGGCAGTGGAACTGGGGGACGACAGCCCTGGCTTCCACTGCCCGTCCTCAGCTACAGCGTGTTAGAGAGGGCTGGATGCGGAGCTCCGGGGCTTACTCACAGGATGTGGCCTCAGGCAAATTACTTAACCTCTCTGGGCCTCCGTTTCTCCATCTGTGAAAGGGGGTTTACCATAGCACCGACCTCATGGGGTTGTTGTGGGGATTAAATGAATCTGAATAGTGAAGGGTTTAGAGCGGAGCCTTGAACCCGGGAAGTCAGAGTTGACGTTGTTATGGTCATTAGCATCACTGCTGAGCTGGGGGGATGGCAGAGCCCAGAGGCAAGGCTGCGGCCACGGCTGACTGTGGGGATGGCTGAGCGGGGAGAGGGGCACCCGGAGGGTACTCCTGGCCAGCACTGCCAAGCCTCCCTGTGCTCTGGCCTGAGTGGGCTTATCCCACGTCCCCAGGGCCCGTCCAGCGGCCCACAGACCAGTGCCCTGCCTTGTGTGAGGGGAGCCACAGGGCACATGGTCTCTGTGTGGGGGGGTGTGGACAGCAGCCCGGATTGTTCAGACGGTTGTGACTCCCATGGCCCCTGCCTGGGCAGGGGAGACCCTGCCCGACACTGTGGGAGGCCTGACCCCTCGCCGCCCTTGGGTGTGGGGAGAAGGGCGGCCCTTCACAGGGGACCCACACAGGGGTCACCTTTGATCCCACCCAGGTCACAGAAGTTCCGTAAGTGGGGGGTTGGGTGCTGATCATCTCAGCGGTGTGAGGAAGACACTTGAGGCCCGGCAGGCTCATCAGGGCACCCCTGGGACCCTGTGAATGTGGCCACTGCCCCCCTTGCTCCTTCACACCCTGGGGACCAGGAGGGATAAGAGCACTGGGTTGCCGTGCGTCCTGACCCCTTGGCCTTTCAGAGGAAGTCTAGCTTCCTGGCTTCGGTCTGAGGACTTAGTCGGTAATTTGGGTACGCTGCCACCAGGTGGCTCCCCCTCAAGCACTGAGCAAGCTGGATCGGGCTGGGCTGCCTACAAGCAGTATCCCGGCCCCAGGGCAGAGCATGCTGGGTCTCCATCCTCACTCAGGCTGGCCGCTTGTGGGCGCATGAGCTCCAGGCCTCTTCTGGCCCCTGCTCCTGCCCTTTCATCTATCTCCCTGTCTCCATGGCCCTACCTACCCCACCCACCACAGGCCCAGGGGTCCCCAGCCCTAAATAATAATCTGCCCCTGCCAGGTTCCCATCTCCTCCAGGCTCTTCCAACCCTGCTGTTCAGCTGAACCTTCTCCAAGGATCCTGGCCAACACCGTGGACCACCTCCTCTCCCTCCATCCTCTGTGTCTAGCACCCATTCTTCTCTCCTTCTCTGCCTCTTGCAAGGGGCTCCCCCTGCCAAGACTCAGCCCTGCGAGCCCACCAAGAGGTCAGCAGGCTGGCTCAGTAGATACTTTAGGCGTGAAAGACTGGGTGAGGGAGCAAAGGGATAAACGAGTGACCTCACTGGTCAACAGATGTTTACAGGGCAGTTATGGTGTGCCAGGCCCGTTCTGGGCAGTAAAGGGACTGAATGGATGAAGAGTTGGCCGAGTGAGTCAGTGGGACCCAAGGAGGAATGCAGAGCTGGGGCCGGGGCACCGGGTGGATGGTGGGTGGCTGAGTGACAGGCTGGGGGGCTGAGGCAGGGGTGGGGTGGTGAGTGGCCCCCTTGTTTGTTGGCAAAGAACCAGGTCACTTGACCTGGGGCCGACAGTGTTCCCGGCAGGGCCCAGACCAAAACAGATGACTCACTGGTGTGCACGGCCTTGGTGAGCCAGCTGCTGCCGGTGGGGAGCTGGGCAGAGGGGGCTGCTGGACACAGGAGCCAAAGTCACGCTGCTCTGCTCGGGGCACCCTGGGGAGCCCAGACAGGGTCAAAACAGGCCCCGCCCAGATGGGGCCAGAGCTGAGTAAGAGGAAAAGCCTGGGGATTCGCCCCAGAAAGCAGCGGTGACTCATTTACCGAGCATCTCCTATGGCTCCTAGTAGGAGCCAGGGATGCTGCGAAACCTAGTCCCCAGCAGCCCTGGAGGGAGGAGCTTAACGTCACCTTACAGGAATGGAAATGAGCAGAGGCATCCAGCCCGAGGTCTCCCAGCTGCAGGGGGCACAGTCAGGACCGACTCTGCTCCTTGTTTTGAGGAGGCCATGCCTCTGAGACAGCTGGACGTGCACCCTTAGGGAGACGCCAGCCCCCAGGTAACAAACCTTGGAGGAAGGAGGGCAGGCTGAGCAGCTTCCCAGGCACCTGCAGGGGCCGAGCCAGCAGGGCATGGCCGGTTGGCCCCAGGGGGGAGGGAGGCCTGGCCTCTGGGGGCTCAGGGCTCTGGTCGGGGGTGTCAGTCCCTCTGGGCGCCCACAGACAAGTGTATTCCCTGCTCTGAACCTGAGGCTCCCGGCCTTGCAAAGGAAGAGTACATGTCCCCAGAATGATCTTCTGACACCAGGGTAGGCTGCGGTCAGCAGAAGAATGCCCACCTGCCACCTGTGCCGGGCACTGCACAGGGGCATCCGTGCTTACCGTTGGCCTGTCAGCTGGCGGACACCAACTGCCCAGAGCCCGGCAGCTCGGTGAGCCAATAATAATACTGATGTTCGACTATAAGGGACCAACTCCTGATGATTCCTGGGGCCCATCTCTCTCCAGGGCCTACTTCCAGATAGGGCAGGCAGGGCGAACACCACTGGCTCTGTGTACAGATAGGAGATCCGGGGCAGAGCAGGAAGGCAGAGTACCGCTACTTCCCAGCGCCGGACTCAGTTCTCAAAGCCTCTTGTGGGCGGTTCCCTTCATACTCCCGGTCGCTCTAAAGGGGAAGCATCATGCCCCCATTTTACAGATTAGCCTACTGAGTTTCAGAGCAGTTAAATGCCTTTTCCAAGTCACACATCTCAGAAGGGGCCACACTTGATTCAAGCACACGCCGTGTGAAGGGAGAGGGAAGCTGGGAGTAACACGCTACGTGCCTGGTATGAGCCCACAGTCTCCCCACCTCTGGCAAGAGGAGGGTGGACAACAGGACTTTATCTTTGAGGCCCCCTGGCTGTGACAGTTGGGTGGGTGCGGGGGGGCGGGTCTGTGACCCTCACATGGAAAGGACACGACACGGAGTCTTGAAGGCCAGGCTGGAATCCCTGCTCCGCGACTCGCCAGCAGACAGGCTAACCTGGGGCGAGCCAGGTCCCCATTCTTGGCTGTCAGTGTCCTTGGCTGCAAGGTGATGAGATGGCGTTGGCTTAGCAGGTGTGGCCAGGGTAGACCCAGATACGACCCAAGAGGCACTGCCCAGTCAGGGACCCACCAGGAGCACCTGGTGCTGCGGCCTTGGGGACCCAAGACCTGGTTCCCAGTATCGGGGCCTCCCAGGGAGCCTCTGGGGCTAATTTATTGTGATGCAAAATCAGGCTCCAGGGTGGCGGGAAGCAGAGCTGAGCGCCAGGCACGCTCCCATCCTTGTTCTCGTCCACATATTTTCGGTATTTATTGTCCCCATATGTGATGCTGAACATTAAAAAACATGTTGCTGAGATTCCTCCAGAAAGGGCTGACATTTCACAATATTCCTCTGATGCTGGGGATTACGGCTCAAGATGATGAAAACGTGGTTTATTAAAAACAGATTGGGGTGGAAGAAAACAAAGGCAGCCCCCCCAACCCGAAAAGGGGAGCAGCGTGCACCTCCCCAACCCCGTTGGAAGCCCCACACCTCAGGGCAGCCTCAGCCCATCAGGAGGCCTAGATTCCGGGACCCGGGCGGGGGGGAGGGGTGGGAATTGGGTCAGACGGGGCCGGCGCCCACCCTGGCCCTGGCTGGCTCTTGAGGAGTACTCGTAGCCATCGTTCCTGAGGCACTTCTAAGTGCCACGTAGAATGTGCCAGGCTAAGGGTCCCAGTACCCCCCTGTAGCATCGTTCTACCAGTTCTGAAAAAGGGAGACCTGAGTCCAAGCAGCTTTTGCCCAAGTTCACAGAGCAGAGTCAGGATTAGGGACTCAGGCTTCCATCCAATGACCTTGTTTTTAACCACGGCCACGAGGCAGAAGAGGCCTGGGCGCAAGGCAGCTGACTTGCTGCGTGACCGTGGATAAGAAGCTTTACCTCTCTGGGCCTCAGTTTCCTCACCTGTAACATGGGGGTGACAACCAGGTCTTCCCTGATGGCCTCAAAGGTGTGACCCTCCAAAGGGTCCAGCAGCGGCTGGCAAGGGGGCAGAGATAGGGGTCTCGGGCCCTCTCCCAGTGACGTGCCCAAGACACAGCTGTGGTGGCCAGGCCAGGTTGGCTCAGCTCTCCCTTGCAGGGGGCCTTGAGCAGGTGACTTGGGCCTCTGGGCCTCCCCTTCATGCTATGTGTTGTGAGGGATGAGGCCCCAGAGGATCCGGCGTGAAGCTTGGATTCTGGGCAGACCCAGGGCCTCTCTCAGCCCTGATGGGGACCCTGGGTCCCTTCTCGCTCCGAGCCTCAGTCTGCCCATCGGGGCACTGAGCGTGCCTGCCACACAGGGTCTCCAGAGGCCACCATGGTGGGAAAGCACCTAGCACAGAGTCCTGCCCAAGGGTGGTGTCCAGACAAGGGCGGTCCTCCCGGCCCCCCCCAGGGCGGGGCCTCACTGCCACATCTCACCAGGTGTGGCAGGGGAACACCCTCAGGCCCAGAGAGTGGGACCCTCCCCCGGGGGCAGATGCTTGTGCCCTCAGCTGGGGCCCAGGGGCAGAGGTGCCACCTCGGGTCCCCTTCTCCCAAGGCCAACACGTCCTGGATGACAGTAAGGGCCTGGCTCTCCCAGGCCCGTGATTTCTGCGCAGTTTTCGTGTCTGCATGAAACTTTGAAACCTGCCCCTCCCCCTCCCCCCCCCCAACGGCCACACACACATATTATTTAGTCCTTGAGCCGATGGTGGGCAGGGGGAGGGGGATGGGCAGTGGAGGAACTCCCAAGAGCCTCGGCCCCAGGGGAAAGCCGGGCCACGGGGCCCAGGTCATGATGAGCACAGAAGGTGGTGACCTTGGCCAGCAGTGCCCAGGGCCTTCAGTCCTGCAGGCAGTCGTGCCTGAAGGTGCTGGTGCCGCAGGCTGGATGCCCTTGGGTGGGCAGCAGGCTGGAAAGGCTGCCTGCAGGGCAAGGAAGGCCCGGGCCCTGTCCTGCACCCCTGGCCTTCCCATTGCCGGTCGGTCCTCCCCAGGCGCCCCCCAGACGCTCTCCACCAGCTACTCGGGCAGAGCTGCTGTGGAGGTGCTGGGTGCCGGTGCTGTGTCCCCCACGCCCAGGGACAGGCAGGCAGAGCCATTCGTGCTCTCTGCAGGGTGGACGCCGGGCGGCACGCGTAGTGCCCGTCTCTGGCCTGTTGCTTTGGTGGTGACTCCGAGGGCCCTAGATTCACAGCCCCTGTACCGCTTCCTTCCCAAGCCCTTGGTCAGAGCGCCAGCTTCCTCACCAGGCTTGGCACTGGGACCCTGGGTCGGCTGCCTCCTCCTGTCTGTCACACCTGCTGGGTGCTCGCGGCTCTTCCTCCCCTGGGAGATGGGTGAGGGAGCCACACGTCCCCGGGGGGGACAAGTCAGCACAGGGAGCCACAGTTAGGGGAGACGCCATGTGGGTGTGGGCCCTTGGCAGGGGGCTGCAGAGGCCTGAAGGAGGTGAAGGGATGGGGATCTGGGAGGTGGGCGTTCCGGGCAGAGGGAACAGCATATGCAAAGGCCCTGAGGCAGGTGAGCGGCAGGTTTGAGAACCAGCCAGGAGGGGGCCTGGGTGGCTGGAGCAGAGCAGGTGAGGGGCAGCCTGTGAGGGGAGGAGAATGGAGGGGCGGCGTGTGAGGCGGGGCCACGGGGGGCCACATCGGAACTTGAGACTGTGTCCTAAGGAGGGGAGAGGTCACCGGAGGGGCCACTGCAGGTGGGGAGGGGCAGAGACCCATGGATGGAAGCGTAGACACAGCCCTGTCCCGTGATGGAGCTCCTGCACAGAGCTGGGCTTTATCTCTGATCCCAAAATCATCCTGAGAGGTCAGTTCTGTGATTCAGACTCATCTCCTTTACAGATGAGAAAACTGTGTCACCTTTGTAAGCTCATGAATCTTGAGCCCCAAGACTGTGTGACCTCAGAGCTGCCTCTCACCGGGCTGGGAGCTGGGGTGTGGGGATGGGGCCAGGCAGCCAAGGCAAGAAGCCACCAGGACAGCAGTCCAGGGAGGGGCTGTCCGTCCTTGTCGCCTCCTGCACATGGGACACAGATGGGGCAGGAGCCAGGCCTCAGATCACTTGTACCCAGAGGGATTGGGGTCAAGGGTGCCCGGGCCCTGTTGGTTCCTCTCTGCTAGATCCCAGTGCTGGGAACTGGGGGCCATGGTCCACCCCTGGACTCCCAGAGGCCTCTCGAGCCACTGCCAAGCCTCTGGGATGTGCCAGAGTAGGGACCTCCCTGCCCTCGGGCCAGTCTGAACTCACTGGGCACCTGTGCCCTGGGCACTGCCCGTGGCCCCCACAGGAAGAGCCAAGTCACGGCAGGTGTGGCAGTCAAAGTGTTTAACACCTGGGGCTGTTATGTAAATTCAGATATCCACGTAAGGTTTTAAAGTGTTTCCCCTTTACTTTGCCAAATGCCCTCGACCTTCCCCCAGCACTGCTTCCCCAGCACTGCTGCTCAGAACCAGATCTCTCACCCAGGTCAGTCTGGCGTTCCCCTCACTTACTCCCCGGGCCTCTGCTTGGATGCAGCTGTCACCAGGTGAACGAGGCCGAGGTCTGAGCCCCGATCTGACTCAGGGGCCCTCGTCCAGCTTCCCCCACTGTCTCCATCAGGCCGAGAGTCTTCAGAGCCCTGGTGGTCACCACACCTGGGCGCCAAAGCTTCCCACGTGGCCTTGACCCAGAGAGCCTGCTCTGGACCTCGCCGACAACCCAGCATCCAGGCTGCCAAACTTCCCACCGGCTCCACTGGAAGAGGCCCCTCATCCCGCAGGCAGCCTGGCCGTCAGCCCTCTCGGCAGCCCTGGGACACCTCCAGAACTGTGATCCACCTGCAGTGGCCGCTGACAAGGCCATTCAGTGACTCGTGGCATTGCTGTGCAGGCAGAGGCTCTGTACCAGGCAGCGGGGAAATGGTTTGCTTTTTCTTTTCTTAATATTTATTTGATTGACTGATTGATTTGGTTGCGCCAGGTCTTAGTTGCGGCAGGCAGGCTCCTTAGTTGCGGCTCGCCGGCTCCTTAGTTGCGGCGTGCGGGATCTAGTTCCCTGACCAGGGATGGAACCCGGGCCCCCTGCACTGAGAGCGCAGAGTCTTACCCACTGCACCACTGGGGAGTCCCGCGGTTCTCTTTTTCACGGCTGGTGTGAGCACGGCGTGCGGCAGGCCCACAGCCCTGGCCAGGCACCGTCCCCACTGCATTCCATAGCGAGGATTCTGTATGCCGGCATGCTTCAGCCCAGCCCTTCCCCCAAGGGTTGGGCAGTGCAGGAAATCACCCGCCGGACCTCCAGGGGTGCCCCGGGGACCTGGAAGGAGGGAAGGAGACCAGGCTTTGGCAAGATCCTGACTTGCCTTCCTGCCGTCTGTCCTGGCGTGGCAGTCATGGGGGCAGCTTCCCCGGCAGAGCCACCCGGCTCTCCCACTGCCGCTGCTGCTATGCCGTCCACACAGACTGCTGGCGTCTAGACAGCTCCAGGCGGGCCTCCCGCAAAGCCCCCAAGCTCCCTTTTGCCTTCCCACCACCGTCTGGGAGGTTGGGGGTCAGCCATCAGCCAGTCATCTGTGGAGGCTCCCAGAGTGAGGAGGGGAGTCGGGAGGGGCTGAAGAGCATGTTGCCGGCCCCCCCAACCACCGAAGGGCAGACCGAGCCCGGGAGGGGAGCTCTCTCCTCCAGTGTCACACGTGCGCACCCTCAAGCGCAGTTCCAGTCATCAGCACGTGTGTTCAGAGCCCCGACGGACGCCCCCAGCTCTGGCGTTTGCTGACTGCATGGCCTTGGACAAGCACAGCTCTCTGACTTTCCCCTTCCTCACTGCTTCCCTTGACAGTGTACAATGAGCCCTACGGCGTGTTCTTGGGACACACACGTGCACAGATGAATGATAAAAATCAGATAAAAATCAGAGCCCTGTCTGCGTGGTGCTTTCCATCTGGGGGAACATAGAAACAGAACATCAAATACAAATGTACTGCAAAGAATGATGCTTGCCGTGGGGTGGGGGAGGGGAAGAAAAGCAAGCAAGGTAAGTGTAGGGAGGAAGGGGCGCGGGGCAGGATCCCAGGAGAGGCACCGGCTCAGGCTCCTCTTGCACAGTGAGGATTCAGGCTGAGAATCTGCCCTGGCCACACGGCCAAGGAAGTCAGACCACAGGGCGGCGAACCCAGTCCTGCCTCGCCCCATCCACTAGCCTGGGCCGCCAGCACCAGGCCGGGTTGCCAAGTTTAGCAAGTAAAAATACAAGACACCCAGTTCAATGTGAACTGCAGGTAAACGAGTACATTTTTTCAGTATAATTCTATCCCATGTAATATTGAGGATATACATGTACTAAAAATGATTTGTTGCTTGTTTGAAATTCGGATTTAACTGGGTGCTCTGTATGTTACCTGCCAACCTTAGCACCAAGGCCAAGGTGGAAAAAAAAGAGAAAGAAAAAAGACTACTCCATCCTCCCACCCCTGCTCTGGGCTCCGGAAGCCCCCCTGTTTCCAGGCCGCTGGCACCAGCCTCCCCAGCCCTCTCCCTGTCACAGCCCTACCCTGCCGGTGCTCTCTGAACGTACGAGGCCTTTGTTGACCAAATCACTCACCCCTCTGGGTTTTATCCAGGGTTTAAAAAGTGTGTTGATCTGGCCTCCTGGGCGGTGCCAGGGTCCTGTCCTGGAGTCGTGGGACCCGGTCCCTGTGCTGTGACTGCCTGAAATAAGTCACTGGCCTCTCTGAGCCTCTGTTTCCCAACCTCTACAGGCACCACTCATTTCAGGAAGTAGGTACTGAGCGCCCAGCATGTGCCAGGCACTGTACAGAGCTCTGTGAGTTCAAAGGTAAGTCAGACGCATCCCAGGAGTGAAAATAACAGGGTGATTGAGGCAGACGAGAACCATACAGGGAAGAAGTGATCCAGAGCAGAGTGCTTCATGACTGGATAAGGCAGTGGGTATGGTATGGGATGCAAACCCCAGTCCTTCTCCTTATGCTGTGTGATCTTGGGCAGCTTAATTAACCTCTCTGAAGTCTTGTATACTATCTATGAAATAAGCCTTTTTTTTTTCCTTGCACATTCTGTGTTATTCTAATAGCTTCAGGTATGCTACCAAAGTTTGGTTTGTTTCAGACTTCCCTGGAGGTCCAGTGATTAAGACTCCGCGTTTCCACTGCAGGGGGCACGGGTTCGATCCCTGGTCAGGGAAGTTCCGCCTGCCACTGCAGCGCGGCCAAAAAAGAAAAGCATACGTACAAAGTTTGGTTTCTTTCAATAATAATTCTCAGTGATGGCAAAAAGGAAGAAAAGGAGAGAGACACATGACTATAAATTCTATAACCCCTCTGGTCCTTAATCGAAAGTAGTTACCAAGTGTCTGTTTAGTATAGTAATGACCCCTCCTGCGTGCTACCTGAGCTAGTACAGCATCCTCAGGAGCAGTCTACTTGGGTTTGAATCCCAGCCCCACCACTGACTCAGCCGTACGAACTTGAACAAGTTTCTTAATTTTTCTATGCCTTCGTTTTCCTGCTAAATGCTGGCAGCCAGGCCTTTACGCCCTAGAGAAGAAATCACAAGAAACTTCTCTGTAGAATCTGAAGAAGAAAGACCCAGAGTTCTGCCAAAGGGTGCAGCTAATCAGACTGTAGTTCATTGTTCATCTTTTTTCTCTTCTCAGTTTGGGCCACATTTGACAGTCGCACCTGACTGTTGGTTTGGCCAGAGATGGAAGAGCCAGTGGTGCTGGTGGGCAGTGTGCCAGCCGAGCCCCCTAAGTCCCCGCCAGTACGGAGGGGGCTGGACGGCCAAGTGCCCGCAAGGAAAGAGCCTCGAGTGCCCACGCCAGCCTTGGATGGCCGCCACCACCAAGGGAAGAAAGGGGTTGGGCAAACCCTGCAAAGAGCATCTGAGCAAGGTCCAAGGTCCCCGCTTCAAAGCCTCCTCCTAATGCCTCCCAATACGCGTGGCTGGGCCTTGGGGTGTCCCCTCGCCGCTGACAGCATCTGTTCCCAGGCCAAGCAGAGGCCAGCAGCACAGTGAGAGGCCAGGGGCACCCTGCGACCAAGCATCAGCCTGGTGGAGAAAATGTGATTTCACACCCAGACCCGCAGCCAGGCATCCATGCCCAGCCAGGGCTGAGGCCACTTCGGGCTGGCTGGTCATGGGTACCTTCCCAGCGTCCTCCTCTGCCCACCACAAAGGCTCTTGGGTTCCGGCCCCAGTCTCAAGTCATTTCTCTACCGTGTGGACGGATGGACAGAAGGTTGACAGGCTTGCAGCCAGACGAAAATCCTGCTGTCACTTTCTCCACCTTTGTGACCTTAGCAAATGATCTCATGCCTGGTCCTCAGTCTCCTCCTGTAAGACGGTGATCATGTCTTCCTGGCAGGGCTGTTCTGAGCTTCATAAATAGTGCGAGACCGTGACCCGGCGTGCAGCGGGATCTCTCTCCCCGTGGCCATCGCCGCCTAACTCTGTACCGCAAAGCTGAGCGGCTGAAACAGCAACCGTTTTATTTGCTTACGATTTTTGTAGGTCAGCAACTTCGACAGCGCTGATAAGAAGTTCTTCTGCTCCGTGCAGCGTCCGGGGAGGCTCGTTCACCTGCTTGAGTGGGTTTCTGGGCTGAGAGGTCCGGAAAGGCCCTACTCGCGATGCCGAAAGCTCAGCCTCTCTACGCGCCGGGGCCGAGTCAGATCCCAGAGACAGAGCTTTGCGTGAAGTAGAAAAGAATAGCTTTATTGCTTTGCCAGGCAGAGGGGGACACAGCGGGCTCCTGCCCTCCAAAACTATGTGTCCCAACCCGGGAGGACTTGATGAGGGGTTCTCTAGCAATAGTTCAGGGGTGGGGTTGCTGACAAGATGAGGGTGTGTGCAGGGTCTTCTGATCTTGAGGAGCTTTTCGGGCCCCTTGAATCTCGCCCCAGGTGGTTTCCTGGGTTCCCCCCTGATTAGCAACTGTTCAAATCCACCCTTTGGAACCCAGGGAAGGTCACGGAGGCTGGAGTCTTGCCTACGAGAAACGGGGGACAAAAAAAGGCTTCCGTGCCCCAGAGCCCCGCAGGGTCCTCCTCGGTTTCACTCACATGGCAGGCAGGTTCCTCGGGGAACCCAGCTCACGCTGTCAGCTGGGGGCACATCAGTTCCACAGGTGGGATGCTCTACGTGGCTGCTGGATTCCAAGGAGGAACATTCCAAGATGCAACAGAAGAAGCGGAAGACTTCTTCGGGGCTGGGACTGGACTTGGAAGTTGCAATGTCACTTCTGGTACAGTCTGTGGGTCAAAGGTAACCTCTATCCAAGGGAAGGGGAAATTGACCCAACCTTGCACTGAGGAGAGTGGCAAACACTCTGCAGACAGTTTTATTCCTGCGCCCCTTGGCCAGAGGGTCGTTGAGCTCTGTTGTAACATGACCTACGAGCAGTGCGTGTTTGCTCATTCCACAGCTGATATTTATTGAGCATATACTATGCGCCAGGAATGCAATCGGTGAGCAAGGAAACAGTCGCTGCTGTTCCGTGGGAGATTAGATCCTCTCTGGGAAGACAGAGCTTTGAAACCACCAATGACAGTACGGTGTGATGGGACCTGCATAGGAAGCCCCGGAGGACTGTGGCGGGAGAGCCGCCAGAAGCAGGCCGCCTAGGCAAGGCTGCAGGAAGTGGGGGAGTGGGCCAGGTGCAGAGGGACAGGAGGCTGGGGCATAGGTTTTATTGTGGTTTTGGTATGGGAAGGCCAACACATTGAAAATAACAGGTTATACTCGCGGATCCCAAGGCAAGGGGCACATCATGTCCCAGGGGCACTGGGTTTGGTCCCGAAGGCCGAGGGAACGGGAGAGAATGTGAACAAGAACCTGGATTGTGGTTTCCATGGGATGGAATGGGCCAGGCAGGCTCCGCAGGCTTAGGATTGGCTAGTTTGAATGATTTTCGTGGGCTCAGGGGCACAGGGGCTGTCCCTGGTTGCCTGGTACCGAGCCCTGGGGTGATCAGGGCAGGGGGATAGTGGCCTGGAGCGTGAGACCCAACAGAGGAGGTGCTGGGGTGGGGACTGGACTGGTTGGCTTGTATCTGAAAAGCACACTCACTTGGTTTACCATCCTTAGGAATTAACCTGAGAGGGGCAGTCCCTCCAGGGCTGGCCAGGCCCCAGATGTCAAAGCATCAGAATACAAGAGATGAAAGACACGGTTTGTACAGACGTACCTGGGCGGGGAGACAGAATTGAAAGAGGACCCGTGTGGCCAGAGCGTGGCTGGAGATGCCTGCGTGACCGAGTTGGGGGCCTTGGAAGCTGAGAGCAAAGGGGGCCCACTGACGGGGCCTAGACAGGCAGGGGCATGATTGATTAGATTTTAATTTTCCAAAGCCAGCCCTGGCCGACAGGGAGAGAGAAGATGCTGGCAGCGAACTGGGCTGAGAGAGGCTGCAGCCGTCGAAGTGAGGGGGCCGGACGCCCGGGGCTGCTCAGGACCCGCATCACCAACCGTAGGGAGAGGCTGGCAGGGGAGGACCCATGGGGGTGAGGCGGTCGGAGCCGCAAGGGTGCTGCAAAGTTCCTGGATTGAAAGGCAGGATGCCTGTGTGGCCTTCACCTAGCTGGATGAGCAGCGCTTGAAGTACAGGCAAGAGGGAGAGAGCGGTGGGGCCTCAACGTGGAGATGCCCTGTGGGCATTGCATGGAGCCCAGAAAAGAGGTCTGGATGGGAGATGCCAAGCTGTGGCCGTTGGCAGTCAGACCAGCCAGGTTGTACGTCAGCAGCTGACCACCCACCCATCTAAGATGCTTGTAGTGAAACCGAGAAAGACCCTGTGGGAGACTTGCGCGCTGAGGCAGGGGCGGGAGGGGGGCTAGTCGTTGCTGTGGAGCCGTCTGCGGCGCTGGCATCATCTTCCCCGCCTGGAGCCCCAGCCCTACCGCAGCCCCCAGCACGGCACATTGCACTTGTGGGTGCCAAGATGCGCTGTGGAAGGAATGAGGCAAACCCAGCCTCGTCCTGCACGCTTGGCTTGGTGCTCCCTGCGCCTCTCCAGACGGGGCCTCTTGGGCAGCTCTGCTCTCGACCACCCAATGGAGATAAGCTGGGGTCTCCTGTGGACACAGGGATGAGGTCGATCCGCTGAGGGCAGGTGTCCCCTGTATCTGGCACAGGGCTGGCGTGTGAATGGGGCTCCAGAGACACGTGTGGAATGGATGGAATCGAGTTGAGTTGAGTTGACACAGGGATGCCGCCCCAGGCTGGAGGGTGATGAGAGACATGTGACCCCCAAACTCCCAGAGGCCTGGATCCACCCGGGCCTGAGGCCAGGGTCCAGCCTGGCAAGGACGAGAGCACACTCTGCGTCTGTTTTCGCTACGGTCGGCAGGTTGGGGGCAGGTCCTCACAAGCTGGGCCCGCAGGGGACTGAGGGCAAGCAGGGAAAGTGGGGGAACCACCTCTCCAGACCCTGAGCTGGTGTCTCGGGCCAGCTGGCTGCCCTCGCCCCCGTGGTGAGAACCAAGTGTCCTTGCTCTCCCAGGACAGTCCGGAGTCACTCACCCTCCCGCCCCACACACCCCAGCTGAAACTGTTGCAGATCAGCTCCTGCAGCCCCACCAGCTCCTAGGGCTTCAGGCAAGGGCGGGTCAAGGAGCTATGCACACTCAGTAGCAAGGGTCAGCAGGCGGGGAGTAGGCGAGCCATAGCCAAGACACTCGACCCTGAGCACCTCTCGTCCAGCCAGAGAACTGAGGGCTTTCGGAGCTGGGGGAGGGCTCTGAGCTTTGCAACCTACTAAACCCGGGTGTGAATTCCAACTCTGCTCTTTACTTGCTGCGCAACGTGGGGCAAGTCACTTCACCTCTCTGAACCTCAGTTTTCTTATGACAACATGGAACTAGCCCTGTATCTCTAAAGGCTATAAGGCTGATTAAATCAGAGAAGGTCTAGGAAAAGCCTGGCACAGAAAAGAGGCTGGAAATCCCTCTCTGGTCCTTCTTGCCTTCTGATCTCTGTGCATTGGAAGGGACGGGACAAAGGTGGGTACATGGGACCCGGGAACCCAAGAGGAGCCTTAAGTTGGTCAGCAAGTAAAACCGGTGGGCAGGGTCCTGGGAGTTTGCTGAGAGGGTCCTCCCCTCTTCTGGTCTCTCTTAAAACCTGACTTCCAGTATATAGAATGGATAAACACAAGGTCCTACTGTAGAGCACAGGGAACTATTGATACATTCAATACCCTGTGATAAACCTTAATGGAAAAGAAGATGAAAAAGAATGCGTATATATGTATAACTGACTTTGCTATACAGCAGAAATTAACACAGCATTGTAAATCAACTATACTTTAATAAAATAAATTTAAATAAAAACAAAAAAAACCCCTGGCTTCCAGGATCAGCTTTCAGGATCTACTTTCTAAGAAGAGCACCAATCCTCCAGCCAAAGGCCAGAGATGGGAAGTGATGAAAGAAAAACTAAGAAGAAAATGAGGTTCATTTCCTGGGACTAAGACAGTGATTGTGAATAAATGAATGAGTGAATAGAGAAATTGAATAAATGAGTGAAGTTAAGAAGAGTTAAAAAAAAAAAACTGCTGACACGTAAAAGTGTGTGTATGTCTGCTGGGTATGTTATTTCACTTGAGCCTCACAGAAGGTTCTATGAAGTAGGTACTATTGTCATCTCCACTGTACACTTGCAGAAGCTGAGGACACAAAGGTGAAGTGATCTGCCCAAGGGCAACCAGTCTGTAAGTGCTGGGCCCGGGGACTGCAAACACAGACTGCTGGCTCCTGAAGGCTGGACCTTACTGCCCCTTGATGAGCATGAATTGAATAGATAGATGGGTGGATGGGTGGATGGGTGGATGGGTGGATGGATGGATGGATGGGTGGATGGACGGGTGGATGGATGGATGGGTGGATGGATGGGTGGATGGGGTGGATGGATGGATGGATGGATGGATGGGTGGATGGATGGAGGGATGGATGGGTGGATGGATGGATGGATGGATGAGTGGATGGAGGCTGGATTGCTGATTGGCTTTGATGGCTTGGGTGCTGGCTGACTTTCTGCTGGATGGATGCGTGGCTTGCCTGGCTGCTTGCTGGCTGGCTGGGTGGATGGATGGGGGCTGGCTGGCGGGGGTGGGCTGGCAGTTCTGTTCTGGCTGGCTGGCTGCGTGGCTGGCTGCGGGCTGGCTGGCTGCGTGGAATGGCGGCTGGGGTTGGGCTGTGTGCCCTGGCTGCTGGCTGCTGGCTGGCTGGATTCGCTGGCTGGCTGGCTGGGGTGGCGGTGATGGATGGATGGCTGGCTGGGTGTGGCTGGATGGATAGGTGTGTGGGCGGATGGATTGGATGGGTGGAGGGGGTGGCTTGATGTTGGATCATCTGGATGGCATATGATGGTGGTGAGGCGATGGATGGATGGGGTGGATGGATGGAGGGATGGATGGGTGGATGGATGGATGGGTGGATGGATGGATGGATGGAGGGGTGGATGGATGGATGGGTGGATGGATGAGTGGATGGATGGATGGGTGGATGGATGGGTGGATGGGGTGGATGGATGGATAGGTGGGGGGGCAGATGGATGGATGGGTGGATGGATGGTTAGGTGGGTGGGCAGATGGATGGATGGATGGATGGATGGGGTGGATGGATGGAGGGATGGATGGGTGGATGGATGGATGGGTGGATGGATGGATGGATGGATGGGTGGATGGGTGAATGGATGGATGGATGGATGGATGGATCGATGGATGGATGGATGGGGTGGATGGGTGAATGGATGGATGGATGGATGGATGGATGGATCGATGGATGGATGGATGGGGTGGATGGATGGATGGATGGATGGATGGATGGATGGATGAGTGGATGGATGGATGGGGTGGATGGATGGATGGGCAGATGGATAGATGGATGCAGAATGAAGAAAATAACAAATGGGTAGGTATGGGTGGCTGCAGAAAATGGGCTGATGCCTGAGGCTAATCGCTCATTTGTTGCCGGTGTCTGCCTGGAGGGCAGGGGTCGGGAGTTTGAATGATGGTGATAGGTGCCGGGAAAACCATCCTCACTCCACCCCACCCCCCGCCCTTTAGGCCTCCTGCTGCTCCTAAAATCCCACAATTCCCAGTTCATTCCTTCAGGGGAAACACTACCCTTATCCAACCCACTTTTAAGCCTCAAATCCCGTGGGAAGGGCCTCTCTGCCATCTGAGCAGCCTGTGGCAGTAACTGCATCAGTTGCCCCCACCCGCCCAGGGAGAGGGCAGTGCTGAGAAGGGGGTGTCGAGGGCACCCCGCCCTGAGCCGGGAGGGTGTGGGCATATCCCCTCCCCGGCTCCAAGGAAGGCTGCCATCTCTAGGCTGGCCACACGACTCCCTCCCGAGCAGCGGATCCCCTCCTCCTGGTTGACAGCAGGGAACGGAAAGAGCCGGCCCTGCTGGGAACCAACCGGGTTGCGGCCCCTCCCCCTGCTCTCAGCTTTTCTGCTGCCAGAGACGGGGTGCCACACTGCGTTATCACAGCAGGAGCCACATGGAAGCTTACCCCTGCTTGGCATCCACTTGGGGCCAGAATGCTTTCCCACCCTGCCTCGTGGGAAAATCCTCCAGGCCAGCCCTGAAAGTGGCTTCCAGCTCTCCCTGAAGGGCACCCCCTAGTCCCTGGGGCCCAGTTTCCCCAACTATCAAATAAGGAACATAGCCAGCCCCATCCATCCGAGTAATCAGTACTTGTTTTTAATGGGAAAAAGGAAACCCAAACTTCACCTAAATTGCTGGTCGTTATTCTAATCACTCTTACTAGTAAAACGAGCTTGATTTTCATAAAACCTTAGGAAGGAGGTCACATTTTCCTTCTCCTGTTTTATAGGTGAGTCAGCGCGGGCACAAAAGGATCAGAGCCTTGACATGGGAGGGCAGCCTCTTTCTGTACTGGCAGCCTGGCCATCCTCTTGAAGTCCTCCTGCAGGGCCATCTGGGCCCCCTTCACTCTTGCTCTTCTCCCCGTGCCCTTCCTGCCCAGCAGCACCAAAGTCTACTTCTCCTTGACCTCTGGCAAGACCCTCCACTTCCTGCCCCTACATCCCTGCCCAGTGGAGGCTCACTCACCGAGCCCCAGCCTCTGAGGAGGGGTCAGCACTTCCCCTCCTTCTGCTGCTGCCACCATCTTCCCTTGGAGATGCTGCGGGATTGGCGCTGTGATCAGGAAAGAGGGTGGATCCAGGTACGGCTAAGTGCCCAAGGAACAGGGCCGAGAGTGACTGATCCCATAAGAGCATGTAGCTGTATCTCTATACAGGGAGCCAGCTGCTCCGGGGGGCGGGGGTTGGAAATGTCCAGAGCTGCCTCCACAGTGGGAAGTTGTGAAGACGTGCCCGTGCATTGGCCCTAGAAGCTCAAAGGAGCATGGTTTCCCTCCAGAAGAAACGCCAAGTTTCATTTAATCACTGTGGAGTTCAGTGTCAAAGGAGACTGCATGTGATTTGATGTTTTTATTTCTTGAAGTCTTGCTTTAAATTGTATTCCTTTCTTGTTTGTGTGTCTCAGGGTGATTAGTAATAAATTATGCAGTTATTTTAACTGTGTTGTAAAAAATTCTTTTTTCATTGTTTTAATATTGTGTCTCGTGAACATTGTTGAAAGTCTGATGTTTCTGTTGATGATGGCTGGGGGACATAGAACCCTGAGCCTCTGCAGGCAAACTCAGGAACCAGCTTTCCTGGGTGCAGGCCCAATGCTCAGCAGGAAACGCCAGGCCTAAAAATCCAGGCTTGCAAATCCAGATCTGCACAGAGCTGCAGGGAATAAAGAGAAACTAAAACTAAGAAACTAAAAGACGCACCAGGGAGTCCTGGAAGGAAGGAGGGAGAGAGGAAGCCGCTGAGACTGCGCTGAAAGGGATAGGGCTTGGGGAGGATTTCCGGAGGGCAGGTAGGCTTTGCATGGCCAGCTTGGAGTGAGACAGCCTGGGACCTGGGACCTGGGACCCTTTGCTGCGGTGCCTGCACCTGGACGAACGTCTCCTGGAGCAACAGATACAAAGAAACTATAAGGGACTAAAAATAAATGTGTGCATGTGCAGTCAGAGCAAATTCTGGACAACAAGATACAAAAAGACCAAAAACCCAACTGCCACTTCTGAAGAGCCAGGAGCAAAAGCAGGGTACTGCGCATGCCCCCTGCACGCACCACCATCAAAGGGGTGGGCAGAGCACCTAAACCACCCATCCCTGGCCTGTCCCCTGGACACACCCCTACCTTCACCCCATATAAGAAACAAGCTCGCCCCCACCCCCTCAGGGAGCGAGCTAGCAAGGGAAACCATTGTTTGTTCTCGCTTCCCCCTGCTGCAGCAGGGCCCCAATAAAGCCTTGCCTGAATTTCTTGTCTGGCCTCTAGTCAATTTCTATTGATTAAGGAGGTCAAGAACGCTGGTCGGTAGCAGGAGGAGAGGCATCCCACATGCCGGGGACACAGGAGGGAAGATGTGAGGGTCAGACTGCGCTCAGTGGAGGAACATTCAGAGTCCACCCAGGCCAGGAGATCAGGCACATCCCAGGGGATGCTGAGCTTGTTGAGACACACAAAGCACAGGCCGTAAAAAAAGAATGACCAATTTAACTTCATTACAATGAAAAATTTGTCTATCAAAAAAATGACAGTTTTAAAAGTGAGCAGATAAGCCACAAACTAAGAGAGATATGTGTAATGCCCATGTCGGCCAAAGGATTGGTATCTAAGTACTCTCAAGAATGCTTACAGGGCTTCCCTGGTGGCGCAGTGGTTAAGAATCCGCCTGCCAATGCAGGGGACACAGGTTTGAGCCCTGGTCCAGGAAGATCCCACGTGCCACAGAGCAACTAAGCACGCGAGCCACAACTACTGAGCCCATGTGCCACAACTACTGAAGCCTGTGCACCTAGAGCCCGTGCTCCACAACAACAGGAGCCAATGTAGTGAGAAGCCCGCGCACCGCAACAAAGAGCAGCCCCTGCTCGCCACAACTAGAGGAAGCCCACGCGCAGCAACAAAGACCCAATGCAGCCAAAAAGAAAGAAAGAAAGAAAAAGAATACTTACAAATACATTGGAGGAAAACAGACTACCCAAGAGAAAAATGTGCAAGTGATAGGAAAGAGCAATTTGGAGAAAAGAAAACCTGAATGGCCAATAAACATATGAAAAGGCATTCAATTTCATTACTAATCATGCTATACTATGATTACAATTAAATAAATCAATTAAAACTATAGTAAGATACCATTTCTCAAAAAAGAAAAAGTCTGACACTAGTAAGTGTTGGTGAGGATGTAGAGAACCAGGAACCCACACCTTGCTGTGTCTCACCTCTGAGGGCAATCTGGCAACGCCCAGTGCAGTTTGTTGAAGATGCCCAGGCCCCCAGCACAGTAGCTCTGCCCCTGAGTACAAGAGGTGGTTTCTAAGAATGGCTGAAAATTGCTTGACACGCCTACCCAAAGGTGGAGTCTAGGCTCCGTCCCCTGGAATCCGGGTGGGTCTGGGGCTACTGCAGTCAATGACTTCAGTGGAAGTGAGGCTAGGTGACATAAGATGCCACAGGGCTTCTGCCTTGCTGGCCAGGACACTCACTCCTGGAGACCTGGGCCACCAGATAAGAAGTCTGAGGACCCTAAGACCTCCACGCTGGAGAAACCAGAGAGAGATGCTCAGTCTTGCAGCCGTTCCCACCAAACCACTGTCCAGGTCAACGCAGAGGGATCCCATCGGGTGACCCCAGTCAGTGCCATGTTAACCGGAAGCCCCTCCCAGCTGAGCCCTGCCCCGAATTCCTGACACACAGCCTCATGAGGTCTGATGAAATGGTTGCTGTTACAAAGCTGCTACGTTTGGGGGTAGTTTGTTTTGCAGCCACAGATAACTGGAACCATATCCAATGGAAATCTATGCACGTGTGCACCAAAGGATATGCACAAAGATGTTTAGGATATCACAGTTTGTAAAAGCAAACCGTTGGAAACAATCTGAATCTTTATAAGAAAAAAATAGATTTTCCAAATCATGGTCTATTCTTCCAATGGCATGAATACCCTTCAGCAGTGGGGAGGGGTGCGCTGGAGTCACGTGTGTCGACGTGGACCCTCTCAAAACAGCACTGGGCGCAAAAGCAAGTTACAGAAGGATGTGGACAGCTTGGTAGCATTTATATAAAGCTTGAGGTTATGTAAAACAGTACAATATTTTGTTGACGGATACTTATCTCTAGAGCAAAAATACAACCACATGCAAGGGAATGAAAAGCAACAAATTCATTATGGTGGAGATGGGATGGGGAGGGGTCCACAGGGAGCTTCCAGATTCCCTGTTGTTTTGTTTCTTTAAAGAAAATCTGAAATAAATAGGAAAATATGTTCGCCTCTGACAAAGCTGAGAAGTGGGTCCCGCAGGCGCAGTCTATAGGAACTGCTGAGATCTTGGCACCAGGCTGTGCCCCCTCACCCCTGGGCTGGGCTGGCTTTAACCCTTTAATTGCCAGGTAGGAGAGGTGTCTAAGGGTAGGGCCCTGGTGGAGGGCGCAGATCGTCTGAGGGCTCAGGAGAGCCTCTCATTTCCCAGCCTGTCTGAACATATGGAGAGTTTAGTGCTTTAACAACCGGACCATCCCAGCTGAATACAGGCCTGGGGTCCATGGGTGTTAATTACATGCATGACATGGTTCTCGACATTTCTGCCTGTTTGAAATGCTTCCTACTTCTGGTGAAAGGCAGGAAGGGTGCTGACTGTAACGGGAGGAGAGGAGAGGGGAGACAGAGCCCCCGGCCACGGTGGGAGGGGGGATGTGACCGGAGGTAGCCGTCCTCCTTCCTGACCAGCCCCAGCCCCCAGCCCCGGCCCCTTACGGCCACACGCCTGCACAGGACTTCACTTCTTTCATTTGTTTCTCAAATGCCAGGTCCCTCCTGAGTGGCCAGCCCGGGGACACAGGAAGGAAGGAAGAATGTCCCTGTTCTCAATCGCTCACAGTGCAGCTGGGGGACACACCTGTGGGTGGAGTACTGGGTCCGGGAATAGGGACACCTGGACAGACCGACAAAGAGCCCGTAGGGGGAACTGGGTGAAGACGGGGCAGAGGCTGAGTAGCCCACGGAAGGGCGTCCACAAGAGGCCTGTCCAGGACACCTGCCTTCTTAAAGATGCCCAAGCGGGCAGCCATGGATTCTGGTTGGCGTCAGCCAGGGACCCGCAAGTCAATTTCTCCTGCTTCTGAATGCTAGGGGGCCCTGGATGTCCCCCAGGGGACTGAGTGCAGTGCGTAGCTCTGCTCTGAGGCAAGTGGGGAGGTCACCTTGGGGAGGGTGCTGCTTACGGCTGACACAGTGGTACAAGATGCCTGTTACCTGCCTGAGCCACACCTGGCAGGGCGCAGGCCGGGAGGGAGGAGTCCAACTCTGTGCAGCCCGGGAGCTGTGGTCACCACTCAGCGGCCACCGAATGATCATGCTGTCAAGGCCTAGAGG
The DNA here is from genome assembly GCF_005190385.1 of Monodon monoceros. Classification (NCBI taxonomy): domain Eukaryota; kingdom Metazoa; phylum Chordata; class Mammalia; order Artiodactyla; family Monodontidae; genus Monodon; species Monodon monoceros. The sequence continues at coordinate 112,743,370 of NW_021703772.1, read as the reverse complement.
TCTGGAAAGGCCTTTGGGGTCACCCGATCATCTCTGCTCAGCCCTGCAGTAGGGTCTGTAGCGCCGCAGCAGTGGGCTGTGAGCACAGACCTCTCCACATTGGCCCAGCCTCAAACCAGGAGGCTGGCTCCCCTGAGGGCAGCGGGGTCCTCACCTGGAGCTTGGAGGGTGTCAGACAGAAGAGGAGACAGAGGCGGAGGAAGCTGCATTTCCTCCCTCCCGGCCCTGGATATCCTGGATTTGGTCCAGATGAATTCACAGATGCATTTCTGTCCCCATTAGACCTCGTCACTTCTAACCCCCCATGCACACGTGCGTGTGTGCGTGCGCGCACGCACACACACACACACACACACACACACACACGCACACACACCCTGGCCTCCCTGCTTCCTTGCTGAGTCCTGGCCGGTCAGGCTCCTGGATTGTCTTCTTATTTCATTTTGTTTTTCAGCATTCTTGCTCTTCAGGTGCGGAGACCTGAGTTTAATTGTAATCCCCGGTAAAACACATAGAGATTCTGTCTTGCTTTGTTTTATCTTATTTTCCCTTTTATCCTTTGCCCCTCTTGTCCCCCTCTTGCACCCTACAGGCTCTGACCTCTGTACGTTTTATGTACAGCCTTGAATATGCCTGAAACGTAAAATGTGTAGTGAAATTTTATGTGTACTTACGTGTTGTCAATAGACACGAACGGTATAATGCAGTGGCTCTCAAAGTACGGTCCAGGGATGCAGAAGGTTGACATTGTTTTCATGATTATACTACGATGTTCTTGGCCTTTTTCATCTCGTTCTCTCCTGAATGTCCAATGGAGTTTTCCAGAGCCTACAGGATGTGTTATATCACGACAGAATGAATCCAGAATCCAGCTGTCTTTCATTCAGCCAGATGTTCAAAAGATTTGCAAAAACGTTAAACAATGTTGCTTCTCACTGTATTTTTTATTTTGGAAAAATAAAACTTTTTAAATAAAATATGTTACATATGTTGACATGTAATAGATTTGTTTTTTAACGAATTCATAAATTGTTTTAAATGTTTAGTTTCTAATATGATAAATACAGATAGATGGATGCACAGAAACAAAAGCTCTTTGGGGTCTTCAATAATTTTTAAGAGTATCTGAGGTGAAAGTTTGAGAGTCTCTGGTATAGTGTGATCAATTTTCTTCTCTTTCTGCTCTTTTGTGCTTGGTATACGACTCAAGGCCCCTCCCTGTTCTATAAATACAACTCTTTCATTGCTCCAAACGCTGCGTTCATTTGCATGGTACCCACCCCCTCAGAATACACACCTGGGTCACTGGCGACTTCTAGCTATTGTAACCAATGCCTCTGTGAATCATCGCTCGTGGCCCTGTTTGAAGAATTTTCTCAGATGCATAACCAGGAGTGGAGTTCTGGGCCAAAAAAGCATGTGCATATTTAATTAAAACAAAGAATATTTTCCAGACTGGTTATACCTGTTCACATCCTACACTCAGCGGTGCAGAGTCCTCATCTCCCCACATACCTGTTAACACCTGGCATCCATTCCTCACGCTTCTAATCTGCCACTCTGATGGGCATGAATGATGACGCCTTGTGTTGATTTGCATCTCACTCATTATTGGTGAGCTGGAACATCTCTTCACATCTGCTTTAGTCATTTGGGAATCCTCTACTGAGGACTGCCTATTCAAAGCCATTGTCCATTGTTCTGTTGGGTTTTCTGTCTTTATCCTGTTGATCTAGAATTCTTTGAATGGTCTCCATCAGTGCCGCTCAAAGTGGGGACAAGCTGCCTATCTGCCACACACACTCAATTTTGTTTTCTTTCCAAAATGGACCTTACCATAAATGGACGTTTATTTTTCTATATAAGCTTTATAATGAATGTGTTGATTTCTTTGAGAAATCTAGCAACAGTTTTTATTGAGATTTTGCTATGTGTCATTCCATTTGTGAATATATAACGTTTCTTCATTTTTCAAATTAAAAAAAAATTCCTTTAGTAGAGAGGCTATTCTCTTCAAGAAAGTCTCATTCGTTTTTTGTTAGGGTAAGTCCAGATAGTTCATGGTTCCTATGATACTGTGAATAGTTGCTTATTTTGATTCTGTGTTGGTCATATCTTCCACAAATGACTGTCTTGTCTGTTCCCTCTTAACCCTTATATTTCACATGCCTTTCCTTGTCTTATAGCTTTGGCCTGTAATACTATGTTAATAATAATTTTTTTAAAAAAAACAGTACTGATAGTATGAGTAGAATTGCCTTGTTCTAAATCTTAATGAAAATGAGCCTAAAGTTTCTGCATTAATTATGGTTTTGCTGTAGGTTTTGGTACACAGCCTTTATCAAGTTAAGGAAATTTCCTTCTATTCTTGGTTTTCTAAGAGGCTTTTAATCAGAAATAGATGTCAGCATTTCTTGAGTGCTATGGAAATAATGAAATAATTTTATTCTTTCATTCATGACTGGGAAGAATTGCATCATTAGATTTTTCTGATACTTAATCATCCTTGCATTCCAGAATAAATCCTATGTCCACGACTCATAAATGAAATAAACCTATAATTTCCTGTACTGTCCCAAACATGTTTCAGAATCCAGGTTATATTAACCAGGCTTATTAAATGGATTGGCATCTTTCCTGTTTTGTCTAATTCTGGAACAGAGTTTGTAAGAGAACACTTAACCTATTCCTTGAAATTTTAACAAAACTCACCTGCAAGACTGAATAGCCCTAGACTTTTTTGGTAAAAAGATCAGTGATTATCATTTCAATTTTTTAAATAACTATTGACCCATTCAAGCTTTTTATTTCTTCTTGACTTTATTCATTGCTTTGTGTTTTCCAGGAATTTATTCATTTTGCTCAGGTTTATCAATTTATTATCATATGGTTACTCTTATTACTATATTCATAGAATATCATTTTTGTAGTTATTATTATTTTTTATTATACATTGTATTTGCATGCTTATTCTATTTGCCTTGATTAGTCATATTAATTTATTCAAAGAAGCAATTTTTGGTGTTCACTAGTCCATCCTTTTTTGCTCTCTATTTCTTTGATTTTTAAATGTTATTATTTCATCCCTCCTTTCTTCTGTTTTCCTTTACTGCTGGAGTTGAATGCTTAGTTCATTTGTTTCATTATTTCTTGTTTCTGATAAATGTATCTAATGCTATATATTTTTCTGTGAGTACTTTTTTTAGCTATATCTTAAAATTTGGATATAGAGCATCTTTAAGGTCATTCAGGTCTAATTGTTTTATAATTCCTCCTGGTGATTTCCTCTTTGATCCAGGTGTAGTTGACCAAGATGCTGTCTAGATGCGAACACACGGAATGTTTGCCCTGATCCTATAGTCCCTCATTTATGATTTTATTGCGTGGTAGTCAGAGAACATAGTGGGTGTGAAGTGGGTCGTGTTAAGTGCATGGAGGCTTCCTTTGAGGCCCAGGGCAAGGACAATTTTTGTGACTGCTCCATGTGTGCTTGGATAACCTTGACATTCTTGTGCAACATTTACATGCCTATGGAAATCTGAGTTTATTAATGGTGTCTATCTATATCATTTTTGGCCCACTTGATCAATCAGTTTCTGAGAAGTATGTGTTGAAACCGACAACTCCAATTGTGGGTTTACTAAAGCAATCTTTCTCACACAAAAATCCAACGACTTCACTCCCAGTGCTTTTAGGAAAGAAAAAACAATGAAGAGAAAAAACGGGCAACCCTCAGCTAGGCTTGTGTTAGAGCTCTCTCTGCCTAGGCCTGACTCACCACCTGCATCATGTTCACCCCTCTCAGCAGCCCTGTCCCCGACACACACCCTGCGCTCTGTCACTGTGAACTCCCGGCTGTGCACAAACATAAGGGACACCTTCCTGTCCCTGTGTTTGCACCCCATGACCCCTCCCCCTGGAATTCTCCACCGAGGCTTATCTAGCTCCTCACAAATACCCACTCACCCTTCAAGCTCTTGTTCTTCTGACCACCATGTCCCCGTGGACGCCCGGACTGCAGCCAGGCCTTGCCACCTCCAGCCCCCGCCTCGGAGCCTCTGCTCAGGCGGCTCTTCCTGCTTGGAAGGCGCTTCTCCAGATGCTCCTATCTCCGCCACTCCTTCGGGACCCAGCCCCACCTCCCCTTCTCTTAAAAACAATTCCTCCCCCGCGTTTGGCCGGCCTTCTTCAGAAACATCCTGCCAACACTTAGTGGGCGTCCCCATGAGCTATGCTTGTGCTTGACCCCAGATTCAGGGATGGATGAGACCCCAGGCCCTTCCCCGGAGGAATTTACATTCTGGAACCCAGGATGGCCAACCCTAATGCAGACGGGGTCCGGGCAGGCACTAGAAAACCGTGAGCAGCTGGCCGCAGACTGTGAGACCCTGTCCTCTCTAGAGGGCACTGCTGGGACTCGGCCCTGACCCTCCCTAGTGTTTGGGAATGTGGGCCCCGAGTTAGCCCAGCGCCCAGTCTTTCCAGAGAAGACATACAGTTTCAAAACACTGACAACTAATTCAAATGTTTCTGAAACATGGTGCTGGGCAAACAGCCTACGGGCCAGGTGTGGCCTGTGGCTGCCCGGCCTCCAGCCTGAAGAGAGGGCAGCTAACCCAGCCCGAGGGGAGGTTCCCAGGGAAGAAGGTACTTGAGCCGAGGGAGAGCTGGGAGCTGAGCGAGAGGAACCAGTAGACAAGAGCAGGGAAGAATGTCCCAGGAGGAGGACGAGAGTGCAGATAATGGCCACGGTTGTCGGGTCGGCACAGCACCGCACCCCACCGGCCCAGGTGCGCCTCCCAAGGCTCCTCCCAGGCCTCTCCCACCTCCAGCCGCGGCCCCGCCCCCTCCCCAGGAATGATAAAGGGGCGGAGGAACCAGCGCCCCTGTGGGCGTGGCCTGGAGCCCCGGAAGGTAGCCGGATGCAGGTGCCCAGTTGTGAGGCCTGGTGGGTGGAGATGGAGCTGTGGGGGCCGTGATGGGTGGGGACGGGCCTGCAGTTCCCAGGCACCCCCTTCACGGACCCAGGACATCTGTCCTGAGAGCAGACCAGGAGACAGGTGGACCGAGGTTCAAAGAAGGGCGTGCCCTGGACAGCACCCTCCCCAGGTGGCCCCGCTCCAGCGGGTGTGTGCCGGCTGGGTTGTTTAATGGAGCTCTCTGTTTTCCGGGGCGGGGGGGGGAATCGTTGCAAACCTTTGTGCCAGAGTGGACAGAAGCGGGACCCCAGGTTGGCCTGGCTCAGGGCCCCAGAGGTGAGAACAGGTACAAATGGACTCTGACACTGGTGCCCCCGCTGCCAGGGCCTGGGGGTCCATGCAGATGCTCCATCAGTGTCTGGGTGTTAGGGTGGCCCTGGGGGCCTGAAAGGAGCTTCAGAGAAAAGTACAGAGCGGAGATGGCAGGAAGCTGTGTCTTGAGAGGTAAGAAAGTCTTTGCCAGAGTGACAGGGAGAAGGCCTCCCGGGCAATGGCGGCAGCTTGGTGAAAGCACAGAGGTGTGGACATCCTGGGGTATCAGCCAGTGTCGGCTGGCTCTCTGCTGGGACCACAAAGTCCAAGGGGACGGGGACAGAGGACCTCGGAGACCTCGGAGAACGTCGTGGAGACTCCATCCTGCGGGCAGTGGGGACCGCTGGCAGCTTCCAGCCTCAGAAAGGCCACCTGGGCAGTGGAGGTGTGAGGCCAGCCCGAAGCTGGAACCGTGTGATCAGTGAGGTCTGCTGGCCTCGGCGGTGAGAGGAGCCTGGCCTGGACGTGTTAACAGCCACCCCACTTGCGCAGAGCGTCTGACAGCTGCCAAGAGCCCTTTCTCCCCAGAAGGCAGACCTGACACCACAGAGAGCAAGGTTGGCCACAAGGTTCCCCCTAGGAAGCCCCTGAGCAATGGTGCATGCAGTCAGACCCTCCCGACGACCTTTGGAGCCTCAGCTCTCTCTGCCGTGGTCCAGGAGCCGGGGCCGTGGGAAGTCCAGGACACCCAGAGGAGCCAGTCCCTGCCCCAGCCACGTGATGCTGTGGGATGCGGGCAGAGGCGAGGCGGGATAAGCTGACACTGAGGTCCAGCTCTCCCTCAGGGGCGGTGTGACCCTGGCCAGGTTGCTTAACCTCTCTGGACTGTGTTTTCGTCTGCAACTGACTACACGTCAGGCACTGTGTTAAGTCACTTCATGCTAATTCCAGCCAATCCTCACCACGTCTCATTTAATAGATGGGGGAACTGAGCTCTGGGGAGCTTAGAGGTTTCTGTCCCTTAGAACTCAGAGTCACCAGAATCCAACTCCACCTGAGGCCAAGTTGCATACTCACGGGTCTAACATCCGTGACTCCGTTGGTTCTCCTGGGCCTGGCGAGGGAAGGAGCACGCTCCTGGGAGACCCTAACCTCTGCCTCCCATCACCCGCCATCACCACTGCACCTCTGCCTGGGAGGCTGTCACTCGCAAGGAATGCCCCTGTCCCCAGTTAATTTTCCTATCACCTTGAATCCAACTGCCTTCAGGCAGGAGACTCCCCCCCAAATTCCTGAAATTCCAGAAATTTTCAGATAAACCTCCTATGAAAGAACACAGCATCTGCACCACATGGCCTGGGGCAGGTCACACAGCCTCTGCAAGTGTGGACACAGAGAGGCAGGTGGGCTCAGAAAGCTTCCCTAGCAGAGAAAGCCCCTGCCCCACCCCGGGGTCTCGGCTGTTTCAGCTGGTGTGAGACGGCCCTGTGGGGCAGGTGCATGCTCACGCGTGAGGACAAGGTGGAGGCTCACGTGTGCACACGGGCAGGCACTGGGGTGCACACACTCTAACATAGCGCATTTGCAGGTGCACAGTGAATGCACACACACACATCGCATTTGCAGGTGCACAGTGAATGCACACACGCACATCGCATTTGTAGGTGCACAGTGAATGCACACACACGCACGTCGCATTTGTAGGTGCACAGTGAATGCACACACACTCACGTCGCATTTGTAGGTGCACAGTGAATGCACACACACGCACATCACATTTGTAGGTGAACAGTGAATGCACACACGCACATCGCATTTGTAGGTGCACAGTGAATACACACACGCACATCGCATTTGTAGGTGCACAGTGAATGCACACACACTCACATCGCATTTGTAGGTGCACAGTGAATGCACACACGCGCACATCACATTTGTAGGTGCACAGTGAATGCACACACACGCACATCACATTTGTAGGTGCACAGTGAATACACACACGCACATCGCATTTGTAGGTGCACAGTGAATACACACACACGCACATCGCATTTGTAGGTGCACAGTGAATGCACACACACGCACATCACATTTGTAGGTGCACAGTGAATACACACACACATCGCATTTGTAGGTGCACAGTGAATACACACACACACACATCACATTTGCAGGCGCACAGTAAATACACACACACACATCGCATTTGCAGGTACACAGTGAATACACACATCGCATTTGTAGGTGCACAGTGAATACACACACACACATCACATTTCCAGGTGCACAGTAAATACACACACACGCACATCACATTTGTAGGTGCTGTGTGGATACACACACGCGCATATTGCATTTGTAGGTGCACCGTGAATGCACACTCACGCACATCGCGTTTGTAGGTGCACAGTGAATGCACACACACACACTCCAGGTGAGGCCTCTGGAGGGCGGGGCAGTTGGGAGGGAGTTTTTTCCACACAGCCCCGCCCAAGGCCCCTAAGCCTCTATTTAGCCCTTGAGGCCACCTTGGTTAGCGTGTCAGTGGACGGGGCTCCGGTGCCCCCGCCCCCAGCAATGCACAATGTTTCCGGGGACAGTGAGTTTGGGGTCCGGCCCGCACCCTGTCCCCTCCCCAGCCACAGCACACACGATCCTCACCGAGCATCCCTCCAAGAGCCCCATTCCCTCAACACACCCAGGGGGCTTCTCTGCTCTGCGTCCCTGTGGCCCCACCCTCACACCCTCCCCAAGAGACTCGCGCTCACATGTGCGCACTCACCGTCACACGCACACGCACTCACTCGCAGGCTAGCGGATTTCCACCTGCTCTATCAGACCCAGGGTGTGAGGCTGGGACCTCTGCTTAGTCTATCGAGGAGTTGGGGGCTGGCAGCTAGAACATTTTTCTCACATTCATCAGGCCTCAGGTTCAGAGCAGTCCTGCAGGGAGCCTCATCAAGATGGAATTTAATAGGCTTTTTTGTTTGTATTGCCTTCTGCGAATGGCAGGTGATAGGGTTTTCAGTTGATGGCAGAGGTAAGGTTCCCTTTTAAGATAAATTGGTTTTGGGGGTTTGGTTTGGTTTGGTTTTTAGTAGGTTAACCTAAAGAAAGAGATTACGTAAATAATGGTGTAGGAAGTTCCAGAAAATGGCAAGATTTGACTCAAGCATCACCTCCTCCAAAACACCCTCCTTGACTCTCCCCCCCACTTTGGGGCACCCCACATTCTGGGGCCTGCCTGCATTGTCATGGTAACCATGTGTTTACACGTCTGCGTCCCCTGCGGACCCTGAGCTCCCAAGCCAAGGACGTATCCCCTGAACCTGTCCTGCGCCAGGAGCCTTGACTCTGCCAGGTCCTGGGAAGCCCGTGGGGCGATGCTTCTAACACCAGATACTGGGCTCTGCCCGGTATGGCACCCCACCCACACCCTCCCACAGCAAAGACGCTAGGTTCTGCCATCTTTGGACGCAGGCCCGGATCAGCTCCCGGTCCAGAGGCACGACATGGCCCAGCCTGACCTTCTCTCTTCCTGGAAAGCCCTGACCTGTCTCCCGAGGCCTGACCCGAGTTCCCCGCAGCCTGCCACACCCTCCACTGCGATGGTCCCCACCTCTGCACCCCTAAACCCGCCCTCTTCTCCCCAAATCTGCCACTGGCCTCCCTCCTTCCCAGACCACACCAACACCACTGCTCAGCCCCAGCCCCACCCCAGTGCCCCCTAGAAAGCTCAGGGGCATGTCCGTCTGTCCCTCCCTTGGCCTCCCCTTCCGGTGGGTGGAGCTCACACCTGTGGCTCGTACAGCACCCCCCCAAACTTCCCGAAACATCACCCGGCCTTGGAGCAGCTCTGCGCACTGGCAGCCTCTCTGCCCTCAAGACCCTCCCCGCACGGTTCAGGCGGCGCCCCTCCCTCTTTAGCCCGCCATGGCTCCCAATCCCTCCCAGAGAAGAGCAGGGAGGAGACCACCGTTTCTCGAGCCCCTTCCAGGAGCTCTGAACAGCGCGAGTTTCTACACGCAGCCCCTCGTTTCCTCTTCATCAGAGCCTATCACCCCCATTTTACAGATGAGCAAACCGAGGCCCAGAGAAGCCAGTTCCTACAGGCGCTACGTGGAGGAAAGACAGTCCACATGGAAAGAATCATGTAGGAAAGGGCACAGGGCATGATGAGGTGTTTTGTGTACTGGGGAAAGGTCAGGTGTGACCAGAACTGGGGTCAGTGCCCAGCAGGGGTGAGGCCAAGAGGGAGGCCCAAGAAACTGGCCCTGGACCCCCAGGAGGGGGCTTTCTGTGCAGAGGGCATCGTGGGAAGACTGGACGGCGTGGGAGGGGGACAGGCAGATGCGGGCAGCGGGGTGGCCGGAGGAGGAAGCCCTGCATCTCAGTAGAGTTAGGGGGCCACGTGCAGGGCCATGGGGGAGGCCAAGCGCTGGGACGTGTCCGTCTCCCTTTCTCCTCCTGCCCCCTCGGTGCTGCTGACTCACTGCATGGGGATTTATCTGAGTTTCATCTCTCTTAACCCCACCCCCGACCTACACACCAAACCGTGAATTCCAGGAGGGCAGGGACTTTACCTTCCCTGCCGAGTCTCCAGCACCTGGCACCATGGCTCAACACACAGATGAAGGGTGAATGTTCATTTATCCATGAATGAAGAGATCAGTGAATTTTTGCCCTACTTGTATTTGGGAAAACAGGAAGTCCATTTGTTTGTTTGTTACTTTTTTATTTATTTTATTTTAGTTTTTAAATTTTTATTGGAGTACAGTTGGTTTACAGTGCTGTGTTAGCTTCAGGTGTACAGCAAAGTGAATCAGTTACACATGTACCTATATCCACTCTTTTTTAAGTTTCTTTTCCCATATAGGTCATTACTGAGTGTTGAGTAGAGTTCCCTGGGCTGTACAGTAGGTCCTTCTTAGTAACCTATTTTATATTCAGTAGTGTGTATCTGTTAATTGGGAAGTCCACTTGTGGCAGAAGAAAAACAGGTCCACTTGGGACCTGGCACCCCATCCACACCCTCCCACAGCAAAGACGCTAGGTTCTGCCATCTTTGGACGCAGGCCCGGATCAGCTCCCAGTCCAGAGGCACGACATGGCCCAGCCTGACCTTCTCTCTTCCTGGAAAGCCCTGACCTGTCTCCCGAGGCCTGACCCGAGTTCCCCGCAGCCTGCCACACCCTCCACTGCGATGGTCCCCACCTCTGCACCCCTAAACCCGCCCTCTTCTATTATTGAGCCCCCTGCCGCCTTCCCCACCCCGCAGGTGATGGAGGCCGACTGAAAGGGCATTTGAACTGGCAGAGCCATTTGACTTTCTTTTTCCTCCTCTGAGGCTCCTCCCTTCCCAGCCGGACCTGGAAGGGTCAGGCGTGCGGCACACACTCCTCGGACGACCGCACCCCACTTCTGACCCCTGGCCGAATCCCCTCCTCCTTGACCTGCAGTTTCCAGGGGTGACACTCCCCCTGGACACACCAGGGAGGTAGGGACCTCTGTGCTCTTGTCCAGTTCATCATCCTGTTTTCTTAGGGGATGGTCAGCCTTCAGAGCCCCGCAGACCTGCCCGCCTGCCTCTGACACTGCCGTCTGACCACAAGCAGGGCTGGAGGTGGGGGGATTGTCCCCAGTCTCGGGTCTGGCCCCCAGGGCCCAGCACAGCCCCTGACATGTGGTAGGTAGGCAACAAATAGTTCCTAATGAATGAATGAATGAATGAAGTCACCCTGACCAGCTTGCTGTCACGGTCGTTTAGAGCAGCTTGGCGTAGAGCTTCCACTGACAGGTAATAACAATGGCATTCGAAAGAATCATTATAATAGTGACCCCCAAAATGATAAGCTCGTGTCATCGTCCATTGGTGCGGTGCCTTTTCACGAGCTCCTCTGAACTGGCAGCGACTCTTTCAGTTGCACGCCCAGCAGAACCCACAGCTGGGAACCCACCGCTCCAAGGGGCGCTGTCAGCCAGGGCGGGAAAGCAGGGTGTCCCGTGGCCCGGTCCAGCTTCATGTCACCCGGAGGAACCTCTGATCCAGGATGTGGCTGGCAGTGGGGATGGGCGGTGGGGTAGTGAGGCCTCTGGGGAGATGTGACCTCACCTAAGGGCGGGGCCGAAAGATTGCTCAGTCGGGGACATAAAAGCCTGGTGCTCCGAGTGTTCATTCCCTGGCTGGCTGGTGGTGGGCACTCCCTAAGGCATCCCATTGTTTCCTCTGTAAAAACACCAGGCCAAACAATGTCTCTCAGATCCTGTTCCTGGGCCTGTTGACCAGCGGTGTGGAGAGCAGGGACTCCGCAGGGGGCTGGCTCTGGTCCCATGGGGCCTGGCGGACCATGCTGCCAGGACCCCAGACTGGCCCGGCCTCCCAGCTCACAGAGTCCTGCTCTGCCCAGCATGCAGGTCATCATTTGGGGCCTCTCGGCCTCCTGGGAGACCCCAAGCTCCCTAAGGCAGGGCCAGGGTCTCGTCCGGGGGCTCTGTGTGCCCACAGCATCCCACCCTCACTGAGAGAGGGAGACAGGGGAATTTCATGGTCCCCTGGCCCCGGGGGGCTGGGAGGATGCTGAGGGTGGGGGAGGATTTAATGACCATGGCTGGCCCTCTCCTGGACATGCTTCCAGGTGCTACCCTGGGGCTGGGGGTGAGGAGATGTTGGGGGGTCGTGCTTGGCTGGAGGGGGCCCAGCACAGTCCAGTGGGAAGGGCAGGGAGCCCGCAGAGGGGCGGGCCCGGAGCGCCCCCAGAAGAAAGGCTGGACCAGTCCGCTCTGAGGGCTGAGCTGGTGGCCGAAGGCGGGGAAGGCCAGGAGTTGCCCTTGGGGTGGGGATGGGGGCGTCCTTGTAAGCAGAGGGAGGGGGTGGGAGCCTCGCAGAGAAAGGGAAAGAGAGAGCGCAACGGAGGCGTGGCCCCTGCCCAGGAGGAAGAATGACGGGGCGAGAGGGGTAAAGGTGAGGGCAGCGCCCCTCAGCACGTCTGCACAGTCACCCCTTTCTTTCAGGCACTGGCTGCACCTCTGTCCTCACAACCAAATGGCCCGGCCAGCCTGCACCCACCCCCATCCCCCGGCCTCGTTGACTTACTCGGCACCCAGGGGCGTGTGGCCCGTCAGGCGGACTTCTGCCCTGGCTTTCAGGGTTCTCGTCCGTACTAACACCCAGCGGTTTGGAAACCACGTGCACGTCCCAGAACTCACATCACCCTCCGAGCAGCTGTGCACTTGATACCTCGCGCTGCAGTCTGCAAGCTCCGCGGGGTGGAGGACCTTGTTTTCAGCTACTTCCCAGGCCTACCACGTAGTCAGTGCTTGATAAACACGTTCAGGAGTGAACGAATGAGTGAGTGATAGAAATAGCTAATTCTCACTTACCGCACATGGGGTGCTGTTCCGGCCGCTCCTCCTGTATCGTCTCATTCCATCTTCACAGCCAGCTAAGGGGCAGGTGATGCTGTGGTTCCCATTTTACAGATGGGAGACGGAGGCTCTGAGTGGTTCAGTGCTTTGCAGAAGGGGACAGAGCTAGGCCATAATCGTACTGGAGTCCCTCCACCCTCACCTGCTCTTTCTGTTGGAAAGTCTTGGTGGCAGGGGATGGGAGCGTTCCTCTTGCCTTTTGGGAACGTCCCACCATCTGAGGTGTTTGCACACCCAGGACTCGGGCTGTCTCACACGCCCCCATCCCAGGCTCTTCTTGTCAAATTCAGTTTAGCTCTGTGCGCTCCAAGCCCACTGGGCTAAAGGAAAGTCCTTCACACTTGAACTTGAATTAGTTATGAACAGCTCTTGTGCCTGGCAGTCAGCTTCAGCGAGGCCAGTGGGGTGCCCACGCCGGGCAGCCCTGCACCTGCCCTTGCAGCTGCCATCCATGTGACACACTCTCCCTGCCCCTTGCTGGGTGCCGGCCTAAGCCGAGCTCTGAGCTGGGGACCGGGCCATGCGGACCCTAAGGAACCACAGACCAGACCAGCCCCCCACGAGCTGCCCGTGGGCAGCGGCCACAGAGCGGGTGCACACGGGTGAGAGGCCCCTGGGGCCTCCAGAGGGTGCGACCACCTAGCCGGGGTGGCAGAAATAAATTCATGGGCGATGACTCAGTCACCAAACGAGGTCATAAATATGGTATCCCTCTGAAGCTGGGGGGCGCAGAGAGAGCTCCCAGTGAGGCTGCATTGAATCGCCTGGCATTTGGCGAGTCCCTGCTCAGATAACCTTCTTCACATCCTTCCTGGGGCCAAGGCGAGTCTAAACAGTAAATGGATGACAGTGCTGTCCAGTTTCTGTGCGTGTGAGTGATGCCCCCAGGGTTGGGCAGGGCTTAGAGCACCCCCATCACCCAACCCTCACCCCTTCTCTGCCATAACTTCCCCGAGGCAAGGGGAAGCCTTTGCCCACCCACAGCCCCCTGGCCCTCCCCTCAGGTCACCTGGGACAGCTTCCAGCCTGGGGCTTGCCCAGTAAGGGCTCAGCACCAATCACCTGCATGGCCGGGCGTCCACTGTGGCTGCATGGCCAGTGTCCAGCCAGCTTCAGGACCAGGAGAGGAGGTCTGTCCCCAGGGTCACGCCCACCTCCCCTGACCCGGCCAGGGCACAGGCAGGTGGCAAGAATCCCTTCCATCTTCACATCCCAAGGAGCATCCTTTACCGGTAATTCCCCATGCGGGACCCATCCGTCCTCACTACAGTCCTGCCAGGTCAGCAGCCTGGACCATTGGCGCCCTTTGACAGTTGGGGAAACTGAGGCTGAAGTCATCACAAGGCGGGTGTCAGAGCTGAAAGCCACGTTCAGAGCTTCTGGCCCCCATGACGACCATCCCCAGCCCATCACTGGCTCCCTGGGAAAGAAGCAGCAGCCAGACAGGGTGGTCCAGAGCCTCACTGGACGGTGAACCCTGTTCTCCTTGGCGCCCCCACTGTGGGCAGAGCTTCCCCAGAGATGCGAGAATGAAGCCCAGGAAAAGGGGGCTGCCCTGCCTTCAGTGAGCCCCTTGGAGTCAAGTTTGTATTGGCACCAGCGCCAACCAGCAGGATGAACTCGGGCAAGTCGCTTAACATTCAGTGCACGCTCTCAAGCCCACACGTGCCTACCTGCACACACACGCACACTCCCACCCGCATGCACACGTGGCCTCACCCTCCACCAGCGCTCCCAAGTGCCCTGCGCGAGTGCGCAAGTGAGCGAGCAGGCGGGCGGGTGGGTGCTGAGTCTCTGGAGCCCGCTCGGGGCCCCCCTGCTCTTGGCCCGGCATCAGCGGCAGCCTTCTGCACAGGCAGCTGCCTCTGCAGGAGGATCCGAAGGCCCCGGAAGCAGCCTGCCCCTCAGGACCATCCCCCCTCGGCCTGCCTGCCGGGGCCTTCCCCAGCCCCTGCTGCGATCAGGACAGGAGGGGACCCCACGGTGGGCCAGGGGCTTTGCTAAGTGATTGCCCCACACCTTCCCTTCCCTTGTATCCTCCCAACAACCCTTCCAGTTAGGCAGGAATTCATCACTCACCACCCTTTGGGTTGCGATGAGAAAACCCAGTCTCAAGAAGGTGGAGGGAGGGGCTCAGCTCCCGGATGGAGAGTGGCAGCGCCAGCATGTGAACCCAGGTGGCCTGGGTCTGCCCATCAGACCAGGCCTGGGTCAGACAGAGGCCCCAGGAGGCCACGAGTGAGCCCCAGAGGAGAAAGGGTGAGCAGCCCCACCTTGGGACTGATGGCCACTCTGAAGAAAGCTTCTAGATTTCAGTTCAGCTGTGGCAGTCCCGAAGTGCTTTAAAGCAGGAAGACCTAAAGGTGGACAGAGCTGTGCTCTCACCAGATGTGTACACACACACCCATACCCACACACACAGACACACAAACACAGAGAGACACACAGAGACACACATGCAGAGACACACACACAGACAGACACACACACACACA